>NC_073236.2:73287500-73605000 GCF_029281585.2 Gorilla gorilla gorilla | reverse complement strand
AGCATTTTTTCATGTGTTTTTTGGCTGCATAAATGTCTTCTTTTGAGAAGTGTCTGTTCATGTCCTTCGCCCACTTTTTGATGGGGTTGTTTTTTTCTTGTAAATTTGTTTGAGTTCATTGTAGATTCCGGATATTAGCCCTTTGTTAGATGAGTAGATCGCAAAAATTTTCTCGCATTTTGTAGGATGCCTGTTCACTCTGATGGTAGTATCTTTTGCTGTGCAGAAGCTCTTTAATTTAATTAGATCCCATTTGTCAATTTTGGCTTTTGTTGCCATTGCTTTTGGTGTTTTAGACATGAAGTCCTTGCCCATGCCTATGTCCTGAATGGTAACACCTAGGTTTTCTTCTAGGGTTTTTATGGTTTCAGGTCTAACGTTTAAGTCTTTAATCCATCTTGAATTGATTTTTGTATAAGGTGTAAGGAAGGGATCCAGTTTCAGCTTTCTACATTATGGCTAGCCAGTTTTCCCAGCACCATTTATTAAATAGGGAATCCGTTCCCCATTGCTTGTTTTTCTCAGGTTTGTCAAAGATCAGATAGTTGTAGATATGTGGCATGATTTCTGAGGGCTCCGTTCTGTTCAATTGATCTATACCTCTGTTTTGGTACCAGTACCATGCTGTTTTGGTTACTGTAGCCTTGTAGTACAGGTTGAAGTCAGGTAGTGTGATGCCTCCAGCTTTGTTCTTTTGGCTTAGGATTGACTTGGCAATGCGGGCTCTTTTTTTGTTCCATATGAACTTTAAAGTAGTTTTTTCCAATTCTGTGAAGAAAGTCATTGGTAGCTTGATGGGGATGGCATTGAATCTGTAAATTACCTTGGGCAGTATGGCCATTTTCACGATATTGATTCTTCCTACCCATGAGCATGGAATGTTCTTCCATTTGTTGGTATCCTCTTTTATTTCATTGAGCAGTGGTTTGTAGTTCTCCTTGAAGAGGTCCTTCACATCCCTTGTAAGTTGGATTCCTAGGTATTTTATTCTCTTTGAAGCAATTGTGAATGGGAGTTCACTCATGATTTGGCTCTCTGTTTGTCTGTGATTGGTGTATAAGAATGCTTGTGATTTTTGTACATTGATTTTGTATCCTGAGACTTTGCTGAAGTTGCTTATCAGCTTAAGGAGATTTTGGGCTGAGACAATGGGGTTTTCTAGATATACAATCATGTCGTCTGCAAACAGGGACAATTTGACTTCCTCTTTTCTTAATTGAATACCCTTTATTTCCTTCTCCTGCCTCATTGCCCTGGCCAGAACTTCCAACACTATGTTGAATAGGAGTGGTGAGAGAGGGCATCCCTGTCTTGTGCCAGTTTTCAAAGGGAATGCTTCCAGTTTTTGTCCATCCAGTATGATATTGGCTGTGGGTTTGTCATAGATAGCTCTTATTATTTTGAAATACGTCCCATCGATACCTCATTTATTGAGAGTTTTTAGCATGAAGGGTTGTTGAATTTTGTCAAAGGTCTTTTCTGCATCTATTGAGATAATCATGTGGTTTTGTCTTTGGTTCTGTTTATATGCTGGATTACATTTATTGATTTGAGTATATTGAACCAGCCTTGCATCCCAGGGATGAAGCCCACTTGATCATGGTGGATAAGTTTTTTGATGTGCTGCTGGATTCGTTTTGCCAGTATTTTATTGAGGATTTTTGCATCAATGTTCATCAAGGGTATTGGTCTAAAATTCTCTGTTGTGGTTGTGTCTCTGCCTGGCTTTGGTATCAGGATGATGCTGGTCTCATAAAATGTGTTAGGGAGGATTCCCTCTTTTTCTATTGATTGGAATAGTTTCAGAAGGAATGGTACCAGTTCCTCCTTGTACCTCTGATAGAATTCGGCTGTGAATCCATCTGGTCCTGGACTCTTTTTGGTTGGTAAGCTATTGATTATTGCCACAATTTCAGATCCTGTTATTGGTCTATTCAGAGATTCAACTTCTTCCTGGTTTAGTCTTGGGAGAGTGTATGTGTCAAGGAATTTATCCATTTCTTCTAGATTTTCTAGTTTATTTGTGTAGAGGTGTTTGTAGTATTGTCTGATGGTAGTTTGTATTTCTGTGGGATCGGTGGTGATATCCCCTTTATCATTTTTTATTGCATCTATTTGATTCTTCTCTCTTTTTTTCTTTATTAGTCTTGCTAGCGGTTTATCAATTTTGTTGATCCTTTCAAAAAACCAGCTCCTGGATTCATTAATTTTTAAAGGGCTTTTTGTGTCTCTATTTCCTTCAGTTCTGCTCTGATTTTAGTTATTTCTTGCCTTCTGCTAGCTTTTGAATGTGTTTGCTCCTGCTTTTCTAGTTCTTTTAATTGTGATGTTAGGGTGTCAATTTTGGATCTTTCCTGCTTTCTCTTGTGGGCATTTAGTGCTATAAATTTCCCTCTGCATACTACTTTGAACGCGTCCCAGAGATTTTGGTATGTTGTGTCTTTGTTCTTGTTGGTTTCAAAGAACATCTTTATTTCTGCCTTCATTTTGTTCTGTACCCAGTAGTCATTCAGGAGCAGGTTGTTCAGTTTCCATGTAGTTGAGCGGTTTTGAGTGAGATTCTTAATCCTGAGTTCTAGTTTGATTGCACTGTGGTCTGAGATAGTTTGTTATAATCTCTGTTCTTTTACATTTGCTGAGGAGAGCTTTACTTCCAAGTATGTGGTCAATTTTGGAATAGGTGTGGTGTGGTGCTGAAAAGAATGTATATTCTGTTGATTTGGGGTGGAGAGTTCTGTAGATGTCTATTAGGTCTGCTTGGTGCAGAGCTGAGTTCAATTCCTGGGTATCCTTGTTGACTTTCTGTGTCATTGATCTGTCTAATGTTGACAGTGGGGTGTTAAAGTCTCCCATTATTAATGTGTGGGAGTCTAAGTCTCTTTGTAGGTCACTCAGGACTTGCTGTATGAATCTGGGTGCTCCTGTATTGGGTGCATATATATTTAGGATAGTTAGCTCTTCTTGTTGAATTGATCTCTTTACCATTATGTAATGGCCTTCTTTGTCTCTTTTGATCTTTGTTGGTTTAAAGTCTGTTTTATCAGAGACTAGGATTGCAACCCCTATCTTTTTGTTTTCCATTTGCTTGGTAGATCTTCCTCCATCCTTTTATTTGGAGCCTATGTGGGTCTCTGCACATGAGATGGGTTTCCTGAATACAGCACACTGATGGGTCTTGACTCTTTATCCAATTTGCCAGTCTGTGTCTTTTAATTGGAGCATTTAGTCCATTTACATTTAAAGTTAATATGTTATGTGTGAATTTGATCCTGTCATGATGATGCTAGCTGGTTATTTTGCTCGTTAGTTGATGCAGTTTCTTCCTAGTCTTGATGGTCTTTACATTTTGGCATGATTTTGCAGTGGCTGGTACCAGTTGTTCCTTTCCATGTTTAGCACTTCCTTCAGGAGCTCTTTTAGGGCAGGCCTGGTGGTGACAAAATCTCTCAGAATTTGCTTGTCTGTAAAGTATTTTATTTCTCCTTCACTTATGAAGCTCAGTTTGGCTGGATATGAAATTCTGGGTTGAAAATTCTTTTCTTTAAGAATGTTGAATATTGGCCCCCACTCTCTTCTGGCTTGTAGGGTTTCTGCTGAGAGATCCGCTGTTAGTCTGATGGGCTTCCCTTTGAGGGTAACCCTACCTTTCCCTCTGGCTGCCCTTAACATTTTTTCCTTCATTTCAACTTTGGTGAATCTGACAATTATGTGTCTTGGAGTTGCTCTTCTCGAGGAGTATCTTTGTGGCATTCTCTGTATTTCCTGAATCTGAATGTTGGCCTGCCTTGCTAGATTGGGGGAGTTCTCCTGGATAATATCCTGCAGAGTGTTTTCCAACTTGGTTCCATTCTCCCTGTCACTTTCAGGTACACCAATCAGAGGTAGATTTGGTCTTTTCACATAGTCCCATATTTCTTGGAGGCTTTGCTCATTTCTTTTTATTCTTTTTTCTCTAAACTTCCCTTCTCACTTCATTTCATTCATTTCATCTTCCATTGCTGTTACCCTTTCTTGCAGTTGATTGCATCAGCTCCTGAGGCTTCTGGATTCTTCACGTAGTTCTTGAGCCTTGGTTTTCAGCTCCATCGGCTCCTTTAAGCACTTCTCTGTATTGGTTATTCTAGTTATACATTTTTCTAAATTTTTTCAAAGTTTTCAACTTCTTTGTCTTTGGTTTGAATGTCCTCCCGTAGCTCAGAGTAATTTGATCATCTGAAGCCTTCTTCTCTCAGCTCGTCAAAGTCATTCTCTGTCCAGCTTTGTTCCATTGCTGGTGAGGAACTGTGTTCCTTTGGAGGAGGAGAGGCGCTCTGCTTTTTAGAGTTTCCAGTTTTTCTGCTCTGTTTTTTCCCCATCTTTGTGGTTTTATCTACTTTTGGTCTTTGATGATGGTGATGTACAGATGGGTTTTTGGTGTGGATGTCCTTTCTGTTTGTTAGTTTTCCTTCTAACAGACAGGACCCTCAGCTGCAGGTCTGTTGGAATACCCTGCCGTGTGAGGTGTCAGTGTGCCCCTGCTGGGGGGTGCCTCCCAGTTAGGCCGCTCGGGGGTCAGGGGTCAGGGACCCACTTGAGGAGGCAGTCTGCCCGTTCTCAGACCTCCAGCTGCGTGCTGGGAGAACCACTGCTCTCTTCAAAGCTGTCAGACAGGGACATTTAAGTCTGCAGAGGTTACTGCTGTCTTTTTGTTTGTCTGTGCCCTGCCCCCAGAGGTGGAGCCTACAGAGGCAGGCAGGCCTCCTTGAGCTGTGGTGGGCTCCACCCAGTTCGAGCTTCACAGCTGCTTTGTTTACCTAAGCAAGCCTGGGCAATGGCGGGTGCCCCTCCCCCAGCCTCACTGCAGCCTTGCAGTTTGATCTCAGACTGCTGTGCTAGCAATCAGCGAGACTCCATGGGTGTAGGACCCTCTGAGCCAGGTGTGGGATACAATCTCCTGGTGCGCCGTTTTTTAAGCCCGTTGGAAAAGCGCAGTATTCGGGTGGGAGTGACCCAATTTTCCAGGTGCCGTCTGTCACCCCTTTCTTTGACTAGGAAAGGGAACTCCCTGACCCCTTGCACTTCCCGAGTGAGGTAATGCCTCGCCCTGCTTTGGCTCGTGCACCGTGCGTGCACCCACTGACCTGTGCCCACTGTCTGGCACTCCCTAGTGAGATGAACCCGGTACCTCAGATGGAAATGCAGAAATCACCCATCTTCTGCGTTGCTCACGCTGGGAGCTGTAGACCAGAGCTGTTCCTATTCGGCCATCTTCACATTCCATTTTTTCAAGGGTTACTTCTGTCTCAGAACAAGAGATGCCTCCTTTGTGAAATATTTTAGAACATTCACATTCTTCGTTAACAGCTTCTAAACTGAGGAACTTTTTCTACAACTGAAACTCACTTTCCTATGTAAAAATAAATTTAAAGTTGGGTGAGCCAAATTTCCCCTCTTCTACTTGGTTATATTCTGCAGTCCAAAAAGTAGTGCCCTCTTCCTCCCTCTTTGATGGTATGAAAGTCAAGCTCACACATTATCTGATAATTTCCATTTCCAACTTCAAGTCCACAGACTCAACCTGCTAAATCCTTTGACTTAAGTCATGACGAATGACACACATTACCATGCCTCATAACACATCTTCTAAAACCTTTCCAAATAACCAGCCGGCAGACAGCACTGCCAGCCTCGACACAGACACCATCATTTTTTCCCCTTCCCTGTCTGGCTCTGAGTTTTTGGAACCGAGATGAAACTTAACCTTCCCAAACAAAGACCGTTTACTAGGCAACTTAGGGCCAGTAATTAGCTCACACACCATAAGGTGCTACAGAGCTATTTGCAGATCTTTTCCAAGTTTAGGCTTTTTTTTTCTTCTTCCAGAAATTACCCCTTTTCTCTAAGAACCCACAATCATTTACCACTGAATGAAGGAACTACACTTATTATAAGAGTAAAACATTAAAAACCTCTTTCAAGGATGGTCAGACAACCTCATAAATCATATTCTCCACACTGGTGAGTTTGGGATGGGAAGGGATGTGTTGACATATTTAGAAGCCGTTGGGGTGCTGTGGTTTCACAGCTAGGAGGGAAACTCGAGCTTGTTGAAGTTGGACCTTACTTGTATTTTTATTTATTGAATCAATGAAATCTTGGCAACAAACTATGTTTTACTTTAGACAAGATGGGATATTTTTTCATTGCCCCCACCTACCTTGTCTCCCTTTCTGCCCCTCTCAAATAGACAATTTTTATAAATGTTTCAAATGCTAGAAAAGCTTCCTGGGCAGCCAAACTGAACCTTAAAAAAATCAAGATGAACCAATCAATACATGAAGATGTGGCTTCCATTAAAATTGACATTTGGGTGTTAGAAGAAGAAAGAAACAGCATGAAAGTAAACATTTTGAATGCATTTACAAGGCTGCTTGATTCTAAGAGTTTGCACATTTAGCAATCTATAGGTCAGCCTGAATGGTAGTTTGCAAAAACCATAGATCACCAGAATTCAGCCAACATAGCTCATGATATTTCCTCACATTTGAAGGCTCTACCATTCTAACAGTGAATGTGAATGTGTGTGTCTGTGTGTGTACACTAGTGACTTAATAACAAAAATTATCATCATGGTTTAGTATAGAGGTTTTCAACTCCAACTATAAACTAGAATCATCCGGGCAGCTTTTGAAAGCCCCCAGGCATTTTTACTTCTTAAAAGCTCGGCAGTTATGGTCCCAACAGGAAATCAATGACAGATGCAAACTGGGTAAGCTGAAGAAAGTTTGATAAAGGGACTCTTTACAAAGGTGCCAGCAGAGTACAGGAAAACTAGAAGGAATAGTGCAGTACTTTCAGTCTAGGAGCAGTAGGGTGTTATTATCACCCCTAGTTTAGAAAAGGAAAGGGTGGAAATAGTCATCAGAACCCAGAGAAAGGGGAAGCCCCCCCTAGGGAGAGTCACCTGACAGGAGCTATATGACCTTAAGTCTAAGGATGCAGCCAACCCTGGGTAATTTCATATGAAGGCAGCCAGGGAAGCTATATCCCAACCACATTTTCATCTTCCCCCTCCATCTGCTACTGGTCCTCCTCATGACAGAACCCAGCTAGAAGCTGGAAGATAAGGGAGCCTTTTGTTGCTGTCCTTAAAGGTCAACCCTCCTCTCCCCTTTCTTGAGACAACACAGGATGAAAGGGAGTGGAGAGTGGATCTATGAAATAAACAGGAGGTGTTCAGCCCATCAGGAGATTCTCCTGCAACCAGATTTTCTGGTCTGCTGTGGAATTGGCATTGCTATGGAAATCAGAAGTTGGAGGTCTTAGTTCTGGTTATATGTGACATTGAGCAACATACTCTACTTGTTTGAGTCTGTTTTCTTAGAAATAAAGGGGGTTGGCTTAGCTCAGTGTTTTCCAAAGTGTGGTGCTAGAACTCTGCTCATGTATCTCAGGTGCCTCTTGGGGTGGGAAGATAGAGAGGCCAAAAGGTGGATTCTAGCCTCATTCCCCATTGCAGTCCCTAGTAAGTAAATAAGTAATGTGCTAAGTTATTCTAGGGAGTGTCAAATTATTTATCTCAGGTTTACTGTATTTTTGAGACACTGACTGTCTAGACCAATATATATGATCATGCCAAAGGAAGAAATTATATGTATGTTTCTAATTAATTTAAATACAAATGTAGGGGGTGTGTGTGTGTACTTATAAGTATATTAGTGATGAAAAAGAGGTATTTTTAGAGTTGAGAAAATGAAAGCTTAAAAAGATTAGCTCTAACTTGCTCATGTTTAAGA
The DNA here is from genome assembly GCF_029281585.2 of Gorilla gorilla gorilla. Classification (NCBI taxonomy): domain Eukaryota; kingdom Metazoa; phylum Chordata; class Mammalia; order Primates; family Hominidae; genus Gorilla; species Gorilla gorilla. Next base: position 73,597,225 of record NC_073236.2, on the reverse strand, counting down.
GGGCAAATATATGGTGGAGTCATGGTTCAAACTTAGGTTTGTCTTATTCCAAAAACAATGCCACCAAAGAACATAAAAACTGAAAAAAAAAAAAGTATACCTACTTAGACACACACATTTACATATTTACATATTCTTTTAGTATGTCTCAGGTTTACTGCATCTTCATTAGCTTTTCCCAGGTTTAAAGGTCTGCCCTTCTGCAGGCTGCACTTGCCAGGGTCCACTTCATCATCTGATGTCTTTCAACAGAGTACAAAAGACAGATCACATGGCAGATGAGCAAAAATTATGATCGTTGGATTTATGCAATATTTGAAATAGCTATCTGTCCAAATTTTTCCTCCAACCTACAAAAGAGAGTTTTATGTTATCAGTAGTAAAGATTCAGCTTTTGAAGATTTATTCTGTTACCCCATGACTGCCTGGTTTTTCTCAATGGGAAATTGGGCTTTTGAAGGTTTGTATGTTCACAGTTCAGAGAAAACAAAGGTCAGTGAGGCTGAGCAGTCACAGAGCCTTGGGAACTTCAGGGGGTTTTGTAGGGTGGATATGAGAATTTTCACATCCATTCTGTGTAAAGTTCTGTCAAGCAGGCCCTTGTCCCTCTAGGAAAATATCAAATATAATCTTAGAAATTGAGTGTTTAGGGGGTGTTTTCCTGTGTCTTTAAATTCCTGGACCCAAAATGTCTCATTCAACAAATATTTATACATTAATAAATATGTGCTATGCTAGGTGACAATGATGGGTGATGATGAAAAATACATTTTATAAACAAATGATGGTTATTAAAATATAATGAAATAATCAACACAGTATGGACTTGGTATAAAGAACAGTGGGAGTAGAGAATGAATTCTTATTTCTGCCTGGGATAATGAGGGACATTTCCATAAGGAGGAATAATTTGACCTGAGACTTGAAAGATAAATATGTTTTTACCTGATAGACAACGAGGAGGGGTATTTCAGACAAAGGAAACTGTATATGCAAAGTTACAGAGGTATGAAATAGGACAGGTGATGAAAAGACTAACAAGAAGTTTGATATGCTTACGATATAGGATGCAAGTAAGGCAGTAATAGAAGTGAAGCTGGGTTGGTAGGTAGCAGCCAGATCACGATGGGTTTTAAGTAGTAAGTTGAGGAGTTTCTATTTTATCCTACCTCATTTATGATTTTAAAACAAATCTGCACATATGCTCAGGGATGCACACATGCAGGGTGTATACATGACATTATGCTAAACAGAACATATCTTCCTGGAGTACCAATGTTATTAGAAATATTAGAAGAGACATTTTAAAATTAATTGATGCATAATAATTGTACATATTTATGGGGTGCATGTGATATTTTGATATAAGCATATAATGTGAAATGATCAAATCAGGGTGCTTAGGATGTCCATCATCTCAAATAATTATCATTTCTTTTTGTTGGGAACATTTGTACTCTTCCAGCTATTTTGAAATAAATAATACTTTATTGTTAACTATAGTCACCCTACTGTACTGTCAAACACTAGAACTTGTCTTGCTATCTAACTGTATATTGGTACCCAATAAACAATCTCTATTCATTTCCCTCCCCTTCTTTCCAGCCTCTGGTAGCCATCATTCTACTCCCTTCCTCCATGAAATCAACTATTTTAGCTCCCACATGTGAGTGAGAACATGCAATATTTATTTTTCTACACCTGGCTTATTTCACTTAATATAATGACCTCCAGTTCTACCTACATTGCTGCAAATGACAGAATTTTATTCATTTTATGGCTGAATAATATTCCATTGTGTATATATACCACATTTTCTTTACCCATTCTTCTGTCAGTGGCCATGTATGTTGATTCCATATCTTAGCTATTGTGAATAGTGCCACAATAAACATATGAGTGCAGGTATCTCTTTGATGTACAATTTTTTTTCCTTTGGATAAATACCTTGTAGTGATATTGCTGGATCATACGGTAGTTCTATTTTTAGATTTTTGAGAAATCTCTATATTGTTTTCCATAGTAGTTGTGCTAATTTATATTTCCATCAACAGAGTATAAGAATTTCCTCTTCTCTGTACCTCACCAGCATCTATTATTTTTTGTGTTTTTAATAGTACCCATTCTAATTGGGATAAAATGATATTTCATTGTGGTTTCGATTTGCATTTCCTTGATGATTAGTGATGCTGAATATTTTTCATGTACCTGTTTGTATGTCTTTTGAGAAATGTCTATTCATGTCCTTAGCCTACTTTTTAATGAGATTTTTTTATTATTGTTGAGTTGTTTGAGCTCCTTATATATTCTGGATACTAGTGCCTTTTAAAGGTATAGTTTGCAAATATTTTATCCAATTCAATGAATTTTCTCTCCACCCCATTCATTGCTTCCTTTCTTGTGAAGAAGTTTTTAGTTTAATATAATCCCATTTGTCTTTTGGGGTTATAGTTATCTGTGCTTTTGAAGTCTTAACCATGAAATCATTGACTAGACCAGTATCCTGAATATTTCCCCTATTTTTCTTCTAGTAGTTTTATAGTTTTGGGTCTTACATTTAAATCTTTAATCCATTTTAAGTTGATTTGTATGTAGGATGAGAGATAGGGGTCTAGTTTTATTCTTCTGCGTATGGATATACACTTTTCCCAGGACATTTATTAAAGAGGGTGTTCTTTCCCCAGTGAATGTTTTTGGCACCTTTGTCAAAAATCAGCTGGCTTTAAATACATGCATTTATTTCTGGGTGGTTCTCTGTTCTGTTCCATTGGCATATGTGTTTGTTTTTAAACAAATACCATGCTGGTTTGGTTACCATAGCTTTGTAGTATATTTTGATGTCAGGTAGTGTGATGGCTCTAGCTTTGTTTTTTTTGCTCAGGATTGCTTTGGCTATTCTGGCTCTTTCTCATATGTTCCAGATGAATTTTAGAATTGTTTTTTCTATTTATGTGAAAAATTACATTGGTATTTTGGTAGATATTGCATTAAATTTGTAGGTTGCTTTGGGTACTATGGTCGTTTTAGCAATATTAATTCTTCCAACCCATGAGCATGGGATGTTTTTCCATTTGCTTGTGTCTTTTTCAATTTTTTCATCAGTTTTTTCTAGTTTCTGTTGTGGAGGTAGGCTTTTCACCTCCTTGGTTAAATTTGTTTCTAGGAATTTTATTTTTTGTAGCTATTGTAAATGGGATTGGTTTCTTGATTTCTTTTTCAACTAGATCATTTTGGTATATAAAAACACTATTGATTTTTGTATGTTTAAGAGTTCTTTGAAAGAGTCTTTAGATTTTTCTGTATATAATGTCATCTGCATAGAGGAAATTTGACTTCCTTTTTTCCAATTTGAGTGCTTTTTATTTCTTTCTGTTGTCTGATTGCTCTGGATAGAACTTCCATTACAATGCTGGATAAAAGTAGTGAAAGTAGGCATCATTACCTTGTTCCAGTTCTTAGAGAAAAGGCTTTAAGCTTTTCCCCATTTAGTACGATGTTAGCTGTGAAATTGTCATATATGGTCTTAATTATATTAAGGTGATTTCCTTCTATGCCTAATTTGTTGACAGTTTTTTATCAAGAAGCAATATTGAATTTTATCAAATGCTTTTTCAGCATCTATTGAGATGCTCATATGTTTTTTGTCCTTCATTCTATTGATGTGGTGTTTTGTGTTTATTGATTTGCATATATTGAACCATTCTTGCATCCCTGAGATAAATTATGCCACTTGATCATGGTGTATAGTCTTTTTGATGTGTTGTTGGATTCAGTTTGCTAGCATTTTAGTGAGCATTTTTGCATCTATGTTCATCAAGGATATTGGCCTGTAGTTTTCTTTTTTTGTTGTGCCTGGTTTTGGTATCAGGGTAATGTTAGCCTCATTTGAGTTAGGAAGAATTTCCTTTTCTTAAATTGTTTAGAATAGTTTGAGAAGAACTAGTGTTAGTTCTTCCTTAAGTTTGGTAGTATTTCGCAGTAAAGCCTTTCACTCTTGAGCTTTCCTTTGTTGGGAGACTTGATTGCTGATTCAATCTCATTACTAGTTATTGGTCTATTCAGCTTTTCTGTCTTTTCATGGTTCATTCTTGGTATGTTGTATGTTTTTAGGAATTTATCCACTTTTTCTATGTTTTCTCATTTGTTAGCATACAGTTGTTCATGATAGCTAATGATTCTTTGTATTTTTGCATTATCAGTTGTAATATCTCCATTTTTGTTTCTGATTTTATTTGGGTCTTTTTTTTTCCTTGGCTAGTCTAGCTAGCAGTTTATCAATTTTGTTTATCTATTCAAAAATCAATCTTTTGTTTTGTTGATCCTTTCTATTGCTTTTGTAGTCTCTATTTCATTGAATTCTGCTCTGATTTTTCTTATCTTTTTCCTTCTACTATTTTTAAATTTGGTTTGTTCTTACTTTTTTAGTTACCTGAGTTGCATCATTAGGTTATTTGAAATCTTCCTGATGTAGGCATTTATTGCTATAAACCCCCCTCTCAGCACTGCTTTTGCTGTGTATCCTAGGCTTTGGTATGTTGTGTTTCTATTTTCATTTATTTCAATACATTTTTGGCTTTTTTCTTAATTTCTTCATTGATCCAGTGGTCATTCAGGAGCATGTTGTTTAATTTTTGTATGTTTGTATAGTTCCCAAAGTTCCTCTTGGTATTAATTTCTAGTTTTATTCCATTGTGGTATTAGATTTTGGTTTTTTAAAATTTGTTAAGACTTGTTTTGTGGCCTAACATATATTCTGTCCTGGAGAATGTGCCATGTGCTGATAAGAAGAATGTGTATTCTACATTTGTTAAATAATATGTTCTGTAAATGTCTATTATATCCGATTGGTCTAACATGCAGTTTAAATTCAATGTTTCTTTATTGATTTTCTGTCTATATAACCAACCTATTCAATGCTGAGAGTTTTGGTGTTGAACTCCCTAACTATTATTGTAATGAAGCCTATCTCTCCCTTTGAATCTAATAATATTTGCTTTATATAACTGAGTGTTTGGTGTTGGGTGCATATATAATTAGAATTGTTATATTATCTTTCTGAATTGATCCTTTTATCATTAAATAATGACCTTCTTTGTCTTTTTGTTTTTTAGTTTTTGACTTAAAGTCTGTTTTATTTGATGTAATTCCTACTTGCTTTTGGTTTCCATTTGCATGGCACATCTTTATCCATTCCTTCACTTTCAGTCCATATGTGTCTTTACAGATGAAATGAGTTTATTGTAGGCAGCATATAGTTGGGTCAAAGGACAGAAACCCAGACACTGCATGTTCTCACTCATAGGTGGGAGGTGAACAATGAGAACACTTGGACAAAGGAAGGGGAACATCACACAGCTGTGTATGTGGATGGTGTTGGGAGAAATGTGCATTAAGCATTTTTGTCTGCATTGAAGAGGGGTTGAAATGAAGATCACTTTTGAACTAGTTATGAGGAAAAGGTTTCCTAAATTAATTAATACATAAGAATACAGAAAGGGTTGAGTTTATGAGAGCAGATTCTTTGCAAATGATCTTAAAAGATGTATTTATATGTAAGTGTCATATGTTGTACACAAAGTACAATGAGAACACTTAGACACAGGGTGGGGAACATTACATACTGGGGCCTGTTGTGGGGTGAGGGGAGGAGGGAGGGATAGCATTAGGAGATATACCTAATGTAAATGACGAGTTAATGGGTGCAGCACACCAACATGGCACATGGATACATATGTAACAAACCTGCATGTTATGCACATGTACCCTAGAACTTAAAGTATAATAATAATAATAAGTAAATAAATAAAATTAAAAAATCCATTCAGTTAGTCTATATCTTTTAAGTGGGGAATTTAATCCATTTACATTCAAAGCTATTATTGATAGGTAAGGACTTATTCCTGTCATTTTGTTAATTGTTTTCTGGATGTTTTAAGGAAATCCCATGTTTATTTCTTCCTCTCATACGGTTTATCTTTGCAGTTTGGTGTTTTTATTTAGTAGTAACATTTGGCTCCTTTTTATTTCCCATTTGTGTGTCTGTTCTGCCAGTGAGTTTTATCCCTTCATGTGTTTTCATGATAGTAGATATCATCCTTTTGCTTTTAGATGTAGAGCTCCCTTAAGCATTTCTTGTAGGACTTGTCTAGTAGTGATTAATTCAGTTTCTGCGTGTCTGTAAAAGCTTTTATGTCTCCTTTATTTTTGAAGGATATATTTGGTGAGTACGGTATTCTTCATTGATATGTTTCTTTTTGCTTTCTTTCAATACATTGAATATATCATCCCATTTTCTCCTGGCCTGTAAGGTTTCTGCTGAGAAATCTGCTGTTAGTCTTATGGGGATTCCCTTATGTGTGGCTTGACATTTTTCTCTTGCTGTTTTTAGAATTCTCTCTTAATCTATGACTTTTGACAGTTTGCCTATAACATTCCTTGGAGAAGACCTTTTTGGGTTGAATCTGTTTGGGGATCTGTGAGCTTCCTCTATCTGGAAGTCTATATCTCTTGCAAGATTTGGGAACTTTCCAGCTATTATTTCATTACATAGCTTTTCTAAGCCTTTGGTTTACTCTTCATCTTCTGGGACACCAAAATTTGAATCCTTGTCACTTTATAATGTCCCATATGTCATGCAGGCATTCTTCATTCTTTTCTCCTTTGTGTTCTAACTAGGTTTTTAAAAAACTTTTATTTTAGGTTTGGGGGTACATAAGAAGGTTTGTTATACAGGTAATCTTGTGTCACAGGGGTCTGTGGTACAGATTATTTCATCACTCTGGTATTAAGCCTAATACTCAATAGTTATTTCTTCTGCTTCTCTCCCTCCATCCACCCTTCACCCTCAAGTATATCCCAATGGCTGTTGTTCCCTTCTTTGTGTTCATGAGTTCTCATCATTTAGTTCCCACTTACAAGTGAGAACATGCAGTATTTGGTTTTCTGTTATTTTAAAAGACCTGTCCTCAAGTTCAGACATTTTTTCTTCTGCTTGATCTATTGTATTGCAGATTCTCTTGGTTGTATTTCTTATTTCATTAATTGAATTATTCAGTTCCAACATTTCTATTTGGTTCTTTTTTATGATATTTATCTTTTTGTTGAATTTCTCATTCAGATCACAAATTGTTTTCCTGATTCATTTATATTGTTTATCTGAGTTCTTTATATATCTTACTGAGTTCTTTAATATCATTATTTTGAATTCTTTTTCAGACACTTTATAAATTTCCTTTCCTTTGGGTTCTATTACCAGACAGACAATTATTGTGTTCCTTTGGAGATATCATGTTTCCTTGTCTTTTTTTTTCATGTTTCTTGTGTTCTCATGTTGATATCTGAACATCTGGTGTAATAGTTACTTCTTCTAATTTCACAGATTGGCTTTCACAGGAAAAGATTTTTTCCTATACATGTATTTATAGAATTGGTTGGATGGGGTGTTTTGGTTTTGATTCTGGTTTTGATTCTGAATAGGTACAGTAGTGTATTCTCCATAAGATTTCTTTGGACATAATCAGTGTCAGTGATGTCTGTGAGTTACTCAGTAGCTTAGACTGCAGTTGTTAATAAAGGCTATGGTGTGGCTTTGCTGAGAATGGGGATACCAGCTGGGCTGGTCCTCAGGCATCAGTGATGGTGGTGCCAAGCAGGGCAGCCCTGTCCTCAGGCCCTTGGATAGCATGCTCAGGCACAGGTGTCAGTGGCAGTGAGCAGGGCAGGTGGATCCCCAGACTCCCAGAAAACATGTTTGGAGTTTAATTATGTTTATATTGTGATATTATTGATACATGTTCCATCTTTTTAAAAAAGTAAAACTGAGAGAGAATACATATAGATGTGTTCATTTATATGTGGTGGTTAATTAGGAAATGTCATACTTTTATGTCATGAGGAACCCAGTAGGATTAGTGCTACAGTTGAATCATTGCAACCAGGGGAAAAAAATGTAGTACATAGTCATCCCTTGGTATTCATAGGGGATTGGTTCCAGGACCCCCTCCCCCAATACCAAATTCTGCAGTGCTCAAGTCCCTTATATAAAATGATTTAGTGTTTGCATATACTACATATATGTAGGTTTAACCTGTGCATATCCTCCCATATGCTTTAAATCATGTCTAGATTATTTATAGTACCTAATAAAATGCCTACACATCACTTCATTCATTTGAATTCAGTGTAGTACTTTGCACATGACAAATACAAGTTTTGCTTTTTGGAACTTTGTGGAAGTTTTCTTCTGAATATTTTTGACCTGTGGTTGGTTGAATTCATGAATGCAGAACCAATGGATACAGGGGGCCAACTGTACTAATGTCTGTCTGTTGATTCAGAAATGTGGTTTGGAATTTCTTGGTGAACAGCAGACACTGGCAAAGATAGTCTGTTCATTTAAGAATTATTAGTTTTAAAAAGAATTTTTAATTAAAAAATAAGCTTTTACAAATCTATCCAACTTCTCAGTTTGTATTTCACCAAGTATTTTCTCAAAATTTAACTACTCATAGTTCCACTTGAAGTGACTTCCCCCAAAATTCAGAAGACCCTAAAATTGAGGAAGTTGTGGGCAATTTTAGTCGCACTCTTTATTTACATTTGTAAAGTATGATAATTTCTGTTTATATTTTTCAGCAGAAAGCATAAGCTTGAATAAAGGAAACATATGTAAAATAATGAGAGAAATTCAAAACAACCTAAAATCACAGAGAATTATGAGACTCTGAAGCTCTACACGAAGAATTTGACAATGAAGAATGTAATAGCAATCCAAAAGTAAAATATGTACTTACATAATTTTTTTTTGAGATGGAGTTTCGTTCTTGTTGCCCAGGCTGGAGTGCAATAGCATGATCTCAGCTCACTGCAACCTATGCCTCCTAGGTTCAAGCGATTCTTCTGCCTCAGCCTCCCGAGTAGCTGGGATTACGGGCATCTGCCACCACGCCCAGCTAATTTTTTGTATTTTTAGTAGAGACAGGGTTTCACCATGTTGGCCAGGATAGTCTTGAACTCCTGACCTCAGGTGATCCATCTGCCTCGGCTTCCCAAAGTGCTGGGATTACAGACATGAGCCACTGCACCAGGCCTAAGTCTTTAAATGATGAATTTATTATTACTAAGATGAAAACTAAAAAAAACTTGACATTTCTGAAAAAAGAAAGATATTGATTACACTATCAGGACAAAATAATTCTCAGGAAATGTCAAAAAGAGATGCTATAGTACATCAAAAGATATCAACAAGGAGTGTATGTGTATCAAACGAAATATATATTTGTTTATACAAATGGTAAGAGACAGAACTGTATAAGAATTAGATTCAATAGTACTTAGAGATTTTAAACTCATCATTCTTAGCTATATCTACATCAAGCATATTAAAGATAACTAAAGATATTAAAAATAGTAATAACATGATCCAATAAATTCAAATTTCATATCTGCATCTATTTCTATATGTATATCTTTATACAAAATGCGTAGCGAAATCACATTCTCTTTGTGGAATAGTCACATGAAACATTCACTAAACAGAATCTCTACAAAAATTGGCCAAATGCTGAGGCACAAACAAACACGCAAACCTCAATCAATTCCACAAGATTAACATCACAGTGGTTGTCTTCTAAATTTACAATCTACTATATTCAGGAATCAATAATGAACAACAAAAAGGTATTTTTTTTAAAAAAAGCTCTCATATACCTGGAAAATAGAACACATACTTCTGAATAGCCCTTGAGAAAAATAGATAATCAGATTATAAGGAAAATTGTGGAATACTTAAAACTGAATAAATATGAATACAATACATACACATTAAGGGTCATAGTTAACTAATATTTGAAATAAAATGTATAGCTTTAAACATCTTTGTAGAATTCCAAGAAAAAATAAGACCAAATGAGATAACCATTTAACTTAGGAAGGTAGAAAATCCAGTTTATGCAATTCATGAAAAACACAGAATATAAAAATTGGAGCAAAAAAGAGGAATCTATGTATAGATATATAGCCACAAAATAAATTGAAATAGTAATTAGAGATTTATAATTCCCAAAGTTTTTCTAAGCATAAATACCTGTAAAGAAAATTTCTTCCAAATTTTTGGGAAACAGGTCACTCTCTCTTTTTTTTGTTCTATATCATAAGTCATCAAGCAAAGATAGCTCTCATTTTTAAAATATTGTTTCACAAAACAAGGAGGGAAGAAAAACTACCCAACTCATTTTCGGTGTTAGTGTAATCTTAGTTTCACAAGAATATTATGAAAGCATTACTTGAAACTATACGTGAAAATTTTATCAAAAATATTAGTCAATTAAATCCAAGCATGCATTAAAAATAATTCATTGTGATCAAGTAAGTTCATTTCACAGACAGTGGTTTAGCATTAAAAAAACTATCAATGTAATATATCAATTAATTATAAGAAAACATGCATGCTTATCTTAATTTATTTTTTAAATGCATTTACTAAAGTTTGACACCATATTCATTTTTTTTTTTTTTTTTATGAAGTCTTGCTCTGTCACCCAGGCTGGAGTGCAGCGGTGCAATCTCGGCACACTGCAACCTCTGCCTCCCAGGTTCAAGGGATTCTCCTGCCTCACCCTCCTGAGTAGCTGGGACTAGAGGCACAAGCCACCATGCCTGGCTGATTTTTTTGTATTTTTAGTAGAGACAGGGTTTCACCATGCTGACCAGGCTGGTCTTGAACTCCTGTCCTCATGATCCGGCCACCTCAGCCTCCCAAAGTGCTGGGATTACAGGCGTGAATCACCGCACCCAGCCTCATGGTTATTTTTAATTAAAACTCTCAAAAAAAAAAAAAAGAAAGAAAGAAAGAAAAAGAACAGTATCTCCTACACTCAGTCAAAATAGAGTAAGAAGAATTGTAGTTCCCCTTCCTACTTTAAAGAACTAGTAAAATAAGACAAAATATATAAAAGATGGGTTTTTCAGATATTAGAAAATGAGTAGTGCATACTTCTGCTCTCAGAGAGAAGAGAAACAAACAGAAACAAACATAGCCTTCCCGTGAAGTAAGTTTCAGACACAACTAATGGACAAATCTCAAAAACATTGTGATAAGTGAAGTAGCCAGACATAAAAGTCTACACACTGTATGATTTCATTTATATGAAATTCCAGGAGAAGCAAAACCATAGTAATAAAGGTCATGACAATGATTTCCAGGGCTTGAGGGTTGAGGAAATGGGTTGAATACAGAGGATACTAGAAAACTTTTGGGGGTAAAGAAAAGGTTATCACAATTGAGTTGATAGATAACATTGCTGTACACATTTTTCAAAACTTGTCAAAATGTGCACTTAAAAACCAGGTATAAAAAGAAGCAGAGGGAGGCCGAGGCAGGCGGATCACAAGGTCAGGAGATCAAGACCATCCTGGCTAACACGGTGAAACCCTGTCTCTACTAAAAATACAGAAAAAATTAGCTGGGCATGGTGGCAGGTGCCTGTAGTCCCAGCTACTTGGGAGGCTGAGGCAGGAGAATGATGTGAACCCGAGAATCGGAGCTAGCAGTGAGCCAAGATCGTGCCACTGCACTCCAGCCTGGGTGACAAAGCGAGACTCTGTCTCAAAAAAAAAAAAAGGCACAAAAATATGATCCATAACCAGAAAAAAATCCATAAATATACAGATCCAATAGTAATACAGGTGGTAGAAGTAGCCAACAAGAACTTTTAAACAGCTATTAAAAAAAAAGCATGGGCCAGACATGGTGGCTCACGCCTGTAATCCCAGCACTTTGGGAGGCTGAGGCAGGTGGATTACTTGAGCTCAAGAGTTCAAGACCAGCCTGGGCAACATGGTGAAACCTTGTCTCTACAAAAAATACAAAAATTAGCCTGGCATGATGGTGGATACCTGTGGTCTCAGCTACTTCGGAGGCTGAGAGAGGAGGATTGCTTCAGCCCAGGAGGTCAAAGCTGCAGTGAGCCGAAATTGTGCCGCTGCGCACCAGCCTGGGTGACGGAGCTAGAACCTGTCTCAAATACACACACACACACACACACACACACACACACACACACACAGATACATACGTATAATGTATATTTAAGGAAGTAGAGAAAAATGACCATGATGCAGAAAGAAATGGAAGATATAAATAATATAAACAAGATGCAAATAAAACTTCTATAGATGAATGTTAAAATATTCACAATGATAACTACACTGGATAGAATGTACAGCAAATTAGACACTGCAGAAGAAAAGAGCAGTGAACTCGAGTCCATCTTTAACTATTCAAAATAAAGAAATGGGAGCAAAAAGGAATAAAAATAATGAACAGGGTTCCGGTGATAGGTAGAAAACTATTGAGTGGCCTAAATGTGATTGAAGTCCTGGAAAGGGAGAAAATGTATATACAGAAAAAAATTAAAAGACATAGTGACTAAAAATTTTCAGCTATGATGAAATCTATAAACCCATAGAGACAGAAGCTAGCAAATATTTGTATTCCATTCAGAATAAATATAAAGAAAACTATGTCAATGTATCTCCTAATAAAATTTCTATAACCAGTGACAAAGAGGACATCCTGAAAATAGCCAGAAATAAAAGATACAGTATGTACAGAGAAGAAGAACAACAAAAAGAATGGTAGCAGACTTCTCATAAAAAACAAGGAAGTCAGAAGACAATATAAGACATGATGAGGTACAAGAAGGAACTGTCAATCTAGAATTGTTTACCCCGTAAAAATATCTTTCACAACTGAATAAAAAACAGAGTTTAAACAGTTTTGCCAGCAGATCTGCACTATAAGAAATGTTAAAGGAAGTTCTTCATGAAAAAGTAAAAGGACACTAGACAGAAATTTTGATCTACACAAAGAAATAAAGAGCTCTAGAAATGGTAAATATGTCAGTAAATCTAAAAGTTATTTTCCAAAAATTTGAAACTCTTTAAAAGCAAATACTCTTTAAAAGATAATATATGACTGTTTAAAGCAAAATGGATAACCATGTATTAAGGGCTTGTAGCTATGTACAGAAAAAAAGGTATGAAAACATTAACACAAATGAAAGGAAAGCAGAAGTGAGAATACATTGTGTAAAATTCTTACACTCTACTTGAAGTATAATATTACTTGAAGGTAGAAGTTGATGAGTTAAAGGTATATAACAGCTAGAACAACCCATGAAACCAAAAACAGAAGTACAGATAATTAACCAATACTACAGATAACATAAAATTATTTAAAAGGTCAATTAATTTAAAAGAATTCAGGAAAAGATAAAACAGCAGAATTGGTGGGACAAATAGAAAAAGAATAATAAGATGATATATTTTGATGCAATATATCAATATCTACATTAAATATAAACCATCTAGATACATTAGCTAATAGGCTGTGATTGTCAGTTTGTATGAAAAGACAAGAACCAACTACACACTGCTACAAAAATGTACTTTAAATACAAATGCAAAGGTTGAAAGTAAATAAATAGAAAAAGTCATACCTACTGAAAACTAAACATAAGCAAGCTATCGTGGCTAAACTAATATCAGATAGATTAGACTTTAAAAGAGAAAAAGAGGGATATTTCATATTGATTAAAAGATTAGCTTATAAAGATGTTTAAAAACCTAAATGTGATTGTATGTAATAACATTAAAACACATAAAAACCAAAAGAATTGAAAAGAGAAATATACAAATCCACAATTACATTTGGAGATTTAAACATTTCTTTCTCAGTTACTGATAAAACAGGTAGACAGAATATCAGTAGACATTCAGGAGATGTGAACAGCTTTATCAACCAATTTGACCTAATTGATATCTACAGAATAATTCATCCAGCAACAGCAGATTATAGATTCTCCTCAAGTGCACCTGGAATGTTCACTAAAGTAGACCATATTTTGGGTCATAAAACAAGTCTCAATAAGTTTAAGAGAAATGAAATTACACAAAATACATTTTGTGACCACAACCTGGATTGTGTAAAAATACGTGGAAAACCCCCAAATGTTTGAAAATTATGCAACATCATTCTAAATAGTCCATGTGCCAAAAAAGAAATAAATTAGAAACTATTTTTAATGAATAAAAATGAAGACATCATATCAAAATGCGTGGGATGGAGTTAAAGCAGAAAGAAATTGACAGCATTAAATGCTTATATTAGAAAAGAACAAAGATCTCAAATCAGACATCCAATTATTGATCTTAGGAATCTAGACAAATAAAAGCAAATTAAAACTAAAGCAAGTAGAAGGAAGAAAAATAAAAAGATAAACAGAAATCAGTGATATTTTTAAAATTTGAAAACCAATAAAAAATCAATAAAATCCATACAACAAAAAATTATTTTTGAAAATGTTAATAATATTGATCAGTCTTTAGCCTGACTAACCAAGAAAGAGATAACACAAACCAACCAATATCAGGAATGAAAGATAAGACATTATTATAGATATCACATTATTATAGACATTAAAAGGATAAAAAGGAAATATTATGAGCAACTATGCCTATAAATTGATGTCTTAGATGAAGTAGAAAAAAGTCTTTGAAAGATACAAACTTCCAAAACTCACTCAAGAAGAGAGATATCCTAATATTCCTGTATCTATTACAAGGGAATTGAAGTCATAATTAAAAGCCTTCTGAGAAAGAAAAAAGCCCAAATGGCTTCTCTGAATTCTACCAACATTGAAGGAATAAATAGTACCATATTCTACAAAGATTTTCAGAGACAGAAGTGGAGAAAATGCTTTCCAACTCATTTCATAGGACCAAAATTACTCAAGTAGTAAGTCAGACAGAGAAAAGAAATCTATAGACCAATATGCCTCAGGGACATAGTGGCAAAATTATTAATAAACTAACAAATTATATTCAGCAATATGTGTAAAGGAGGATAAAACATGGTGACTAATTTGCAAGACTGGTTCCATATTTGACAATCAATCAATTAATGTAATTCACCCTATCAACAAACTATTGAATTTAAAAAAAATTATCATCACAAGCAATACAGAAAAAGCATTTAACAGCATTCAATGTCTATTCATGATAAGATCTCTCAGCAAAATACACACGGAAGGAAACTTCTTAAGCATGATAAAGAACACCTACTGAAAAAAGAAATCTACAGCTAGCATCATGCTTTATGGCAAAAAAACTGATAGCTTGCTCCCTCAGGTTGGGAACAAGACACCTATTTCCTTGTCATAACTTTATTTATGTGTATAATAGAGGTTCTAGTTAGTGCAATAAGGAAAGAAAATTAATTGAAAGGTACACAGGTTGGAGACGAAGAAGTGAAATTATCTTTATCAGTAAAAGACATGGTAATCAATGTAGAAAATTCTAAAGAATCTATAAAAATGCTCTAGAACTAATAAGTAAGTGTACAAAGGTCACAGGATACAAAATCAATGTACAATAAATCAATTAGTGTTTTTTATACACTCACAATGAAAAATCAGAAATTGAAATGGATAAAACAGAACCATTTAAGGTTAAAATATTATAAATTAACATTTATAACAGTTGCTCTGATTACTACTTATATATGCATATCTGTGTCCACATTTATAATTATTTCCTTAAATTAGATTTACAAAAATATCAGTGTATTAAAGTAATAAATTTTTAAAAATAACTTATTTTCCCTTTTTGACAAATGTAAAATTGCTTTATTCTGTGCAAAGCTTAAAAAACTTGAGCTGTGCAACAAGAAAATAGCAATGGGAAATATCTACTAATAAAATTTTAGTGTATAAATACTTGAAATTTATTTAATTGTAAGAATAACATTTTCCAGAGTTCAAAAAATAGGGATGTATTTTACAATTGATTCTTCCCTTAAATGTGTACTTTTCTCCACTTCCTCCAAAGTAAGTGGATGCTGATCTTAACGATGGGTACAGCCTAACCACGGAAAGATAATTTTATCTGTAATTCAAATAACAATGAGTTAGATGACATCACTGTAGTCTGAGCAAAAGATGAACTGCATTAGTTAAACTGCAATTAATGATGTGGATGAGGTGCCAAACTCGTCAAATCCAGCATCTATTTTGAAGATGGAGTTGACACGACTCACTGTTAGATGGATGTGGGGTTTGTGGAAAAGACGACTCCCTGGTTTTGGTGCAGAGAAACTAAAGGTGTAATGAAAGTAGTTACTAAGATGGCAAAGACTGGGAGAAGGGCATCTTTTTTTTTTTTTTTTTTGAGACGGAGTCTCGCTCTGTCGCCCAGGCTGGAGTGCAGTGGCGCGATCTCGGCTCACTGCAAGCTCCGCCTCCTGGGTTCACGCCATTCTCCTGCCTCAGCCTCCCGCGTAGCTGGGACTACAGGCGCCCGCCACCACGCCCGGCTAATTTTTTGTATTTTTTAGTAGAGACGGGGTTTCACTGTGTTAGCCAGGATGATCTCGATCTCCTGACCTCGTGATCCGCCCGCCTCGGCCTCCCAAAGTGCTGGGATTACAGGCGTGAGCCACCGCGCCCGGCCAGAAGGGCATCTTAGAGTAGAACATCTAGTGTTCTTTTTGGACAAGTTATGTTCGAGGCCCAGATGAAGCCATTGAACTCAGGAGAGCTCTCTGGGGCTTCATAGAGAAAGGCTTGTGTTAGAGATGTAAACTTGTAAATTATCAGTGTAGAGATGGTATTCAAACCTATGACTAGTGAGTAGATGAGCTCACTCAGGGAGTGACATGGCCAAGAGGACCAAGGAATAAACTCTGATACTCTCCAAATTTTAGAGTATATAAAATGAAGAACAGAGAAATTAAGAAGCTGTAGCCAGTATGATAAAAGGAAAAGAAGGAGGTATAGTATATTGGAAGTCAGTTGCAAAAATGTTTCAAGAAGGAGCGAGTGGCCTACTGCTTTGTATTCTAAAATGCTTTTGGAGGTGGAGTAACAGGAGGAATAAGTCCTGACCATTGGATTTGGCAAGAACCATTTCAGTGGGATGTTCATGACAGCAGCCTAGTATAGACGACTGCTGGGGTGTTTTGCCCTAAAGAGAATCAGATAATTAGGGTGGTAGCTTGAGGGAGATGTGGGGAGATTCATTTTAAGTTGGGATATAACATAGAATATTTGTGAGCTAATCATAATAATCTGGTAAAAAGAGAGAAATGTATGATGTAGGAGAGAAGGGGATAATTTCGACATTGATAACTGTGAAAGGCTGAGGAGGAATGAGATTCCATATCCAAAGAGAGCTTGACAAAAGACAGGAGGGGGCCACTTCTTGCATTGCGGTGGAAGAGAAGCAGAGAATGGGAGTATCAATGCAGATAAATGGTGGATTTGATGTTAGTTCTTTCAGGGAATTCTTTTCTGATTACTTTTATTTTTCATTAGTGTATTAGGGTTCTCCAGAGATGCAAAACCAATAGAAGATATATGTGTAGATATAAATAAAAAGAGATTTATTATGGAGATTGGCACACATGATTATGGAGGCTGAGAAGCGACATCTCTAAGCTGCAGAACCAGGAAAGCCAGTGGGTATGATTCAGTCTGAGGCTGAAGGCCCACGAACCAGGAGCTCCAATGTCCTAGGGCGGGAAAAAATGGATATCCCTGCTTAAAAAGAAAGAGAGAGAATTCCTCCTCCCTCTTCTTTTTTGTTCTATTTGAGACCTCAAGGAACTGGAGGATGCCTGTCCATGTTGGGGAGGGCCAAGCTTCTTTACTCAGTCCACTGATTCAAATGCTAATCTCTTCTGGAAACACCTTCATGGACATGCCCAGAATTAATGTTTTACCAGCTATCTGGACATCTCGTAGCCTAGTCAACTTGATATGTAAAATTAACCATCACATTCGGAGAAAGAAGAAATAAGTTTATCAGATGGGAGCAGGGAGAGAGAAAAAGTGTTAGACATTTGAGAATAGACGAAAAAAGCATGAAATAGTCACGTATGAAACACCTACACATCATATGCACATCAAATATGTATACTCCAAAAGTGTAAATATACATACATTTGTCAGAATTTAATCATATAGTACAACTATACGTTTGATAAAGTTTTTTTATCTTAACAAGTTTTGTGCATCTTTTTATAGAGTATAAATACTTAAAAGCCATTTGGTACACATTGTCAAATTGCCTTCCAGAAGGTTGTTCAAATTTACTCTCTCATCAGCAGTACATGAAAATATAAATCCCGTTGCATATTCAATTCACTAACATGGACTTTTAAGATGATATTTCACATTAAAATGGTAATATGGGAATATTATGAACAATTTTATGCCAATAAATTCCAGAACTTAGATGAAATAGACAAATTCCTTGAAAAGAAAGACACAATGTATCAAAACTTACACAGAAGAAAGTAAAAAATGTGAATTTCCCTAAGTCTATTTACTAAATTGAAATTGTTACTAAAAATTCTACCTCAAAGAAAACTCAGTTTAGATGGCTCCACTGAATTCTGTCAAACTTTTAAGGAAGAAATACCAAATTTACACAAACTCTTTTTGAAAGTAGACTAGAAATGGACAATGAGGGAATACTTCTCAATTTCCCTGATGCCAAAACCTAATGAAGACATTACAGTAAAAGAAAATCACAGACCAATATTGTTCATGATCATGAACAAAAAGATCCTTAACAAAGCATTCATAAATTGAATTCAACAATATACGAAAAAAGTCTAATACATTACGACCAACTGTACTTTATCCCAAGAATGCAAGGTTGTTTTAACATTCAAAAGTTAATTAATGTAATTAATAATATTAGCAAACTAAAGAAGAAAATAGTTATTATCACAATAAAGGTGGACAAGAAAACATTTGACAACATTTAACAACCATTCATAATAGACACTCAGCAAACTAGAAAAGAACTTCCTAAAATGTTGTCTCATTAAAGTTTTCATTTTTATTTGAAATACTGAGGTTATACAATCCCTTTATATGTTCATTAGCTTTTCTATTTTCTCTTCTATGAGTAACCTATTCAGGGCCTATAAGGGATATGGTGTTTATCTTATCAATTTATATCATCTAGTAATATGTCATAAAGACTGCTAATGTTCACCATCTTGTTCTACTTTCTCATAGTTAAGCTATATGGTGGGAAGGGGGCACATAGTTAAGCTATATTTTCCAGCCCCCTTCCCACCATCTTTGTATCAAGATGAGACCATGTACCTGAGTTTTGGTCAAAGAAAGATGAGCAAAAATATGTATGCCACTTAAAAGCCTGCCCCATGCAATACAGGTATTCTATGTAAAACTTCTATCTGCCTCTGTCTCTTGTTTGGGATAAGTCAAATATTCTGAGGACACAGATAAAGATACATATAAATAGTTTAGATCTCTGAGTTACTACTTGTAGGAGAGACATCCAGAAGACATGCACAACCAGGAGCCATCTACAGTGGACTTTGGTACAAATGAGAAATAAACTTTTGCATGAAGGCATTGGGATTTAGAGATGTTAGTCACAGCTGTTAGCATTACATATAAACTGCCTTGCACAGCACTGACCTGTCATACATATCTTTCTCTCCTAAATATTATCTTATGTGAATAAAAAGATATGTAAATGTTTTTCTCTTTCTTTTAAAAAATGTCGTCTACATTCCAGGCACTATTCCAGGCACTGAGGTTATAGCAGTGGACAACTGAGAAAAGAATCTCTATCTTCACTCTGTTTACTTTTTAGCAGGAAGACATTGACAGTAAATCATTAAGTAAAGTTATAATTTCACGTAAAGTAAGTGCTATGGAGAAAAAGAAAGCAGAGAAACGAATAGGGGATATCATGGTGAGTGTTCAAATTTCAAATAAGGTGGTCTGTGAAAGGCTCATTGAGAAGGTGTCATTTAAACAAAGACTTAAGGGAGATGAGTGAGTTAGCCACGCAGATATCTGGAGGAAGAATCATTCATGCATAGGACAAAATAAATAGAAAAAAATTCCCAAGGTAGAGCATGCCTAACATGTTTTTAAAAACACATTCAGAAGTCCAATGTAGCTAGAGCAGAATGAGCAGGGCAGAGGTGACTATGAGATGGTGTCAAAGAGGTAAGGTGTGGGTGGGAGATCAGTAAGGTCTTCTGGCTGTTGTGAGGATCTGGGCTTTCCCTCTGAAAGACATAGAAGCCACTGTTGAAGGTCTGGCATGACAGACTCTGGCTAATGTGATAATCATGGGCAGTAGGTGTCAAGAGCAAAGTTGAGGAGGTCACTTAGAGACCATGACAATCATTGAGATGAGAGATGATGGGGGCTTGAATCAGGGGAGTTGCAGTGTAAGTGGTAAGAAGTGGCCAGATTTTGGATATATTTTGAAGGTAATAGCCAACAGGATTTCCTTCTCAGAGGTGGGATGAGAAAAAGAGAGGACTGAGTGACTGAAAGAATGGAATTGCTACCTTTTTGAGATAGGGAAGGCATGCTTATATGGGGAAATCAGGAGTTTCATGAAAGTCTATGTTTCTTAAACTTTCAAGAGGAGATGTCAAGTAGGCATTTGAATCTGATATATGCATCTGGAGTTCAGGGGAGAGGTCTGGGCTGGAGATGTACCATTTCCAAGTATCCAGCACTTTCTGGTATTTAAAGTCATATTTCAGAAAGAGATCACCAGGGAGTGAGCAGAGATAGAGAACAAGATGAAGGACTGAGTCTCCTTGGGCTTACAGTGAATGGGATACTGTTCAGATGTTAATTTTGTCCCATGTTCTGAGTGCTCTACTATGCTTTTAGTCAATGGAATCTCGTGTGGTGGATTATATCTTATACTCTGGGCACCATACTGCAAACTCCCTCAGCTAACTCCTGCTCTAAGTTCTCACCAAATCAAGGGTATTTTGCAGAGGTGTGGCTTTATCTGCTGTATTCTGTCTGCCATTTATTGTATTTTGCACACCTTTTGATCTTTTGTGGCTGATAAAGGCACGCAGATACTGACACTGGGCCCACAACAAAGAAACAAAGGCAGGTTGTCATTCTGGGCATTAAATGCAAATTTTGAAGTCACTGTAAGTGCCTTCACTGATTGAGGAAATGAAGATAAAGGTTAGCAGAGGAAACTAGAGTCCCTTTGATATTATGAATATCAAATATCGCTATAAATATCGCTGCAGACAATGCTAAGTGCTGGCCTGCTGGTTTTTTTTTTTTTTTTAGATGGAGTCTTGCTCTGTCGCCCAGGCTGGAGTGCAGTGGTGTGATCTTGGCTCACTGCAAGCTCCGCCTGCCAGTTTCATGCCATTCTCCTGCCTCAGCCTCCCGAGTAGCTGGGACTACAGGCAACTGCCACAACACCCGGCTAATTTTTTGTATTTTTAATAGAGATGGGGTTTCACCATGTTAGCCAGGATGGTCTGAATCTCCTGACCTTGTTATCTGCCCGCCTCAGCCTCCCAAAGTGCTGGGATTACAGGTGTGAGCCACCGTGCCCGGCCTGGCCTGCTGTTTCTTGAAGGAGTCCTTGACCCTCTCATCCTTAAAGATACAGGCAGAAGACAGACATTCCACCAACACCCCAGGAGGTAATTCCTACCCAGGGACCAAAGCTTTGTCTTATAGGATACGCCTCCTCAACTATTGCTTCTGCTGTAAATTGATCCATTAACCCTGACTTCATTACCCCCAAATCCAATAAAACAATTACCCCCCGAAAAATAACAATGATGAAATAAAGCAGGTGTGAATACATAAGCACTTCTATAAGCAACCCAAAGCAAAACCTTTAAATAATCCCTTATACATATATGCAAAAACTAGATTTTTATGAACATTTCTTCTCTAGATATACTTTTTAAAGAAAGTGATACATATACTTTAAGGCCAGAATAAATAGAAAAATACTGCCTCACTGCTGCACTCCAACTTGGGTGACAGAGCGAGACTCCATCTCAAATAAAGAAAAATACTATCTCAATGTCTTCAGTGAGAAACAAAAACCTTTATGGTCTTAACATTTTATTCATAAGGAGATGTTTATAGTTGTTTGATCTGCTGACTCAAGGTTCATATTTGAAACTAATTTATGATAATTTCTCAGATTTCTATAGACCTTTGAGAACTAAGGCTGACGATGCAAAGACTACCTATAAGCAGAAGGGCCGAAAAAAAACTAATCCTCTCCTACATTTTCTGGACCAACTCTGAAGTAGACATTAAAAGAGGCCTTTGGGCCAGGTGCGGTGGCTCACACTTGTAATCCCAGCACTTTGGGAGGCCAAGGCAGGAGTATCATGAGGTCAGGAGATAGAGACCATCCTGGCTAACATGGTGAAACCCTGTCTCTACTAAAAATACAAAAAATTAGCTGGGTGTGGTGGTGCACGCCTGTAGTCCCAGCTGCTCAGGAGGCTGAGGCAGGAGAATGGCTTGAACCTGGGAGGCGGAGGTTACAGTGAACTGAGATCACGCCACTGCACTCCAGCCTGGGTGACAGAGAAAGACTCTGTCTCAAAAAAAAAAAAAAAAAAAAAAAAAGAGGCCTTTGATGAACAACTGGGGACCAGACCAAGAGGCCCAATTTCAGTTTCAACAGGTCATCAAATACTATATGAGTCAATTACATAAACACTGGAATTTCCCAACATCTGATTCCAATAGCAAGAGAGCAGCCCAGGTTCACAATGGAGATTTCTCAATAGGCAATGCCATTTTCCAGGTAATTAAAGCTGTTTGTATAGGAGAGTAGATTTATCTTCTGAAACCATTTTAGCACTAGTGCTCTCCTGAGTGGTATCAGTTGACACACTGCATAATCTAGAACAGACTAATTGCCGCATGATTTCTAATTTTTCTGCAGCCATGTAAATGAGCTGAAGTCTGCACAGGTGGAGCCCATTAGAGTGAATGATTTCCCTCTCATGTTGTTATCTTCATTTGCCGTTGTCTTATCAACTCCAAGTAGGAAATCCGCTGTCATGAAAAGCAGGTGAGGGAACAATGTCTGGCTGAAAAGTCTTGTTTCATTATTTTTTAATTCATACAGTCCTACCTGCTTAATGCAGTTTTCTGATTAGCATGCTAGGCATCCAGTAATGCAGTTTTATTCAAATAAGGAGGCAGGGCTTTAATTTAAACTAAGAAATCATCTCCATTTCTTATCAGGGAACAAGGATTCGTGATTCAATAATACATGAATTTAATAATGCATAATGGTAGACTTCACAGGTACTAAATAGCAATACCAGAGTGGGTTAGTATGCTCCATGGGTTGCCATCTGAAACTCCCAATCTGGTTTATCCACATCCCCTCCCTTCATCTCTTTCTTTATTTCCTTTCAGCAAAAGAGTTGTGCTGTTTGCCTTATTCCTCTGACGCTGCCAAGAGCCCAACTCACAGGCTGCATCTTCACTTTACGACCGTGTTTAATAGCTGTTAAGCTGCTGGACTTTAGCCTTCGCAAGAATTCCCAAATTGGACCCAAGGGAGATTTGAAAGGATTGGGAGGGAGAGAATGGGGAAAGAAAAGTACAGAACTTCATTCCCTACTACTAATTGCTTTTTCCACTGAGGTATCTATCCATGGCCTCATTTTAGTGAGGGAAAACAGTGTATAACGTATTTGCAATATCCAGGGCCACATAATCTCTTTATAACTCTATTTGGGTTTCACAGCTCCCAGATACCTAAGCCTGGCATTCCAATGATAGCTGGAGTCAGCATTCCTTCATTTTATGGTTTGCATGGTTCCCTTTGCCCTGGGTTGCCCAGTGAATGGCTTGCCATTCTGCCTGATGTTGAAATTCAAATGTGCAAAGAATTACAGGGGACCCAACTGAATGACCTGAGTGGCTTGACCAACAGGAAAGCCAAGGGAATCAGACATACCTTGCTTTTCATCATCCCTTTATTTGTTTTTCATTTTATTCAATTTGGAAAATTAGATAAAGCTGGCCCACTTCGTTTTCTACTTCTTTCATCTGAACACAATGAGTTAAGATTTTTTTAAAAAAGAATTTGGAGAATTTTATTTAGGGGAAAATTAAAATGCACATGTGGAATCTTGTTGGCACAAGTACATGAGCACAAAATGTGCTAAGTTTCCAAGAATAATTAAGCTTTTAGAGTTTTTTCATATGCTACAAAATGTTTCTCAATAAGCACAAATGTGTGCTATTGGATGGCCTAAAGAAAACTACTTAGCTGGCTTCAGTGAGTTTGCAAAATCAAATGTGTAATGTTGGTATTGATACTATGGGTTAATTTCATTCTTCTTGCTCAGATAAGTAAGTACTGATACCACAAAACCTCCTTGCAGCCAAGATAGTAGCTCAGATCTCATTTGCACACCTCACAGAATTATTTATTTAAAAAAACCCCAAACAACTGAGAACTATTTTGTGTCAGTCATTGCAGAAAACACTGGGTATTAAAAAGATAAATAAAACACAGTTCTACCCTCAGGAGGCTCACAGTTTGTCAGGACAAATGAAAATATACACAAATATTATATAATAATATAGAAGATTGAGATTTGTATGTAGGTGATGTTGCAAGAGCAAAGAGTAATACTCAAAGAACTAGACACTGAGTAGTTCCTAAAATGATATGAAATTGTAATTTCAAGGATCTCTTCTCTAAGTCATTATTGGATTGGTGGTGCTATATTTGAGTTAATAATTTTTACTTTCTACTCAGTTGTGCCGGCAGCAATTGACATATTTATATGGCCCCTTTGGCCAAAATAGCTGTATAAACTGGGCAAAGAAAGGCTTAGTAAACATAATTTTCAATGTTTTAAAAATCTAATTCACTCTTCATTAGAGTTTATGGGTTTGCAAATATATGCGTGAAAGGAGATTATTCCATGTTTATTTTTATGTCTTTATAATCTATATCCCACAAGCAGCCTTAAGGTGAATTATAATAAACATACACACATGCAAAAGAACTCAAGCACTAGGGTAGTAAAATAGAAATTTAAAAAAAAGGAACCCATCAGAGAATGGGATATTATACCAGGATTAAGTTATGAGATAATTATGATAACTAACCTTGAATCAGCTTCCTAAAAGTTGAACATATTTCCATGTAAATATTTGAGGAAATGCAATTTAAAGTACAGTTCTTTTCACTGGTCTTTGGCCTATTCCTCCTGTCTGGGTGAGGTGGGAGGGAAGGGGGTAGTAGGAGAGAACACCCATAAATCAACTCCAATCTCTAACGGCATTTTGCAGCAGAGTCTTGGAGAAGGTCATACAATAGATTTTTTACCTTCAACAGAATTTTGCTCCCTATATTACCCCCACTTAAGAAGATTGTATCTTGGGAATTTTTTCAAGGGAGTCCAAAAGGATGTCAAATTCATTATCCTGCACCATGCTTGGAGCACTAGATTTCTTTGCTACAGAAACTTGCTTCACAGGTGGTTGCTGAAGTTATAGTATTTTTCTTTATATTTAAAGTTAATCCAGTTCAGTATCAATAGCAAATCCTCTTAAAACATGTACATAGAAGGCCAAGCCAGTATTTTGACATTCCTGGCTGGGAACTATGCCATTAACACCTTCAATTAATCTCCATGCAAGGTCATTTGGCGGCTCACATTCAAGACCATATGTTAAGAGGTTATTAGTTTTCCTGCAAAGGGGATGTTTGGCCAGTTACAACTAGAAACAGATGCCCACCAATAGGATCAGAAGGGAATAGTTGCCTTAGTTACAACACCTCACACCTCACTTGTTACTGGGATAGGGCAGGAAGCTCCCTAAGTAATAATCAAACTGGGAATTCAACAATTTTAAGGCTTATGAAATTTATTATGATCAATTATCAACAAAAGAAAAGAGAGAAAAAATAAAGTTCCATAGAGGTAACTGATCTGGTTGTAAATTCATGTCTCAGGAAATGGCCTAATATATTCATCAGAAAAAAAAAGCAGTGAACTAGGTACCAAGGAGAACCAGATTCCAATATTCATTCTGCAACTATCTCTATATGTGATCTAGGAAAATTTACCTAACCCTTCCGTTCTTGATTTTGTACTCCTAAATATAGGAAAGGAAAGTTATGTGGGGGTGTCAGATTAAGATGGCAGCATTATCACACGAGAAGATACTACATGCAAAACATGTTTTGAAAACTGAAAATCACTCTTTAAGTTCACTATTTTTCTAAGGACAAATAATTTCTTTAGAATAGCTATTTTTGGGGTGTAATTCCATTGCAACAGTTTGGCTACTGGCCAAATCCATTAAAACAATCTATTGTAGGGATCAAAATCTCTTGACTCGAAGCCATTTGTCTAGAAGAACCACCATTTGAATTGTTTCCAATGTATGATAGACAGAGTTCCCTGCAATGCTGCTAAAGTGTATTGAATGGAAGAGAACCACTCCCAAGACAGGGTGTGTACCGCAGAAACTCCTTGGGATGTGTGAAGGGCTATCCTTGCCATCTATTGAAGCTGCATTGTATTAAATGAGCTTGAAATATTCACTGAAAGGCCCTTGGGGGACTGGTTCTCAAACTTGAGTGAGTGTGCATCGGAATCATCTGGAGTAATTGTTAAAGCAGAGACTCCTGGATTCCGCCTCCAGTCGGTCTGGGGTGGGCCCAAAAATTTGAATTTCTAACAAGCTCTGGGGTGAAGCTGATACTGTACCCAGGATACCATACTTTAAGATAGAACTGGCTTATCCTCTCCTAATAGGCGAAAATTAAATTAGACAAATGTGGTCTTCAAAGGTGTTTCAGATCCCAGAGGTATCTCAGGGATTCTCTTCCCTCCCTCCACTGCAATGCACGTAACTGCAGTTTTATCAATTGCTTTCATTGGTGTCCTGCTCAGGAATTTATTTAATAAAACCTGTTTTGCACTCATCCCAAATAAGTTAAAAGCCAAGCTACTAAATTTACGGATTTCTAAGAATCTTTCAAACTCTAACCTTCCATCTTTGACTTGGTGGCCCCAAGGAACCTTGCAGACCCTTTTCCTGGTGTGGTGCAGACCCAGTGAAATGCCATCAACACTCCCCAAATTACAAACTTACCTCAAGTGTAAGAGTGGCTTAAAAGTAATGGAGGTTTCATAGGCCGAAGGGGTCTAAACTCAGGGTCACATGTAATTTCAATAACTTGAACATGAACAGTGCTCTGTGGAAGGAAAGGACTCAGGTCCAAGAAAGGAGCATATGCTTCTCAAGATTTAAGTAGCCTCAGCAAGACATTTCCCCCAGTACTGTGAAGTTAATTAAGCATTTGCTGTTCAGAGTCTTCATGCATTTTCTCCTTAACTACATCCTTCATTGGAAGCAAAGCAATCTCTTTGGGACTGTCCGTACCACTGACTCATGGGAGGCATAGAGAGAGTTTTCAAGTCTAGTGAGCCTGAAGACAACCGCTGTAAAGGAGGAGCAGGCGGTGGCCTGCTGAACTGCAAATGTCCCCCAGAATATAGTATAGGTATCTGAAATTCTCACAGCTTTCCCTGAGAAAATTGCTAGCGGCCTGAATGTGGATACTTTTTTGACTAGTAATCATTGTTGCTATTATTGATATCATTGTTCATCAGCTACTAGTGCCAAGCACTCTGCTAGCATCATTTGTCATTTTCCTAACATACATTTCTTCATATACTTCATTATCATTCTCTCCATGACACCCAATGTAGACTTTTTTCCCCAGAAGAAACTGGGGTCAGAGTGGTTAAGTGTTATTCCTGAGACCTCTCAATTCGAAGTGTTTATAGTTGGAACTTGGACCCAAGTGAGTCTTGCTTTAAGGATCCACTCCCTGCAATGGTTTTCAGTTTGCAAACTGTCCACTGGTCCATTTCTTCAGTAATAACAATAGTTCCCTCATCTTCTGGGAGTCGGAAAATTTGTACCGTGAAGACTGCTGGTCATATTTCACAAATTTTAAATGGCTCTCTTAGACAAGCTTCTAGTAGGCCTGTCCTAATTTCTTTCAGACTTCAGATCCAGGGTCCCCAGGTTGTGCCAGGCTATGGAGCCTTTCAAAGTAAGTCCAGCTGGATCTAGTCTAATAGACTGTTGCTGAGCAAAGACATAGCTTTTCATAGTCCATGGCACTCAGAAGCAGGAATCAATTAATTTTTAGGACAGGAAAAAATAGATCACTTGGATTGCTGAAGCAGGAAGAGCTTCTACAGCAGCTAAGAGAAACGAGTCCAGAGAGTGAACTCTGCGTTCATGGCTCAGGAGTCTGAGGGTTTGCTGAGTAGAGAGTGCTTTTAATAACCAAGGCTTGGGGTGTTTATTGACAGGCCTAGCCCATGCAGAACACTATTCAGAACACTGGGCCTTGTTCATAATGCTTGAAAAGATGAGCTAGAAACCATCAGAAGATATCCATTTAATTCTTCGGGCAATTCCTTAATGGCATTAAGAATACAAAAGAATATCCCTGTGAGCTCTACTTGTATTTTCTCAAAATACTGACTATACTGCAGGGGGAGAAAAAGAGAAGCTAATCTTTCTTGTTGTTCCATAGAAGAACCCAAGAAAACATCTGGGGACTTCATTTTCAATTAGTACTGAGTGATGTTAGACTATGAGGTAGATGGTGTAAGCATCATTTACTAATGTATTCCTGAATATGCTAAAACCCCGATCCAAACCTGGTGGTAAGCATGGCAGTCAGAAATGCCCTCTCCCATCAAGAATGCCATGCTGATGTACTGACGCATTCTACCAGATGCCCTGAAGACAGATGGCACATTTAGGCAATGTGGAAATCAAGGACCATCTTATGCAGGTTTTGCTGCAAAATGTGGGATGCAGTATGTGTTTCCATCTTATTCTAAATCCTCACAAGAAGCTGCTTCATTCTAAATTGTGGCCCCAATCCCCAGGCTAGAAATAAGAATTTTTAGAGGGAGGAGCCAAGATGGCTGAATAGGAACAGCTTCGGTCTACAGCTCCCAACGTGAGCGACGCAGAAGACGGGTGATTTCTGCATTTCCATCTGAGGTACCGGGTTCATCTCACTAGGGAGTGCCGGACAGTGGGCGCAGGTCAGTGGGTGCGCGCACCGTGCGCGAGCCAAAGCAGGGCGAGGCATTGCCTCACTCGGAAAGCGCAAGCGGTCAGGTAGTTCCCTTTCCTAGTCAAAGAAAGGGGTGACGGACGGCACCTGGAAAATCAGGTCACTCTCACCCGAATACTGCGCTTTTCCGATGGGCTTAAAAAACGGCACACCACAAGATTATATCCTGCACCTGGCTCGGAGGGTCCTACACCCACGGAGTCATACTGATTGCTAGCACAGCAGTCTGAGATCAAACTACAAGGCAGGAGCGAGGCTGGGGGAGGGGCGCCCGCCATTGCCCAGGCTTGCTTACTTAAACAAAGCAGCCTGGAAGCTCGAACTGGGTGGAGCCCACCACAGCTCAAGGAGGCCTGCCTGCCTCTGTAGGCTCCACCTCTGGGGGCAGGGCACAGATAAACAAAAAGACAGCAGTAACCTCTGCAGACTTAAATGTGCCTGTCTGACAGCTTTGAAGAGAGCAGTGGTTCTCCCAGCACGCAGCTGGAGATCTGAGAACGGGCAGACTGCCTCCTCAAGTGGGTCCCTGACCCCTGACCCCCGAGCGGCCTAACTGGGAGGCACCCCCCAGCAGGGGCACACTGACACCTCACACGGCAGGGTATTCCAACAGACCTGCAGCTGAGGGTCCTGTCTGTTAGAAGGAAAACTAACAAACAGAAAGGACATCCACACCAAAAACCCATCTGTACATCACCATCATCAAAGACCAAAAGTAGATAAAACCACAAAGATGGGGAAAAAACAGAACAGAAAAACTGGAAACTCTAAAAAGCAGAGCACCTCTCCTCCTCCAAAGGAATGCAGTTCCTCACCAGCAATGGAACAAAGCTGGATGGAGAATGACTTTGACGAGCTGAGAGAAGAAGGCTTCACACAATCAAATTACTCTGAGCTACGGGAGGACATTCAAACCAAAGGCAAAGAAGTTGAAAACTGAAAAAAATTTAGAAAAACGTATAACTAGAATAACCAATACAGAGAAGTGCTTAAAGGAGCTGATGGAGCTGAAAACCAAGGCTCCAGAACTACATGAAGAATCCAGAAGCCTCAGGAGCCAATGCAATCAACTGCAAGAAAGGGTATCAGCGATGGAAGATGAAATGAATGAAATGAAGTGAGAAGGGAAGATTCGAGAAAAAAGAATAAAAGGAAACAAGGAAAGCCTCCAAGAAATATGGGACTATGTGAAAAGACCAAATCTACGTCTAATTGGTGTACCTGAAAGTGATGGGGAGAATGGAACCAAGTTGGAAAACACTTTGCAGGGTATTATCCAGGAGAACTTCCCCAATCTAGCAAGGCAGGCCAACATTCAGATTCAGGAAATACAGAGAACGCCACAAAGATACTCCTCGAGAAGAGCAACTCCAAGACACATAATTGTCAGATTCACCAAAGTTGAAATGAAGGAAAAAATGTTAAGGGCAGCCAGAGAGAAAGGTCAGGTTACCCACAAAGGGAAGCCCATCAGACTAACAGCGGATCTCTCAGCAGAAACCCTACAAGCCAGAAGAGAGTGGGGGCCAATATTCAACATTCTTAAAGAAAAGAATTTTCAACCCAGAATTTCATATCCAGCCAAACTAAGCTTCATACGCGAAGGAGAAATAAAATACTTTACAGACAAGCAAATGCTGAGAGATTTTGTCACCACCAGGCCTGCCCTAAAAGAGCTCCTGAAGGAAGTGCTAAACATGGAAAGGAACAACCGGTACCAGCTGCTGCAAAATCATGCCAAAATGTAAAGACCATCGAGACTAGGAAGAAACTGCACCAACTAACGAGCAAAATCACCAGCTAACATCATCATGACAGGATCAAATTCACACATAACATATTAACTTTAAATGTAAATGGACTAAATGCTCCAATTAAAAGACACAGACTGGCAAATTGGATAAAGAGTCAAGACCCATCAGTGTGCTGTATTCAGGAAACCCATCTCACGTGCAGAGACACACATAGGCTCAAAATAAAAGGATGGAGGAAGATCTACCAAGCACATGGAAAACAAAAAAAGGCAGGGGTTGCAAACCTAGTCTCTGATAAAACAGACTTTAAACCAACAAAGATCAAAAGAGACAAAGAAGGCCATTACATAATGGTAAAGGGATCAATTCAACAAGAAGAGCTAACTATCCTAAATATATATGCACCCAATACAGGAGCACCCAGATTCATACAGCAAGTCCTGAGTGACCTACAAAGAGACTTAGACTCCCACACATTAATAATGGGAGACTTTAACACCCCACTGTCAACATTAGACAGATCAATGAGACAGAAAGTCAACAAGGATACCCAGGAATTGAACTCAGCTCTGCACCAAGCGGACCTAATAGACATCTACAGAACTCTCCACCCCAAATCAACAGAATATACATTTTTTTCAGCACCACACCACACCTATTCCAAAATTGACCACATACTTGGAAGTAAAGCTCTCCTCAGCAAATGTAAAAGAACAGAGATTATAACAAACTATCTCTCAGACCACAGTGCAATCAAACTAGAACTCAGGATTAAGAATCTCACTCAGAACTGCTCAACTACATGGAAACTGAACAACCTGCTCCTGAATGACTACTGGGTACATAACGAAATGAAGGCAGAAATAAAGATGTTCTTTGAAACCAAGGAGAACAAAGACACAACATACCAGAATCTCTGGGACGCATTCAAAGCAGTATGCAGAGGGAAATTTATAGCACTAAATGCCCACAAGAGAAAGCAGGAAAGATCCAAAATTGACACCCTAACATCACAATTAAAAGAACTAGAAAAGCAAGAGCAAACACATCCAAAAGCTAGCAGAAGGCAAGAAATCACTAAAATCAGAGCAGAACTGAAGGAAATAGAGACACAAAAAACCCTTCAAAAAATTAATGAATCCAGGAGCTGGTTTTTTGAAAGGATCAACAAAATTGATAGACCGCTAGCAAGACTAATAAAGAAAAAAAGAGAGAAGAATCAAATAGACACAATAAAAAATGATAAAGGGGATATCACCACTGATCCCACAGAAATACAAACTACCATCAGACAATACTACAAACACCTCTACACAAATAAACTAGAAAATCTAGAAGAAATGGATAAATTCCTCAACACATACACTCTCCCAAGACTAAACCAGGAAGAAGTTGAATCTCTGAATAGACCAATAACAGGATCTGAAATTGTGGCAATAATCAATAGCTTACCAACTAAAAAGAGTCCAGGACCAGATGGATTCACAGCCGAATTCTACCAGAGGTACAAGGAGGAACTGGTACCATTCCTTCTGAAACTATTCCAATCAATCAAAAAAGAGGGAATCCTCCCTAACTCTTTCTATGAGGCCAGCATCATTCTGATACCAAAGCCAGACAGAGACACAACAAAAAAAGAGAATTTTAGACCAATATCCTTGATGAACATTGATGCAAAAATCTTCAATAAAATACTGGCAAAACGAATCCAGCAGCACATCAAAAAGCTTATTCACCATGATCAAGTGGGCTTCATCCCTGGGATGCAAGGCTGGTTCAATATACGCAAATCAATAAATGTAATCCAGCATATAAACAGAGCCAAAGACAAAAACCACATGATTATCTCAATAGACGCAGAAAAAGCCTTTGACAAAATTCAACAACCCTTCATGCTAAAAACTCTTAATAAATTAGGTATTGATGGGACATATTTCAAAATAATAAGAGCTATCTATGACAAACCCACAGCCAATATCGTACTGAATGGGCAAAAACTGGAAGCATTCCCTTTGAAAACTGGCACAAGACAGGGATGCCCTCTCTCACCACTCCTATTCAACATAGTGTTGGAAGTTCTGGCCAGGGCAATTAGGCAGGAGAAGGAAATAAAGGGTATTCAATTAGGAAAAGAGGAAGTCAAATTGTCCCTGTTTGCATACGACATGATTGTATATCTAGAAAACCCCATTGTCTCAGCCCAAAATCCCTTAAGCTGATAAGCAACTTCAGCAGTCTCAGGATACAAAATCAATGTACAAAAATCACAAGCATTCTTATACACCAACAACAGACAAACAGAGAGCCAAATCATGAGTGAACTCCCATTCACAATGGCTTCAAAGAGAATAAAATACCTAGGAAGCCAACTTACAAGGGATGTGAAGGACCTCTTCAAGGAGAACTACAAAACACTGCTCAAGGAAATAAAAGAGGATACAAACAAATGGAAGAACATTCCATGCTCATGGGTAGGAAGAATCAATATCGTGAAAATGGCCATACTGCCCAAGGTAATTTACAGATTCAATGCCATCCCCATCAAGCTACCAATGACTTTCTTCACAGAATTGGAAAAAACTACTTTAAAGTTCATATGGAACCAAAAAGGAGCCCGCATTGCCAAGTCAATCTTAAGCCAAAAGAACAAAGCTGGAGGCATCACACTACCTGACTTCAAACTATACTACAAGGCTACAGTAACCAAAACAGCATGGTACTGGTACCAAAACAGAGATAGAGATATAGATCAATGGAACAGAACGGAGCCCTCAGAAATAACGCCGCACATCTACAACTATCTGATCTTTGACAAACCTGAGAAAAACAAGCAATGGGGAAAGGATTCCCTATTTAATAAATGGTGCTGGGAAAACTGGCTAGCCATATGTAGAAAGCTGAAACTGGATCCCTTCCTTACACCTTATACAAAAATCAATTCATGATGGATTAAAGACTTAAATGTTA
The DNA here is from genome assembly GCF_029281585.2 of Gorilla gorilla gorilla. Classification (NCBI taxonomy): domain Eukaryota; kingdom Metazoa; phylum Chordata; class Mammalia; order Primates; family Hominidae; genus Gorilla; species Gorilla gorilla. The sequence continues at coordinate 73,563,491 of NC_073236.2, read as the reverse complement.
GACCTAAAACCATAAAAACCCTAGAAGAAAACCTAGGCATTACCATTCAGGACATAGGCATGGGCAAGGACTTCATGTCTAAAACACCAAAAGCAATGGCCACAAAAGCCAAAATTGACAAATGGGATCTAATTAAACTAACGAGCTTCTGCACAGCAAAAGAAACTACCATCAGAGTGAACAGGCAACCTACAAAATGGGAGAGAATTTTTGCAACCTACTCATCTGACAAAGGGCTAATATCCAGAATCTACAATGAACTCAAACAAATTTACAAGAAAAAAACAAACAACCCCATCAAAAAGTGGGCAAAGGACATGAACAGACACTTCTCAAAAGAAGACATTTATGCAGCCAAAAAACACATGAAAAAATGCTCACCATCACTGGCCATCAGAGAAATGCAAATCAAAACCACAATGAGATACCATCTCACACCAGTTAGAATGGCAATCATTAAAAAGTCAGGAAACAACAGGTGCTGGAGAGGATGTGGAGAAATAGGAACACTTTTACACTGTTGGTGGGACTGTAAACTAGTTCAACCATTGTGGAAGTCAGTGTGGCGATTCCTCAGGGATCTAGAACTGGAAATACCATTTGACCCAGCCATCCCATTACTGGGTATATACCCAAAGGACTATAAATCATGCTGCTATAAAGACACATGCACACGTATGTTTATTGCGGCATTATTCACAATAGCAAAGACTTGGAACCAACCCAAATGTCCAATAATGATAGACTGGATTAAGAAAATGTGGCACATATACACCATGGAATACTATGCAGCCATAAAAAATGATGAGTTCATGTCCTTTGTAGGGACATGGATGAAATTGGAAATCATCATTCTCAGTAAACTATCGCAAGAACAAAAAACCAAACACCGCATATTCTCACTCATAGGTGGGAATTGAATAATTAGATCACATGGACACAGGGAGGGGAATATCACACTCTGGGGACTGTTGTGGGGTGGGGGGAGGGGGGAAGGGATAGCATTGGGAGATATACCTAATGCTAGATGACAAGTTAGTGAGTGCAGCACACCAGCATGGCACATGTATACATATGTAACTAACCCGCAGAATGTGCACATGTACCCTAGAACTTAAAGTATAATAATAAAAAAAAAGAAATAAGAATTTTTAAATGATGTTCAAGTACAGAGCTCATTGTGCATCATTGTCAGGTCAGGCAGCACTTTAAACAATTAAAAATGATCATCGATAGCAATGAGAATGAGTCAGGTGGCTCTCCACATGCACACAGGGAAACATCTGTAGGATAGAATGTTAAATGAAAAGCACATGGTGCATATATATGTAGGTATGTTGTTTACATTTTCTGAAAGGCTGCACAAGAAGCTATTGCAATTATTACCATGGTGGAGAGGGACTAGAGGGCAGAGAAAGGTGACTTCCATTTTTCATTTCACACATTTTTATATTTTGTCACGTGTGTATATTATTTTTACTTTCAAATTTTAAAAATAAACTGTTCTCATCTATCATCGGTTCATAACAGAAAGGATATTTTTTAAGTAGAAAAGACATAGTCTTATAATAAAGGGCTGTCCATCCAATTAAGTTTTAATTAGAAAAAGCAAAATGAAACAACACAAAAACATAAAAGAATAGGACCTTACTGTAATGCATATAGTGAAGTGTTTAAAGACACATGTATAAAAGATGACTCTGAGAGTGCTATGTGAAAAAAATAAATAAATAACAGGCATGTTCCCCCAAAAAGCCATCTTAGTGCTCGTTTGCATAGCTCTGATTTTTCACTCCAAGAGAGCTATGGATTTGCAGCCTGGTTGGGTATGGAAACAGGGGATAGATGTGGATAGAAAACAATACTGGGATATGATTTTCATTTGCTGGCTATGCACCACCTTCCTTTGCTGGGAGAGATAGGTGGCCGATCGTCCACCCCAGAGGCAGTGCCCCACTAGTGAGCCTCCTGAGAAAGGCAGTTACCCTCCCTGTTTTAGTAAGACTGTCTACCTTCCTTAGCACATAATTGCTAGAGTGATATGGTGTGTGTGTGTGTGTGTGTGTGCGCCCGCGCGCATATGCATGCTTGCGTGCACATGTGCGTCTGCTAATTTCAGGAGAATCCTGCCAGAAAAAGGAGCATCAAAGGATGAGAAGGGATATGGAGATGCAGAATCAGAGATAAAAGGGACCAAATTTTACTAGCAATTACGGCAAATATCTAACTTGCATAAATGAAGCCAATTACTGTATTATTGCCTCCTTTTGCTCTGTGCACAGTAGGGATGTCACTGGATAATGGTTTGCATGTAGAGTTAATCACTTTGATGCATTTCTGACTGATCCCAGCAAATTATGTTTTGGTTCCACTATATTAAACACAAGAGCTGGGGATTATCATTAATAAATCTAAGGCACAGCATGCATAAATCTTGAATAAATCAAATATCAATTACATAGGCAGTATCTGCTGACATCTGCTTTCATCAAATAATATATTTGAAATAGGTGTTATTTCAATTTGTTGAAGTCAAAGGGATCTTCATACAGGGAACACAGCCCCTGGACCTCAAAGGAAAAAGCAGCTTAGCCATTGCTGAAGAGCCCCTTAGTGGCATTCGATTTTAATCTGTGAAGGCTACATTTAGATGGCTACCCAGAGATCCAGAGGAAAGGCTGTCTTGCTGTGGAAAGGGCTTCCAGCTAAATGTCATTTTCATGTAGATATTTTTAAAAGGAAGCAGGAGAGATTGAGGTGAGAAAGGAGGAAAACTTTTTAAACATCTGACTATCAAGGAGAGGAGCAGGCAATTGAGGGAATGTATGTGACTCTTCCAGTACAAGAAGTCAGAATCCATTCAGATGCAAGGAAAGAAGTTCAGTTCATGATAGGAAGACCTCTGAAAATGAGTGGCTATGAGGATAGCTTATAGGATTTACTCAAGGAGAAACAAAAGCAGGAGGTGAGGGGAAGGTGGATTTGCATTTACTAAGCACCAGGCATTGGGCCAAACTCTAGATCGGAAACTTTATCTCCTCTCTTAATCCCCACAGCATCCCATATGAGAGAGATATTAGTGTTTATTCTTATCATTGGAGGAAGCTGAGGCATGGGAAGTTAAATAATGTGAATAAAGCCATACAGCTCTCAAATGGCACAACAGGATGTAAATCTGGATCTTTATGAATGTGCTACATGGCACCAGTGGTGGTAGTGGTTATGGTATTGGGGTGTGTGTTTATATAAAAAAGAGAGAAGAAAATGTAAGCACATGGGGACGGGGAGAGGAAAGAGGGTGTGGAGAATATGTGTTCATTTAAAAAACTGCATTAAATGCCCTTAAGTCCAACATCAAGAGAGATGGGTGACTTTTTTACATTGCATTCCTTCTGACTTTCCTATATCACATCCCTTCTGCGTGGCCTGCCATCCATAAGTTAGAATCTTTTCTCTCTGGTGTGGATGATTAGGATTTCTTTGAGACCTCTTCAAGGAATTTTCTGGGGTTAAACTCACTCTCAGGCAGGGTGGAGCTGGGTTAGGAAATGTTCTCTAGGGCACTGGCTCATCATGAGAGGTAGAAAACGATTGCCTCATATATACTCTCCTGGCAAAGCAGGAGTGGAGACCAGAAATGAAATAAGCCAAAGTCGCTCACCTGAAGCAGTCCTGAGGCCTCTGCTAAGGGTGGAGATGGTGCTTCGGAGGGGCGGGTGGAGTATTCCACGCAGTGCTTGTCCCAACCTGAATAGGCGAGCCTCATAAAGAAACCAGAGTTCGTTTACCATTTATTTTATCACGCTTGGCATCAAAAGAAAGAAAACCAAAAAGCAGGCTCCCAAATCTGGGCCATGCAGGAACCCCTTAGGTTTACATTTTCTAAGCAGGGGTAGGTGGGAGTCAGGGCCATCTCCTTTTGGACCAAGGATCCCAAAGGAAGCACTTCAACGAAGCTGAGTAGAAACAGCTCTCGGCTTTCATTAGGCCACAGCTCCCCTGCATGCTGAGCTACACCACATCAGACCTGCCTGGGCCTCTCACCACATAATTCCCCTTTCTGCACTCTGCCTTCTATATGCAAACCTGCACTGGGATATTGAGAACACCGATTGTCGACAGATAAGTGAAAACTGATGTGACATCACCATAGAGATGAGATACATTTTCAGAGTTTCAGACACACTTACATTCATGTGATATATCCCACAACTTATATTACGAATAGGTACAGATTCTGAATACTTAAATTTAAAATATTTTTAGAATTTCAAATCTAACCTTTGGATTATGTTTTTTTGGTATCCACAGGGATGACAGATTTTTCTGTTGTTCTTGGGTTTTCTAATCAGCATCACAGAGTATCACAAGGACATGTTCAGTTAGTGCATCTGATTCAGATTGGATAGAATGTATCATCTTGTTGGTAAAAGAGACTTTCAGGCTGCAAAATTACTTTCCAAAAATCATGCAAATCTGGCCATTAGCAAATGTCAATGAATGAAGAATAAGCTCAAGTCTCCTTCCCTTTTGCTTTAACCTCCATCGCTACAAATACACACACACACACACACACACACACACACACACACACACACCCAGAGGCACGTGAGCTAATGTGTAAACGAGGGAGACAGAGACTTTGATCTCCATGGTGCCCACTCTTCATATAATTTTATTTTGCTCAGTTTGAAGTAGCAAAGGCCCTGAGCCAATAGGAAGCCAAAGGAAACTCAGGGACAGCCAGAGTTTCCAGTTCAATTCAGAACAAGCTGGATTAACCTGGAAACAGTGAGAAAGGCTGGAGACATCTCTTTCTACATTTGCCCCACAGTCCTGATGCTGCTACTCTGAGCTCAAAAGAAAAGAAACTGTGTTAATTAAATTTATATCTTAAAATTCGGCCTATGCACACCCACTGGTGAGGAAAATAAGGTACATTCTGTGCTATGAGGTAGCCAGTACTAGCAGATAATAACCAGGAACACTAGAAAGACAACTGAACAAGAGGCAGAAAATAATCATTTAGGGTTAAAATAATGCATCACATTTGAGGAGAAGGGAAACAGAAATCAGAAAATGAATTAGAAAACACAGAGGCATGGTTTGTGCTCTGTGTGTGTGTGTATGTGTGTATGTGTGTGTGTGACCAGGATGGGAGACACAGAAGATATCACATAATTAGTGGTTGCTGATTTTTTCTTGCAATGGAAGGTTTTTTATTTTTTTGATAATTTCAACTTCTATTTTAGATTCAGGGGGTACATGTGCAGATTTGTACCTGAGTATATTGCATTATGCTGAGGTTTAGGATATGATTGATCCCGTCACTGAGGGAGTGATCATAGTACCCCAACAGTTAGTTTTTCCACCCTTGTCCCCCTCCTTTCTTCCCATTCTCTTCTAGTTGTCTCCGGTGTCTATTGTTGTCATATTTATGTCCATGAGTATCCAGTGATTAGCTCCAACTTCTACATGAGAACATGTGGTATTTGTTTTTCTAGTCCTGCATTAATATGCTTAGGAAAAGGGCCTCCAACTGCCTCCATGTTGCAGCAAAGGACACAATCTCCTTTTTTATGGCTGTATAGTATTCCATGGTGTATATGTACCACATTTTCTTTGTCCAATCCACCATTAATGGGCGACTAGGTTGATTCCATGTCTTTGCTACTGTGACTAGTGCTGTGATGAACATATGAGTACATGCGTCTTTTTGGTAGAATGATTTATATTCTCTTAGATATATACCCAGTAATGGGATTGCTGGATTGAATGGTAGTTCTGTTTAAGTTATTTGAGAAATCTCCAAACTGCTTATCATAGTGGCTGAACTAATTTATATTCCCACCAACAGTGTGTGAACATTCCCTTTTCTAAGCAGCTTTGCTAGCATCTGTTGTTTTTTGACTTTTTAATAGCTATTCTGACTAGTATGAGATTGTATCTCATTGCGGTTTAGATTTGTATTTCTCTGATAATTAGTGATGTGGAGCATTTTGTCATGTGTTTGTTGGCTGCTTGTATGTTTTATTTTAAAAAGTGTCTGTTCATGTCTTTTGCCCATTTTTTAACAGGGTTATTTGTTTTTGCTTGTTGAATTGTTTAAGTTCCTTATAGATTCTGGATATTAGATCTTTGTCAGATGTATAGTTTGTGAGTATGTTCTCCCAGTCTGTAAGTTGTCTTTTATAGTTTCTTTTGTTGTGCAGAAGCTTTTTAGTTTAATTGGGTCCCACTTGTCAACTTTTGGTTTTGTTGCAATTTCTTTTGATAACTTAGTCATAAATTCTTTCCCAAGGCTGATATCTAGAATGGTGTTTTCTAGGTTTTCTTCTAGGATTCTTACAGTTTACAATCTTACATTTAAATCTTTAATCCATCTTGAGTTAATTTTTGTATATGATGAAAGGTAGGGGTCCAGTTTCATTCTTCTGCATATAGCTAGCCAGCTTTCCCAGCATATCATTGCTGATTTTAACCACAGCTTCAGCCATTGCTAATAATCCAACCAGGAAGACTACTTTTGGAGAAAATGGATTATAAAATGTCTATATAAGTATTGCCCCCGGAGGCATTACTTATCAATTGTAATTGGCCCTCCTGAGAAGCTGACCCTTGGAATGTGAAACTGAATTTGAATGGTTTTGATGGTAGTCTCTGTTGGCATTAAGAATGTGTCATCATGATGGTGCTAGTGGTAGAGCCATAGCTGATTGCAGTGTATGTAAAAGAAGTTTAAATGACAGTTTATATTTTTTAAAATGGGTTTATAGTGAAAAGAATACATTGATGTAAGAATTTACTAAGAATCTGAAAAGATAACTGACATACAAAGACTCATTTATTCACTCATTCATTCTCCAAATATTGTAAGAAATTTGTTCTGATCATTTATTTTTTTCCAGGCTAGGGGCTGAGGATGTAGGAGATGCAACTTGGAAATCTGTCATCTAAATAAATGTGTCAAGGTTAATTAAATGGGGTGACACAAATTCTGCATACTCTTGTACATAGATGATGGGGATGGCTAGAGCCAATGTAGGAGGTGTCAATTTAGAGCCTTATCCCCAACTTTCCTGACCTACATTCCACTAACTGTATGTAACTTTCAAATAGGCCACTTAACCTTAGCTTTTGAGTAATCTTAGCTGTAAGAGTTGGGGTGTATTGTCCCAGGGAAATCCTTTCTTAAAAAGCCTATTGATTCTCATAAGAGCAAGGACTATCAGTTAGTCTGAAGAAAAGAGATGAAGCCACAGTCACGAATCAAGGGGGCAAAGCTGGGCACATTTTGGTTGTTTCCATCTGTGTCTTGTTACAAAAGTCTCCATGTCATCATATGTTGTTATGTCTCTATGCAACGCTGAATATTTGTCTGCTTTGCAAAGGTCAAAGGATGGTTGTCCCAATAACCCCTTTGATCCTCTATCACCATATCCAATCATCATGCCTCATCTATGAGGATCTGGGAGTGGATATGCTACACACTCTGGTGATGTGTAGATGTGCATATCATTTATCAAAGATTGCCATAAGCACATCTGCATTTTGCAATAATTTTCCTAGCCATTTTATTTTCAAACATTACTGGCACATTGCCTGATATCCTGATAGCGTGAGTCACATTGTTCCAACACATAGTCAGCACAGAAATGCACACACACACAATCCACATTGAAAATGTGTGTCTCCTTGGTGTTTCTCCCTAAGGCAGCATAGATTTCCTTTCATCATCTTACCACAGCCTTAGCAAGCTTTCAACACAACAAGGTCATTTAATAATAATTATGCAAGCGTGTGTGAGTGAGCCAAGAGCTCTGGCAATACACACATAGTATTAGAATAGGAAAATTCACATTCTGCCCATTCCCTTTACCTAGTATATGCTTGAGCTCTGTGGAATTTTGCCTGTTTGAGCGGAAAGCAAACTTGATTATGGGTTTCCTGAGAAATATTTATGGCAGAAATTCTACTCACCTTTCAACATCTTAAGAACTCAAGAAATCAACATGGAAGTGTCTTTGGTCTCAGCTCCTTTATGCAGAGAGTACATCTCTCACTAACTCTTCCTTCCCTGGAAGAGTTCTCCCTAATCCTTACAGGTAACACTTGGACAGTTTATTTCCAGGGCTTAGTTAAGAACATTGACCTCACTTACTTCTTCCCTTCACATCCTATGGGAAGAAGACATATTGGGAAAACAGAGCTGTGAGTTCATGGTTTTAGTGTATTTTCAAATGTGACTAAGTTTCTTCTGGATTTTAAGGGAGTTGGATGATTTTCTAATTGTCCAGATTAAAACAAGAGTGCTACTAACTTGGCATGGGCCTTGTAGCACCATCCTATTTTATGAAGATACTATTTGTTAAGAGGCAGAACACAGGTGCACTGGCCCAGCAAATCCAATGATCAGTGGTATCCATATGTCCACTACATTGTTTGCTCTCTGAATATATTATTTATTGAAGTTTTCTTGTAATCAAAGCATATAGACTATATTCTCCACTCAGGGAGGCATTCTTGGGGCATGTCCTGGTTGCTATGACAGAGTAGTTTGACTTAACAGTGTCAATTTGAGCCTTCATTACTAACCCCTACAAAATATGGTCACCATTTAGTTGACATCCTTCACTCTGTTGATTAAGAATGATGAGCTGTGTAGAAAACTGGTGTTTCCACTTAACTTATTCATTCCAGGCAGTGTTTCCCAAAGCCTGAGCCAAAGGCCATCTGCATCAAAATCATATGTGGGGACACACGTGTTACAAAAATCAAATTTCGGCTGGGCACGGTGGCTCACACCTGTGATCCCAGCACTTTGGGAGGCCGAGGTGGGTGGATAATGAGGTCAGTAGTTCAAGACCAGCCTGGCCAATATGGTTAAACCCTGTCTCTACTAGAAATACAAAAAAATTAGCCAGGCATGGCGGCAGGTGCATGTAGTCCCAGCTACTCTGGCGGCTGAGGTAGAGAATTGCTTGAACCCGGGAGGCAGAGGTTGCAGTGAGCTGAGATTGCACCACTGCACTCCAGCCTGGGTAACAGAGTGAGACTCTGTCTCAAAAAAAAAAAAAAAAAGAAAAAAGAAAAAGAAATGCAACCCTACCAAATCAGCGTATCCAGAAAGGACCAGCAATCTGAATGTTAAAAGAATTCCCCCACAGGACTGTTTATACCCATTAAAGTTTGAGAAAGCCTGCTGTGAGTGAAGTGAATAAACTAGAGTTCTTGCATAAAGAGGGGTGCTAGTTTCATGGAAAATGCCAGCATCAGGAGAATTATTGCAAATGCACAGTCTCACACCTTCTTAAGTTCCAGTTCTTTGTTTCTCAAAGTGTGGTCGCTGGACCAACTGTATCAGCATCAGTTGGGACCTATTTGAAATTTGGAATCTCAGAGCGTATGTCAGAACAACTGTCAAAATCTACATTTTAACAATTCCCAGGAGATTTGTGTGCATGTTAAACTTAAATTTTGAGACACATCAGTCTATGTGATTTACAGATCTTATTGTCATGTCTGCCTGTCTTGCCTTTTTTTAGAAGTCTCATCAGTCTATGTGATTTACAGATCTTTTGTCATGTCTGCCTTTTTTTAGAAGTCTCATCCTCCTCTTTCCTAGGTCCCAAAAACTCAAGACAATGGAACAATGCCAAGCAGTAAGATATGGATACAATGAGTAAAATCTAAAGATTGGTTCCTTTAAGACAAAGGGATCAACATGTAATAACTTGGAAATATATAGCAAAGAGAGAGCCAAAGACGTCTTCTAGCCCTGCACTTTGCCTCCTACTAGAACCAGTGGGAAGATGCTCCAGGAAGTTAGCAGAGTCAATTACAGTTAACTGCAGCTCAGTGTAAGGAAGAAACTCAACAGTGGAGTCATTTTGAGAGGGAATAGGTTATTCTGAAAAGTAGGGAGTTTCCCTTCCCTATGGGAGTTGAATCCAAGGTTGGATTTTTTTTTTTTTTTTTTTTTTGAGATGTGGTTTTCCTATGTTGCCCAGGCTGGAGTGTACTGGCTATTCACAGGCATAATCACAGCATAGCACACCCTTGAACTCCTGGGCTCAAGGATCCTCCCACCTCAGCATCCTGAGTAGGTGGGACTACAGGTACACTCCACTGCACCTGGCCTGGATGATCATTATTAATGAATGTTTTGTAGAAGGGATATAAACATGAGATTGGTAGATGATCTGAATGACTTTTATGTTTGAGAGTATTTTATTCCATACTCACTGTAGCCTTATGTTCCCAAATACATATATATATATACACACATATATATACACACACAGTTATATATGCTAATATGTTACTTATGACTAAATAGTATTTTTTATGTTTCTCTAATATCATTTATATTAAGAAATTAATTAATCAAAAAATCAATCTTTTGTCAGACCAAAAGCTTGAAAACAAAATATGGCCTGTATAACTATATTTCATGGAAAAAATAATAATCCAAACCATTTCCCAGGGGCATTTGTTCCTGGTTCCTTTTCCAGTACATTCATTCACTCATGAAAAATCATTTTTGGGCTCAAATGGTAGAGAAAACAAAGCCAAAATTCTGAGCAGCAGTCCCAACCCTAGGAAGCTGTGTGGTTATATTATCTAACGTCTAAAGGGCTATTTAACCATTCTAGGACTTGGTTATGTCATTTGTAAAAGGAGTGAAATAACAGAAGCTGCCTTACAGGATCGTTGTAAAGATTAATGTGTGAATATACGCGAGCCACTTAGAACAATGGCTGGTACATAGTAAGTACTATTTGAGTGATAGCTTTCATTATCATCATCATTCAACAACAATATTGTTATTCCAGGCTTGGGAAGCATAAACACGAATAGGACAGGACCTCTTTTTCTCTAAAGATGCATAGTCCGGCTAGAGAAAGCATGTAGGTAAACAGTGCAGGAAGGGGAGAGAATCACCGTAATGGGGAAATGTGCTAGCAACTCCAAATGGGAGATTGCAGAGAAGGATGTCAGATAAATAGGCTGTTGAGCTGGGTTTTGATGACTGATAAGGCATTTTCCAGGTAGAGGAGGGAGGAGGGAAAAGTGATCTGGGCTGAAGGATGTCACTTTGTGTTTAGCAATCCTGAGGTTGCCTTAAATCAGCCTCAATCACTTCTGTTGAGTAGAAGCCTATGCTTTCTGTCCTGCCCTGGTTCTTGGCTGCAGGTCACAAACATTTTAGTCCATTCAAGAATCCTTGAGAGCTCTCCTGGGGACCTCCTGGGCAATGCAGAGGTCAGACAGCAGAGCCACATTCTCAGGGAGAGTGGCGCAGTCAAGGGAGAAGACAGGTGAAGGGAATGTTTTCCTGTGAAGGTGGTGAGCTGATTGCCTTAGAGAGCGGGTGAGCTCCTGCCTTAGAGAGCAGGTGAACTCCCTCCAAGAAAGCAAATGGAAACAAGCAAGCAAAACACGTTTCTTTCTCTTGTGTCTACACCCCCAGCCCCCACCACCCATGAGTAAAGTGTCTTATCTAGGTCTTACAATCAGCCTTCCTATCCAATATGCAGATTTATCTGAACATGAGGCCCAATGGTAACTCTTGTCCCCCACGGCTCACGTGATGTAAAGGCTTACCTGGAGGATCTCGCCTATTCATAGCATCTTTGTCTCCATGTCCTTATCATCATGTCCTCTTTCAGGAAGCAAAAGAAAAGACCTTTTGCTCATTTCACTTACTTGAGGAGACTGTTTCAAATTGCTATTTCTATATGGCAAATTTTACCTCCACCCTGAATTAACTAGGTGAGGGTAGAAAATGAGACCTGTGGAACAGAGGAAAAGCGAATGCAAGGGGATGAGCGGCAGCAGCAAGAACATCCTGGACCATTGGGGTGAGATCAATGAAACCCACACTGGAGCCCAGGCCCTGATGTCCCCTGAGCTCCTCCTCCACAGCCTGTCAACTCCTGTGTCTCTGCAGTCCTAAATAAACAAGAAGCAGCAGGTAATTTTATTTCCAATCCATGTTCACAAGAGGCTTCCTTTACTGGCATCTTGCTGACAGGACCTTGCTTTACACTGTGGAGTCACTTTTGCCCAGTTTAGCTCAGACAACTTCCTAGCAGGGAAGTAGGGAGTGGATGGCTGGCTGGAGGTCTGGAAGGGGGACACACATGGAAGGGGGTTGTTGTTTCTATTAAAAATGGACAGTGCCGCAGCTGTGGTCTGGCCTCCTACTCTCTCTCAAGCTGTAATCCAAGGGTTGTCCAGTGCCACGGGTTGGCTATTGAAAACCTAAGTTGTTGAATCACCTTTGAAAACAGACTCAAATTCAGACTGATCAGCCCAGAGTAGAATTCTGTTGGGTATGTTCCCCAGGCAAAACTGTTGAGATGTAAAAAAAAAAAATTCTAGAAACTGAAACATCATGAGAGCCACTTTACAGCAAATCTAATTACTTCCCATTGTTTACAATCACTGTCACAAATGATTATCATTTGTTAAATATTTGCTGAATTCACTTCTCACTTCTCTCTTAGGAGTTGATTTGGGTTTAGTCATGGATGGCTCCCTACTCTCTCTTCGTATTGAAGCTCATTTTATCCAAGATGTTATACAGATGAGGGACTTACTGCTAACCTTGTTCTCAGGGAAGCTCCAAACTAAAGAATCAAAAAATATGATAAACTTGGGCCAAAAATCCCGTCCACAGTTATGGGAATACCATGACTGGGCATATGAGACACCTGATTTTCAGCCTAAGGAAGCACCATCGGCGAGACATACAGTATCACAATCTGGCTATATTTTATGCTCCCTTTCCATCAGTCTGGGATAAATTGTGTGTGTCAAGTTCGGCAAGCATGGGTGAGCTAAATGGAGCTGTTAGCTGTCTTTTCAACATATTTATCTGTTTCATTGCCTGCTCTAGGATGTCTTTGTGATCATTATATAGGGATCACAGATAATAGACTATTTGAAATCTTACTTCAATTAAAACTTAATCCTCAGATGTCAATAACAGTGTTTTATACATAAGGTTACAATAAAAACAATGTCTTTTGTGCATATCATTAAAACAACAACAGAAAATCAAGAATAAGAAATGGCCTGAACATTTTCTAAAACAAGATGCTCTACTATGTCGTGTACCTTGTCACTGTGATAAAATTATGGTTATTTCAATATCTATGCAACTTGACAAAGTCACACAGGATTTATAAGAAAAAAAATCACATAAAATATATCATCTCTCAAATCCATTCACAATTAGAGGTTTTCATTTTATATAAGAGAAGTGATTGCAAAAGATGCTTTTATTTTATAAAATTAAGAATACAGGCCGGGTGCAGTGCCTCACGTCTGTAATACCAGCACTTTGGGATGCCAAGGCGGGTGGATCACTTGAGGCCAGGAGTTCAAGACCAGCCTGGCCAACATGGCAAAACCCTGTCTCTACTAAAAATACACAAAATTAGCTGGATATGGTGGTGAAGGCCTGTAATCTCAGCTACTCAGGAGGGTGACGCATGAGAATCTTTTGAACGTGAGAGGTGGAGGTTGCAGTGAGCTGAAAACGCACCACTACACTACAGTCTGGGTGACAGAGTGAGACTCTGTCTCAAAAATAAATAAATATATATATAAAGAATACAACCCAGGTTTAAAAGAGATTAATACTTTCATTCATGTAGTGTAGAAGGACATCCAAAATAGTTCAGGAAATATAAAATAATGGAATGTGTTCATTGAGGAGAGGCTGTTGAAGAGTAAGAGATTGGAGTGAAATTTGTTTTAGCAAGCCATTAGCTTGGAGGAAACCCTCTGTCCCTTGCTGTGCATCAGGTAAACCATTTCACCAAAACATTTTGTAAAGGTGAAGGTGATGATGAAATTTCCTCTCCCTCTGCCCATTTTACAGCGTCATCAGGACTCAAGATGTTTGCTATAGTTTATTCACCAATAGAGCACTTTTGCTATGTTTTGGCATCCATTGTCCTTTTCTCTTGTTATAGTGCCTCAATTCTGGTTTGACTTTCTATTTCTCCACCATGAAATTCTAGTGTTTCAATGCAAACTGACTTCACCTCCAGTCGAAGAATGATAAATAATTAGCTTATGCCAATCAATACTTTTCATACATCCCATCTCAGAGGCCACAGTGATTGATTCAGGATGGGCATGTGACCCAATTTTCCCAGGAAATGTCAGAGTTCTTGCTTCTAGGTAAGAACCTCCTCTGGCTTCCATGGAAGCACTTAAAGAAAACCTCTCATTCTGGGTGATGTGCAGTGTGGCTGTGAGGCCAAGTTTATTGCAATCACCATACTATCATGAAGAATGAAGTCCCTGGAGGGAGGAAAGATATAGAAAATCGCAGAAAAACATGACCAGAATTTTTATCAATACATGTTTAAATCATACCTTGCCTCTGAAATTTTCAGTTACACGAACCAATAAATCCCCATTTATAATTTAAGTCAATTTGAGTTGAGTTTTCTGTTATTTGCAACTAGATCTTAACTAGGAACACATAGCATTAATTGTGCCCTTTCCATAAGCCAATCACTATTAGAAGGGCTTTATATTATTTTATTTCATCTTCACAATAGCCCTTTGAGGTAGGTGTGGTTATCTCCATTCTAAAGAAAGGAAATAGAATCACAGAGATGTTAAATAGTTTGCATAAAATTATAAACAGATGATAAGAGTTAAAACCATATTCAAATCCAGATAATCTGAATCAAAACCCACGCTCTTAACATTTATGGTACAGCACTTCACTCATCTCCCCCAACGTTAGGCAAAACTATAGCAAAACAGCCTAGAGATCTTCGTCTGAAAGATTCCAATGGAGGGGACATGATACTGATCATTGGTAATATGCTGTCCTTCTTGCTTGTGGCTAATTCATCCACTCAACATTTATTTTAAAAATATATATCCAGTGCTTACTATGTGCCAGCCACTATTCTAAATACTGAAGATGTAGTAACTACTCTTATGGAACCTACATGTAGTGGTGGAAACAAGCAATAAACAAACAAATATAAAATTTAGTATCAGGTAGTGATAATTGCTATTAAGAAAATTAAGACAGGGTAAAGAGGGCCAAAGCACACTGGAATAAAAATGATTGGGAACATTTCACATAAATGTATCAGTATAATCAAGTTGAAATTTCTAGGGGCAAACAACTAAAGATGAGAGGTGGGCAGGTGTAGAATCACTCCATTCTAATCCACAACCAGATATTACAAGTTCAAGCATATCAGTAGCATCACGTCACTTGATATAGTTTTTGTCTCTGTCACACCCAAGTGTGGATATCAGGAAAACCAGATTCTCATAATGGCATGAGGGAATTTTAGAAGAGTACAATCAATCAAGGATGGAAGCATTCAGACAGTCATGGCAAAAGGCCCACAAATAATCAGTTATCTTCTTGGTAGGATGGGTTTGGATCCAGACACCAAATATCAACAACCAAAGCTAAGGATCAGCAGATGACCTTGTCTAGGAACTGTTAGAGAAACAGGAGATACCCAGGGTGAAGGGCGGAGGGAGACTGAGTGTATATTATCCCAGAAAAGTCATTTTTAGAAAGGCAATTGTTTTCTCATTAAAAAATCAAAAATTAGATGTTGGTGAGGTTGCAGAGAAAATGGAACTCGTGGGCTGTTGGTGGGAATGTAAATTAGTTCAGCCACGTGAAGAGAAGTTTGGAGATTTCTCAAAGAACTGAGAGTTGAACTACCATTCAACTCAGCATTCCCACTACTGGGTATATACCCAGAGGAAAATAAATCATTCTACCAAAAAGACCACATGTGCCCACATGTTCACAGCAGCACTATTCATAATAGCAGAGACATGGGATCACTCCAGGTGCCTATCAAGGGTGGACTGGATAAGGAAACTGTGGTACACATGCACCATGGAATACTATACAACCGTAAAAAATAATAAAATCATGTTCTTTGCAGCAACATGGATGCAACTAGAAACCATTATCCTAAGTAAAGTAATGCAGAAACAGAAAACCAAATACTGCCATGTTCTCACTTACAAGTGGGAGCTAAATACTGGGTACTCATAGTCATAAAATGGGAAAAATAGACACTGGGGAATACAAGATGGGAGGGGTAAAGATTGTAAAAAACTACCTATTGGGTACTATGCTCATTACTTGGGTGACCAATTTATTTATACTCCAGACCTCAGCATCATGCAATACAGCTTTGTAACAAACCTGCACATGTACCGTCTGTCTCTGATTCTAAAATAAAAGTTTTAAAAAAGGGAAAAACAATGGCCAATACTAAATTCAGTATAATTTTAAGCAAGAAAATATATATACTTTCGATTTATTTTATGCCATTGGGATATGGAACTAGCATCTCAACCTATAAAAGGTTGTTGCCATCAATTGGAGTTAAAGAAAAATAGCTGGTGGAAGAGCTTTTGATTCTGTTTAGATATGAACAATGAGTTGAAAGAAGTGTTCTGTTTAAACCGTTTGTATAAAGCAACAATTAGTATAAGCCACTGAGTAAACAATTAGCAAACAGTTTACTAGCAAGTAGAATTTCATCTTTACATCTTGTAATTGAACACACCTTAAAAGAGATTAATAATTGTAGTTACTAATAGACTATTTAACTAGATTAGTAAGACTATTAAAAATGAAGCATGATCAGTTCTCTTCCAATTAACCATGTATTTGATACACTTGACTGTTGAAAGCATGAGTCCATAACCAAGGCACCAAAGCAGATTGTCTCAGTTGAAAGTACCCAAAGGGACATGGAAAATCTGCCAAAATTGGCAACAATGACACTCCTAGGAAGTCTAAGTGATCCCACTGCCTTCCTTTACACTAAGGAGTGAGGTTCAGTTGCTATCCCAATCTTTGTGCTTTTTTTTTTTCAGTTAAAAATTGGCTTGAAACACTATAATGCATGTTGAACCATCCACTTGAATTGGATGCCTCACCCATCATAAACATTCCCCTTTTTATGCCTGGGGTTATTTACATTGACCTACATAAGTCATGGACTTGAATAATAGGTTCCAGGGCTCTCACAACCAGGCTCTAATCTGCCACTGCGTATTAAGAATGGCCTTGCTTGCAAAGTAAATTTGTGGTTCCTTTTCTTTTATTTTCATTCCTCAGGTGCCTTTTAAGTTGCCTTTTGGGTCAACAATAACCCACCAACTTTGGAGCAACCAAAGCCATAACACAGCAGACAGAAGGAAGAAAAGATCTCTGGGGAAATCTGCAGATTAATCAAGAAAAGTCAGAGAAAGGGACTCTTCAGTAGGTAGAGCTTAAGGACCACAAGTCTGCCTCTCCCAACCTAGCATGTTGAACACGGAACAGGGAATAGCCAAATAGGGTGTGAAAGCAGGTCCCATTAGGTGTCCATTTCCTGCTTCCACTGCTTCCACGTAAAACCACCCTTGTTTAGGGGTGATAGGGAAGGTAGGTAGAGAAGAGAATTATTGTACATATACTTTGGTCATCCAGGGTCACTTTCCTCCCCTCCAATTGAAGCTGCAGCAGCAGGGAGCTCAGGAACTTCATTCTACCCAACTCTGTGCATGTGCAGGAGGAATAGTCACTGTCTTCAGTGTCTTCAGCCCCATCCCTGAGCCACAAAGGATGAGACTGGTACAATTTGTCAGCTTCGGACAATAGCAGAAAAGCCACCCAGGGTGTGGGCTACGTCATTGGCAGGGGCAGAATGGGCCTTGATAAAAAGCACTTGTGGGTTCTGGTGTGTTCGAATCTCAGCTCCATCACGTCCCAGCAATAAGACCTTGGGCCAATCAGCAAACCACATTTGGCCTATCCTAGAATGGATATAATCCTTGTGTGTAGCTACCTCAAAGCACTATTATAAGGAATAATTGAGATAAGTTTAAAATGCTACAGCAGTAACAACTCAGTTCATTGTAACTATTGTCACTATTAAGAAAAAGTACAGGGCTCTCTGCTGAGACAGCAGTGGTCTCTGTGCTCACCCTCATGCATATGTCCTAGTGTGTTCCTTGAATCACACAAGCCTACTCTTCTGATTGTCTGAAACTTCAGGATGACAATTTCACTTTATGAGCACAGAACATATTTACACAATGCTGCTTCACTCATCAATTAATTAGGTTCTTGTCCCAACAAGATTGCAAGGTCCTCCTCAGAGAAGGTCATGAGTCTTGCCTCTGCTGGACCAGTCCCTCCCTGCACAGCACATAACTGAACTTATAGCACTTTCCACACTGTATTCTAATGGTCTGTTTTCATGTCTGTTTTCCCACTGACTTGCCATCTGTTTAAGAATAAAGATTGTGTCTTACAGACTAGTTTTGTCTCTAATAACTAGCATGATGTCCATAGCATATTCAATAAATATTAAATAAATGTTTTTGGGGTAAGAATGTAAATAAATAAAGAGTAGCTGCTATTATTGCATAAGATACATGTCTTAGGATGTGTTTATAGATGACCCACGTGCATCCTGATGCTTTGGACAGGGGTAGCCTGAGAATGCACAAGGAAATCAACCCAAAAAAAAAATACTAGAGTTGAAGTCTCCCTCCTTCTCTCTCTCTCTCTCTCTCTCACTTATTCTCCCCTCACATCTCCCCTGTTCTTTATCTCTTTCTCTGTGTGTGTGTGTGTGTGTGTGTGTGTGTGTGTGTGTGTATGAGACCTTTCCAGAGGGTTGAGAGGTTTCTGTAGAAGGTGCAGGTGACTTGGTAGGATAAGGTACAGGTGACTGATTTTGGCGAGCCGTATCTGTCTCACATTAATTATTACAAATGCCTAAGGGTGCTTCTCTAAACATGGACTGTGCAACTGGATAGAAATCACCAGACCCTGTACTTTGGCTGGGCTGGAGAATAAGGAGAGTCCCTGTCCAAGGCCATTTTGATACCAAGATCTATTCTAGGCCAGGCGAAGTAGGAGAGCATGCTGACCCTTGGAGAAAGAGTAACATTTTTGGTAATTATGTAAAAGGACTTGATTCCTTGGTGGACAGCCTAATAATCTGATATGCATTGGTTTCCTTCCCAAAGAAAATGGAACAACTTCAGTCCTTTCTTCCAACCATATTATAAACGTGCACATCACACATCTAGAAACCTAGTCAGCTCTTCCCGCAAAATGTTTTTTTCTCCACTGTTTTACTGAGCTTTTCTTCAAAGTTTTCTTGAGCTTTCAGAGGGATGAGCAAAGGAGATACTATAAATGAAAGCACTATCCAGGTTATAGTTACATTTTCCTGTTGCCAGAGAGACTGGCACAGGTAACACATAAATCAGAATAAGCAAATAAGTCTATGTCTTTTCATGCCTACCATTGGCCAGCAAGGCTCAAGCTATGCAAGGAATGTTTAGAATAAGCTGTTCCAGGCTTACAGATGCCCAGGGCACCTTCACCCGTTAACCCTTCTGCTGCCTCTCCCCAGCACAAGGAGGACCTCCTCTTGGCCCAAGACCTGGTAACATTTCTGGGTCTTCCTTGCTTATTACAACTATACCTTTGAGCCAGTTTCTTCGGAATACCTTCCTTTTTCTGCCTTCACCTTATCAACAAATAATATATTTTAAGGGTGTATATATTTTACACATTTTAATAAGTCTGTCTAGCAGGAAGACGAGAACTCACATTCACTTGGGAGTATCAAATGTTTACTTTTTTTTTTTTTGAGATGGAGTCTCACTCTGCCATCCAGGCTGGAGTGCAGTGTCCCAATCTAGGTTCACTGCAGCCTCCACCTCCTGGATTCAAGCATCCTGCCTCAGCATCCTGCCTTAGCATCCTGAGTAGCTGGGATTACAGAGGCACGTGCTACCATGCCTGGCTAATTATTTTAATATTATTATTGCTTTTAGTAGAGATGGGGTTTCACCATGTTGGTGAGGCTGGAAATGTTTACTTTTAACATTATCTTTGAATGACTATATACTATCCTTTGTCCATATAGTGCCACAGGGATACATAGATAGGTTTCAAAAAAAATTATACAGATTGAAACTGGATTCCTATTACTGGGCCACACTGCCATTATGGTACCAAGTATTAATATATATCTTGTTAATCAATCCTATAATTATAGTTTGAATAATTCAATTATATTGCATTTTTTCCTAAAAGTGTTAATTTGTTAAATGTAAACATTTTAAAAACCTGCTACAATTCTTTGTAATTTTGTCTGACATCTCTTCATTACATATGAAAACTCAAAGGAATTTTTTTTTAATGAAAAAAGGAAAAAATATGGCCTTGTCTTTCCTCACGCTGAGAGGTACTGCCAGTAGGACCCTGAGGCTGTGACCTGAATTTTGAGGGGTCCTGTGCTTTGAGAAAGAAGCAGGGCACCAACTTGGGCTCAGAGGTCTCCTTGCCGTAACTAAGAGCCCTCCTGGGTGGCTTGAGACCGGGTGCTGTTTCTCCTTTCTACTCTGTCCGCTCAGGACTCACAGAAAGCAGACAGCTAAACATTTTAAATAAGTAACTTGAAGAATTATATGATGTTGAGCCATTCAGTTTTTTTAAAGATAATTCTGTGGATTCTAAAAGCAAATGGTGGACTATAATATAGGGAACGAGGTACTAAATTTCTATTAATTCATAAAAACTAAAATAGAATCCATTAAGCATGGTGGGGTATTGGTGTGAAAGGAGATGTAAATTATCCATGATCATGCTTGAAATGCAAAACCTGATCATGTTTGGCATCAGGCCAGCTCCCATTAAAGTAATTATTTTTAATCATCAGCACTTGGTGACATGAATACTCATATTTGTTGATTTACTGAGAAAAGCACTTTATATTGTAAATAAAAAGGATGGAAAATATACATTTGGATTTTAGAACAAATGATAATGATTATTCTTGCTTTCTGAGGGTCTTTCCTTGGATAAAGCCAGAAAAAAGTCTGTTTCCATGTGGCTCATATGTGGTCCCCATATAAATGTCAATGGCGGCATGTGTGAGCTTATTTTTATGTCCCATTTTCAAATGGGATAGTTGGTTCTATTCTTAAATGAGGATCGGGGAATAGGGGATTTCTGATGATTTCTTTCATGGCAACCAAAGGAGACATAGAAAATGGCTATTAAAATGTACCCTAACAACTGCCATAAGCACCCTTGGAAACCTTAGAACAAATAATTGCTTTCATTCTACCTCAGTTTGCCAGCTTCTGCTGGGATTTGGGAGGTGAATCACATTTACCAGGGAGACAGGGGCCAGAGGGATATTCCAGGCAAAGCAAAAACACATGCAAAAGAGTCTAGGAAACAGCCTGGTGTGTGTCAGAAAAGAGACATGCTATAGAAGGAGGAGGATTGACCCCTCAGTCCGTGGCTTCCAAACATAAGTGCACTTAGAAAAAAATCTTTCAAACCTGCTTAACATTGCTGCTTTCTATGTCTTACCTACTCCCCTTCTCCTGCAAAATTCACATTCTGTTGTCCCAGAGCAGAGCTCAGAAATGTGCGCTTTGGTAAGCACAGCCTTACACCACATCACTGACCCCTCAATGATATGGAAGCAGGTGGTCTCCCTTTGGGCCATGCTGTAGTAAGTGACTGGGGAGCCCATGAAGAGTTTTGCACAGAGCAGCTATCCCTTCCTTGGCAATTTGGAAAATTGACTACAAGGAGCAAGACTGAAGGCAGGAAGACTGGTTACTGTAATAACTGAATTATTGCAGTAGTGCTGGGGATGGAAAGGAAGCAATAAGTTTGAGAGACATTTGGTAGGGAAATGTGAGAGGATATGAAGGCTGATGACACATGGGGTCCAGGAAGAAAAAGTCAAAGATGACCCTAGTACATCTGGCCCAGAGGACTAGGGAGGTGAGAGGATGCTATCAACCAGGGCAGGAGGAAGATGAGTGCTTTCTTTCTTCTTTTGTCTTCTGGGGGATGGGACTGGGAAGGAATCTGGGGGGTATGAATGTACTTGTTGGACAAATTATCACAGATTCATCTGTGAGTCAAATTGGTGGAAGGCATGAAGTAAGTCTGAAGTTCCCGAAGATGGTGCGACCTTCAGAAACAAATCTGAGAGTCATCAGTTTATAATCAGTGGGTGAAAAAGAGGTTACCTGGGGAAATTTGTAGGGAAGACCAGAAGGAACACTGGCTTTCATATAATAAGAAAAGATTACAAGAAACCCACCATCTCCTCTTGCCTCAGGAAAGCCGCACACTTCAGGATTTCTTTTCCTATCAACTTCCCATTTGTGAGCCTCCAAACCAATCCCAAAGTTAGCAATTTTCATTGCCAAGGAAAATAAAATGTGTTCCTTTTGATAGAAATGTAATTTAATAAAAACAGTGCCATTAATTTTACAACCTAGAAAGTCCCCTCAAAATTTCTATGTAAATCTGTTGAAAATTTTCTTGTACTTTATTCACTTTTTCTCAGATATCCATATATAAGATAAATGATTCTTTGGATTTTTGTTTGGTTTGATGTGTATTTTTTTTCTGTAACCTTTCTGGACTTTGTTTTTTTCTCTTGCATTGTTATTTTGTCTCAATAATTTCTAAAACTTCCTGCTTTATTTTTTTTGACCATGACAATGATGTTATTACAGACTTTTGTTCCTTTTAGTTAGTCACTATAGGCTAGCTTGGAAATGTATCATATGTAGTAAATTCTGTAAGAAACCTGTTCCAAAAATGTGCTTTTGGAACACATATAAACTGTATTTGGTGGCTGCTGGTATCTGGAACTACCAACAAAGACTATTTCTAAATAACATAATGTTATTTAGTCCACAACCACAATCTAATAGGGTTTACTACACGTGGTTTTTTAAAAAAATGAAATATTAGTTTTGAAGAAAAGCAGCTTAATTTCATAGGAATATAATGCCTCATTAGGAAAACATGTTTGGACAGAAGTGGCTGAGAAATACAAGCATATGATTTAACAGAGGATGTTAAGGTTGGAAAGAAAACTCCACCTGCATTTTCCCATATGTGAAAACAGAATGGCCAGTCTGGGGAACAGAGCTCAGAGACCAACAGGGGTTCCTACTCTTATGGCCCCCACTAAATCCTTATGATGCTGCCCTCAAATCATTCTATTAAAAATACTAAATTCTTACTTATTAATTCTCAGGGGAGCTCCTTGGCCTGTGTTAAAGAATAAAGGGGACTTATGCCTAGTAAAGAACATTAAGCTCACTTTTTATTCTTTCATTTTCAAGTTCTTGGGCAAGAAGCCAAAGCGCTAATGTGAGTGTTCAAAAGAGAGGTTCAGGGTAGGGGGTGGGAGATGGATTGAGGGAGCATGGATTTTTCACAGTAAGAACTTGGCCTTGCAGAAGTCAACTCTTCTCATAATTTAGCCATTCTCTTTCTGTGAGCTAAATTACCTTCATCTACCTCAATACCAATATTTTCTGTGCTGTCTTTGGACTCATGCATATGAACTGGCCCATGGTATGCTCTCCTTTCTGATTGAGAAATAAACCTAACTCCATGCCATGTGTAGATTTTAGATAGAATCCTTTATATTAATTTACTTGCACTCTCTCAATGCAGAACCACAAGCCACTCACTCTTTTCTGCCAACTATGATGTGAACTGGCTAACTTCTTTGGATGGCTGTGTCTCTGAAGAGGACAGTGCTATGAACAGGGATAGGTGCTGCTACCTCCTTGACTTTCAGGTTTGGGGATGGAGGGGCATCCTCAATATCCCTGTTTTATTCTACAGCAGCTGTGCAGATAAGCACAAGCCTTCTATCCTGGAAGAGGTTCACAATAGAGTTCTGCCCTAGACAAGTAAAAGAAGCATCATTTTTTGCACTACTCTACAGTGACAAAACTCTTATTTTCAACATATTTTATTTACTCTTATTTTAAGGACCTTCTCAAATTTTATGGGTGATATTTTATTCCTCCAATATGTTCTTGACATGTATCTGACAATTTCAGGCAGTTAAGTACCATATTTCTATTTAGTCAGCTAGTAATTACATTGCTTTACCAAAAGAATCTCACCAAAATATCTCTTCCTTTTCCATCCTATCAGTCTCTTCCTTTCTTCTACTGAATTTTCTTTTCTCTTGTTTTATCTCTCACTCATGTGTGTGTGTGTGTCTAGAAAAACAATCTGCCAGAAGCTTTAAGCAATCGGGTTTATTGAGGCATGATTTACAGACGATAAAATCATCCTTTCTGAACTATGCAGATGGTTGTGTTTTGAGAAACACATACAGTCATATAACAACCAAGATATAGAATATTTAGAAGATGGCCAAATAGGAATGGCTCCGGTCTACAGCTCCCAGCGTGAGCGACGCAGAAGATGGGTGATTTCTGCATTTCCATCTAAGGTACCGGGTTCATCTCACTAGTGAGTGCCAGAGAGTGGGCGCAGGTCAGTGGGTACGCGCACCGTGCGCGAGCCGAAGCAGGGCGAGGCATTGCCTCACTCAGGAAGTGCAAGGGGTCAGGGAGTTCCCTTTCCTAGTCAAAGAAAGGGGTGACAGACGGCACCTGGAAAATCAGGTCACTCCCACCCGAATACTGCGCTTTTCTGACAGGCTTAAAAAATGGTGCACCAGGAGATTATATACCGCACCTGGCTCAGAGGGTCCTACGCCCACGGAATCTCGCTGATTGCTAGCACAGCAGTCTGAGATCAAACTGCAAGGCGGCAGCGAGGCTGGGGGAGGTGCGCCCACCATTGCCCAGGCTTGCTTAGGTAAACAAAGCAGCTGGGAAGCTCAAACTGGGTGGAGCCCACCACAGCTCAAGGAGGCCTGCCTGCCTCTGTAGGCTCCACCTCTGGGGGCAGGGCACAGACAAACAAAAAGACAGCAGTAACCTCTGCAGACTTAAATGTCCCTGTCTGACAGCTTTGAAGAGAGCAGTGGTTCTCCCAGCACGCAGCTGGAGATCTGAGAACGGGCAGACTGCCTCCTCAGGTGGGTCCCTGACCCCTGACCCCCAAGCAGCCTAACTGGGAGGCACCCCCCAGAAGGGGCAGACTGACACCTCACACAGCCAGGTACTCCAACAGACCTGCAGCTGAGGGTCCTGTCCCATAGAAGGAAAACTAACAAACAGAAAGGACATCCACACCAAAAACCCATCTGTACATCACCATCGTCAAAGACCAAAAGTAGATAAAACCACAAAGATGGGGAAAAAACAGAGCAGAAAAACTGGAAACTCTAAAAAGCAGAGCGCCTCTCCTCCTCCAAAGGAACGCAGTTCCTCACCAGCAATGGAACAAAGCTGGACGGAGAATGACTTTGACGAGCTGAGACAAGAAGGCTTCAGACGATCAAATTACTCTGAGCTACGGGAGGACATTCAAACCAAAGGCAAAGAAGTTGAAAACTTTGAAAAAAATTTAGAAAAACGTATAACTAGAATAACCAATACAGAGAGGTGCTTAAAGGAGCTGATGGAGCTGAAAACCAAGGCTCGAGAACTACGTGAAGAATCCAGAAGCCTCAGGAGCCAATGCAATCAACTGGAAGAAAGGGTATCAGCGATGGAAGATGAAATGAATGAAATGAAGTGAGAAGGGAAGATTAGAGAAAAAAGAATAAAAGGAAACGAGGAAAGCCTCCAAGAAATATGGGACTATGTGAAAAGACCAAATCTACCTCTGATTGGTATACCTGAAAGTGACGGGGAGAATGGAACCAAGTTGGAAAACACTCTGCAGGATATTATCCAGGAGAACTTCCCCAATCTAGCAAGGCAGGCCAACATTCACATTCAGGAAATACAGAGAATGCCACAAAGATACTCCTCGAGAAGAGCAACTCCAAGACACATAATTGTCAGATTCACCAAAGTTGAAATGAAGGAAAAAATGTTAAGGGCAGCCAGAGGGAAAGGTCGGGTTACCCTCAAAGGGAAGCCCCTCAGACTAACAGCGGATCTCTCGGCAGAAACTCTACAAGCCAGAAGAGAGTGGGGGCCAATATTCAACATTCTTAAAGAAAAGAATTTTCAACCCAGAATTTCATATCCAGCCAAACTAAGCTTCATAAGCGAAGGAGAAATAAAATACTTTACAGGCAAGCAAATGCTAAGAGATTTTGTCACCACCAGGCCTGCCCTGAAAGAGCTCCTGAAGGAAGCGCTAAACATGGAAAGGAACAACCGGTACCAGCCGCTGCAAAATCATGCCAAAATGTAAAGACCATTGAGACTAGGAAGAAACTGCATCAACTAACAAGCAAAATAACCAGCTAACATCATCATGACAGGATCAAATTCACACATAACAATATTAACTTTAAATGTAAATGGACTAAATGCTCCAATTAAAAGACACAGACTGGCAAATTGGATAAAGAGTCAAGACCCATCAGTGTGCTGTATTCAGGGAACCCATCTCACGTGCAGAGACACACATAAGCTCAAAATAAAAGGATGGAGGAAGATCTACCAAGCACATGGAAAACAAAAAAAAGGCAGGGGTTGCAATCCTAGTCTCTGATAAAACAGACCTTAAACCAACAAAGATCAAAAGAGACAAAGAAGGCCATTACATAATGGTAAAGGGATCAATTCAACAAGAAGAGTTAACTATCCTAAATATATATGCACCCAATACAGGAGCACCCAGATTCATACAGCAAGTCCTGAGTGACCTACAAAGAGACTTAGACTCCCACACATTAATAATGGGAGACTTTACATTAATAATGGGAGACTTTAACACCCCACTGTCAACATTAGACAGATCAATGAGACAGAAAGTCAACAAGGATACCCAGAAATTGAACTCAGCTCTGCACCAAGCGGACCTAATAGACATCTACAGAACTCTCCACCCCAAATCAACAGAATATACATTCTTTTCAGCACCACACCACACCTATTCCAAAATTGACCACATACTTGGAAGTAAAGCTCTCCTCAGCAAATGTAAAAGAACAGAAATTATAACAAACTATCTCTCAGACCACAGTGCAATCAAACTAGAACTCAGGATTAAGAATCTCACTCAAAACCGCTCAACTACATGGAAACTGAACAACCTGCTCCTGAATGACTACTGGGTACATAATGAAATGAAGGCAGAAATAAACATATTCTTTGAAACCAACGAGAACAAAGACACAACATACCAGAATCTCTGGGACACGTTCAAAGCAGTGTGTAGAGGGAAATTTATAGCACTAAATGCCCACAAGAGAAAGCAGGAAAGATCCAAAATTGACACCCTAACATCACAATTAAAAGAACTAGAAAAGCAAGAGCGAACACATTCAAAAGCTAGCAGAAGGCAAGAAATAACTAAAATCAGAGCAGAACTGAAGGAAATAGAGACACAAAAAACCCTTCAAAAAATTAATGAATCCAGGAGCTGGTTTTTTGAAAGGATCAACAAAATTGATAAACCACTAGCAAGACTAATAAAGAAAAAAAGAAGAATCAAATAGACGCAATAAAAAATGATAAAGGGGATATCACCACCGATCCCACAGAAATACAAACTACCATCAAACAATACTACAAACACCTCTATGCAAATAAACTAGAAAATCTAGAAGAAATGGATAAATTCCTCGACACATACGCTCTCCCAAGACTAAACCAGGAAGAAGTTGAATCTCTGAATAGACCAATAACAAGAGCTGAAATTGTGGCAATAATCAATAGCTTACCAACCAAAAAGAGTCCAGGACCAGATGGATTCACAGCCGAATTCTACCAGAGGTACAAGGAGGAACTGGTACCATTCCTTCTGAAACTATTCCAATCAATAGAAAAAGAGGGAATCCTCCCTAACTCATTTTATGAGGCCAGCATCATCCTGATACCAAAGCTGGGCAGAGACAAAACCAAAAAAGAGAATTTTAGACCAATACCCTTGATGAACATTGATGCAAAAATCCTCAATAAAATACTGGCAAAACGAATCCAGCAGCACATCAAAAAGCTTATCCACCATGGTCAAGTGGGCTTCGTCCCTGGGATGCAAGGCTGGTTCAATATACACAAATCAATAAATGTAATCCAGCATATAAACAGAACCAAAGACAAAAACCACATGATTATCTCAATAGATGCAGAAAAGGCCTTTGACAAAATTCAACAACGCTTCATGCTAAAAACTCTCAGTAAATGAGGTATTGATGGGACATATTTCAAAATAATAAGAGCTATCTATGACAAACCCACAGCCAATATCATACTGAATGGGCAAAAACTGGAAGCATTCCCTTTGAAAACTGGCACAAGACAGGGATGCCCTCTCTCACCACTCCTATTCAACATAGTGTTGGAAGTTCTGGCCAGGGCAATGAGGCAGGAGAAGGAAATGAAGGGTATTCAATTAAGAAAAGAGGAAGTCAAATTGTCCCTGTTTGCATACGACATGATTGTATATCTAGAAAACCCCATGGTCTCAGCCCAAAATCTCCTTAAGCTGATAAGCAACTTCAGCAAAGTCTCAGGATACAAAATCAATGTACAAAAATCACAAGCATTCTTATACACCAACAACAGACAAACAGAGAGCCAAATCATGAGTGAACTCCCATTCACAATTGCTTCAAAGAGAATAAAATACCTAGGAAGCCAACTTACAAGAGACGTGAAGGACCTCCTCAAGGAGTACTACAAACCACTTCTCAAGGAAATAAAAGAGGATACAAACAAATGGAAGAACATTCCATGCTCATGGGTAGGAAGAATCAATATCGTGAAAATGGCCATACTGCCCAAGGTAATTTATAGATTCAATGCCATCCCCATCAAGCTACCAATGACTTTCTTCACAGAATTGGAAAAAACTACTTTAAAGTTCATATGGAACCAAAAAAGAGCCCGCATCGCCAAGTCAATCCTAAGCCAAAAGAACAAAGCTGGAGGCATCACACTACCTGACTTCAAACTGTACTACAAGGCTACAGTAACCAAAACAGCAGGGTACTGGTACCAAAACAGAGATATAGATCAATGGAACAGAACCGAGCCCTCAGAAATCATGCCACATATCTACAACTATCTGATCTTTGACAAACCTGAGAAAAACAAGCAATGGGGAAAGGATTCCCTATTTAATAAATGGTGCTGGGAAAACTGGCTAGCCATATGTAGAAAGCTGAAACTGGATCTCTTCCTTACACCTTATACAAAAATCAATTCAAGATGGATTAAAGACTTAAACGTTAGACCTGAAACCATAAAAACTCTAGAAATAAACCTAGGCGTTACCATTCAGGACATAGGCATGGGCAAGGACTTCATGTCTAAAACACCAAAAGCAATGGCAACAAAAGCCAAAATTGACAAATGGGATCTAATTAAACTAAAGAGCTTCCGCACAGCAAAAGAAACTACCATCAGAGTGAACAGGCAACCTACAAAATGGGGGAAAATTTTTGCAACCTACTCATCTGACAAAGGGCTAATATCCAGAATCTACAATGAACTCAAACAAATTTACAAGAAAAAAACAAACCCCATCAAAAAGTGGGCGAAGGACATGAACAGACACTTCTCAAAAGAAGACATTTATGCAGCCAAAAAACACATGAAAAAATGCTCACCATCACTGGCCATCAGAGAAATGCAAATCAAAACCACAATGAGATACCATCTCGCGCCAGTTAGAATGGCAATCATTAAAAAGTCAGGAAACAACAGGTGCTGGAGAGGATGTGGAGAAATAGGAACACTTTTACACTGTTGGTGGGACTGTGAACTAGTTCAACCATTGTGGAAGTCAGTGTGGCGATTCCTCAGGATCTAGAACTGGAAATAACATTTAACCCAGCCATCCCATTACTGGGTATATACCCAAAGGACTATAAATCATGCTGCTATAAAGACACATGGACACATGTTTATTGTGGCATTATTCACAATAGCAAAGACTTGGAACCAACCCAAATGTCCAACAATGATAGACTGGATTAAGAAAATGTGGCACATATACACCATGGAATACTATGCAGCCATAAAAAATGATGAGTTCATGTCCTTTGTAGGGATATGGATGAAATTGGAAATCATCATTCTCAGTAAACTATCACAAGAACAAAAAACCAAACACCGCATATTCTCACTCATAGGTGGGAATTGAACATTGAGAACACATGGACACAGGAAGGGGAACATCACACTCTGGGGACTGTTGTGGGGTGGGGGGAGGGGGGAGGGATAGCATTGGGAGATATACCTAATGCTAGATGATGAGTTAGTGGGTGCGACGCACCAGCATGGCACATGTATACATATGTAACTAACCTGCACATTGTGCACATGTACCCTAAAACTTAAAGTAAAATTAAAAAAAATATTTAAATCACCCCAGAAAGCTTCCTCCTGTCCCTTTGTAGTCAATCTCTTTTCCCCAACCCCAGCCCCAAGCACCACTGATCCGGTTTGCTTTTTCCATATTGCCATATAAACAAAACCATACAGTATACAACCTTTTGAATCTGACTTCTTTTACTCAGCGCAATGCATTTGAAACTTATCCGTGTTCTTCCACACATCAGTTCCTTTATGTTGATAGGAAAAATTCCATTGTGTGGCTATACCACCATTTGTTTATCCATTGAAGGACACTTGGATTGTTTCCAGTTTTTGGAATTTAGGAATGAAGCTGTTATAAGCATTTGCATTCAAGTCTTTGTATGCATAGCTTTTTAAAAACAGTTGATGCATTAGCTTATGTGGCTGTAGGAAAGCAAAGAAATACTGAAGGAGAAAAATCTAACGTATATTTTTTGGAGACAGGCTGAGACTGGGAGAGAAAGAAAGAAGAGAGTGAGTTTGTGCATGAGCTTGTGAAAGAAAATGAATGTTGGAATGTTTGTCTATGTTTAGAGACTTTATTGCTAGGAGGAAGGTGGAAATGTAAACAGATTGGTAGTAGTTGGTGGGACCAGTGTCACGCTGTCTCAGAGAGATACAATCATACAGTGAGGTGTTGTGACACATAAATATTTGTTGAGTAAACAAAAAGATAAAAATTGAAATCCATATCAGCTGAGCACTGTAGCTCACCCCTGTAATCCCAGCGCTTTGGGAAGCCGAGGCAGGAGGGCTGCTTGATTCCAGGAGTTCGTGATCAGCCTGGAAAAGAAAGTGAGACCTCATCTCTACAAAAAATAAGCCAAATTATCCAGGTGTGGTAGCACATGCCTGTAGTCTCAGCTACTTGGGAGACTGAGGTGAGAGAATCCTTGAGCCCAGAACACGAAGGCTGCAGTGAGCCATGATTGCACCACTGCACTCCAGCCTGGGCAATAGAGCGAGGTCCTCTCTAGGGGGAAAAAAAAAAAAAGAAATCCATGATCATTGACACAAGGGGTTGGTTTTATTTGAAGGACTGAATAGAGGGTCCTGATTTTGTGAAAAGAATTTCAGATACATGGCTTTCTAGTTTTCAAAGGACAAAATAAAATAAACATACCACAAACATTACACTACAGATAATTAAATCGATCTTTGTTGAATCTAAATTATGAACATAGAAACTCAAAGACTCCTGGATTTTAAGTGCCATAGATGAAATGCTGTCCAGCTGTGGAGATCCCCCGAGCATCTTTTAGTTTATCTGTTGGCTTCCCAGGAGTTTCACTGTGTTGGTGGTACCAGCCCTCTCCTACCCTCCACAAGACCCAAACCAACCACCACCCTGGACGCCTGGAAAACCCAGCCTCCTACCTCACTGTGGTGACTGAGGCAACCTCTTGTGAGTTCTCTTACTATTCTACTCCACATCTCTCTACTTCTTTAACAGAGCTTCCTTTCTCCCTTCATTTCTGTTAGGGATGAAGAAGCACTATGGAGGGACCATGTAATTTCTCATTCAAACCAGGATACTTCTGAGAGTGAAAGGACACACAAGTCACACTTACACAAGCACACGATACACTAGAACTGTGTGGGCACAGTGTACAACAACTGTCCTGGGCGAGCCGGCACCTGTGGTCACCCTGGAAAGTAGAAACTTTCTTTGCCCAGAATACTTTTCTGCCTCTGCTTTGGTCATACTTTATGTCTTCTCCAGGACTTGGTTCCACCAATTTATTTCCTCTTATTATTTCTCAGTTTGTCCATTAGTTTATTCACTGAATATTCAAAAAAGTGCCTATTATGTCAAGAT
This sequence comes from Gorilla gorilla gorilla, assembly GCF_029281585.2. Taxonomy (NCBI): domain Eukaryota; kingdom Metazoa; phylum Chordata; class Mammalia; order Primates; family Hominidae; genus Gorilla; species Gorilla gorilla. The sequence continues at coordinate 73,531,387 of NC_073236.2, read as the reverse complement.
TGTCTCTAACAATTCTTTTTTTTTGCTTTTGGAGATGGAGTTTCATTCATTCTTTTGCCCAAGCTGGAGTTCAGTGGCATAATCATGGCTCACTGCAGCCTTGAACTCCCAGACTCAAGTGATCCTTCCATCTCAGCCTCCTGAGTAGCTAGGAGTACAGGCACATGCCATCATGCCCAGCTAATTTTTTTTTTTTTTAGAGACGGGGTCTCACTATATTGCTCAGGCTGGTCTCAAACTCTTGGGCTCCAGTGATCCTCCCTCCTTGGTCTCTGGGAGTGCTGGAATCACCACATTTGGCTGACAATTCATTTTTAATGGTAGCTTAGGAGCTCATAATTTTATTCTGCATTCCCTCTCTCACAGAATGTGGAGGGTTGCAAAATTTTTACCATTTTAAATAATCTCTGTCATATCCTCATCATCTCCACCATCAGATGCATCCAATGTACCATCACCTCTCTCTCTGATTTTGTGATAGCTTCCAAACCAATTTTCCTGCTTTCTCAACTGCTGCCCCCCACCCCCACCAAATCCACCCTCCATATAGCAACCAAAGTAATGTTCTAAAGTACAAATTAGATCACATATCTCCCCTTTCAAAATCCTTCAATGGCTTCCCATTGTAGTTCCAACGTCCTCACCATGCCTGACAAAGTCCTGCTTGGATGGCCAATGCCGACCTCACCTCCATCAACACACCACTGCCACCTTCTTCCCCCACCTTCCCATGCCACCCTGCCCGCTTGGGTTACTCTTCTGTAGTTTCCTGGACTTCTGTCAGTTCTTCAAATGTGCTAAGCTCTTTCTTCCCCAAAGACTTTTACATTTGCTGTCTCCTACATCTGTTTTTTTTGTTTGTTTGGAAAATTATCTCCTTTATAGCCTTCAGGTCCTAGTTTAAATGTCATCTCTTAAGAAAAGCCTTCCCTGACTATCATCTGACTGTCATAGCTTTCCTGTTTATTTTCTTCATACACATTTAACAGTCTCTAATTATCATCTTTATTGATTTGGATACTTATTTACTACCTGTCTTTCCTATGAGAGTGCAAGCTCCATGAAGGCAGAGGTTATATCTGGCTTGTGCATTCCTGTATCAACCCATCCTTACTGTAACTAGAACCTGCTGGGTGCTTGATAAATATTGAGCAAGTAATTGCAAATTATAAATGACTTAATATATAGAGTCTTTAGGTATAGCTTTAATTTGTAGGGAAAAATTTTCTAGAAATGGGATTTTTGATTCAAAAGGATTATACTTTTTTGCTGCCTTTGACATGTATTAACCTCTAAAGAAATTTTGGCAATTTATATCACCTCCAGCAGTATGGGTGTTAATTTACTACTTAATGTTTATTTTGTCAGATAGGTAGGTGAAAATCGTATCTTGCTACTGATATCATTTGCATTTCTTTGATGACTAGTGAAATTAAACATCTTCTTATAATGTGAGACATCTGTATTTCTTTTCATATTGTGTGTGCGTGTTAATTGCCTATTCTTATCCATTTTTCAGAAAGTCTGCCAATTAAAAAATTTTGATTTTTAAGAGCTCTATTAGGGACACTAAAACTTGTCTATTAAAATGTTGCAAATACTTTTCTAGATTACCATTTAACTTTTAACCTTGTTACAGTTGTCTAACAAAGAAATTTTAAATGTTTATGTAGTTGAAGAAATCAGTTTTCCTTTGGGATTTCTACTTTTAGTCTCATGGAAAGCACTTTCCCATCCAAAGATCATATGAGGATTTCCTCTTAATATTTTAATGTTTTTATTTATACATATTATATACTTATATAACATTTTATATTTAAATACAAAATGGTGTTTTATGAGGTAGATTTAATTTCAGTTTTTTCAACTATCAAAATTGTTTATTGAATAATTCATCCTTGCCTCAGTAATTTAAAATAGCTTGTTTACCATATTAAAATCTTTTCTAAATGGCTCTAATTCTGAATGTTTCATTTGGCTCAATGAGTTTCTTCGGCTTCTCTGGCACTGTTTACCATAATGCCGTACTTAATATAGCTTAAAATTGTTAATATATGGGAAGACACCTTTCTCCTCATTGCTTCACTTTTTTGCCATTTTCTTTTCTTTTTTCTTTTTTGTTTTTTTAAGAGACACGGTGTCATTCTGTCACCCAGGCTGGAGTGCAGTGGTGCAATGGTAGCTCCCTATAACCTCAAACTCCTGGGTTCACACGATCCTCCCACCTCAGCCTCCTGAATACATCATACTACAGGCACACATTACCATGACTGGTTAATTTTTGTTTAAAGCATTTTTGGTAGATTTGGGGTCTCACTGTGTTGCCCAGGCTTGTCTCAAACTGAAACATTTATTTATTCAGGTGATCTTAAATATCATGTTTGTCAAATTTCACAAAAATCCATACAGCAGTTTAAAAAGAATTGCATTCCATTTACGGATTAATATAGGTATAACTCATCTTTAATAAGATGAGGTTTCTTATTTAAAAATATGGTAATTTTAAGATTTGTGGAAGTCTTCTTTATAATCTTGCTGATGCTTAAGGTCTTTCATATAATTCTTATTAGTTTATGATTTTAAAAATTTTGTTTGCTACTTTGAATGGATTGCTTTTTTTTCTTGCATTTTTAAACCAGCTGTCGTTAGTGTGTTGGAACGCTATGATTTTAGTACACATATTTCTGAAAATGGCCAACTTGTTTAACTTCTTACTCATCCGTGGAGGTTTGTTTCTTGTGCTGTTTTCCTGGTTGAAAAGAATATAATTAGAAAAGAGTGATAAAGTTGCCTCTTCCTTCCATCCTCCCTTCATCTCAGTTATTCTGTAATACTTTTGCCTCACATAGAAGCAAGAGCTTCCTAAAGTTCCTCTTCATTCCTGTTACTCTTCACTCTACCCTACACAGCGCTGACCAATCTAACCACTCTCTATTCAAAAATATCCAGAATGTTCTCTTTTTCATTTATTATTTTATTTCTCAGATCCTTATTGAGCACCCAGAATGTGCCAGGCAATACCAGCAATCAATAAAACCAACATGATCTTTGCCCTATGAGTTTTCCATCTAGATGGAAGAATGACAGTGTTAAACATACCAACCAGCAAGTAAGCATACGGCTTCAAATGGGAATGAGTGCTTTTGCAGAAAAGAACAGGCACTCCAGCAGAGCATTCTAGGTCGGAGAAGTCCCTAGGAGGAAATAATCTTTCAACTGTGACAGGCGAGTTGAAAAGAATTTGGCCAGGGGAAGAGCAGGAGCTTATTTCCAAAAGATGGAAAGTAGGTGCAAAGACCCGAAGGCAGAAAAGAATGTGGTGATTTTGAGAAACAGGAGAAAGGTCAGTGTGTCTGAAGCACAGTGAATCGTGGCTATGTAGTAAAAGACTGGCCTGTTTGATCAAGTTTGAGGCGGGTCACCTCAAAGATTTTGAATTTTATCCTAAGTGCAGTAGGAAGCCATGGAGGGGTTTAAGGGTGGGAATAACATGATGATGTGATTTGCATTTCAGAAGGCTGTCTCTGCTCCTGAATTATCTCATCATTTAATCAATTATAGACTTGTATTTACTCCTTATGCCCAAGGTATCAGTTAGGGATTAGTCCTTGTTTGTTAAAAACTTATTGACTTATAATCAACTTCAGGAATTCACTGAACATTTATTGAGCACCTAATCTTTTGCCAAGCATTATGATAAGTACTAGGGACACAAATATATGTAAGAAAAGATCCCTCAGGGAGTTCACACCTAATGAGGAGAGACAGAGGACTAAATATAATTAAGATTCAATGCAATTTGACACATACTGCAACACTTATACATAATACACTATAGAATCAGAATAAAGGGGCCATAATTCTGGTGGGAGCCAGAGTGCAGGACAGAGGCAGGAGAGATCAGAGGTGAGACAGCATCACAAAGGAAGTGATGCTGAAAAGGAATCTTGACAATTAAGTTCCTTAAAATGAAGAGATAAAAGAACAGTCTGCACATCTCTCTCAGGTGTGAAGGAGAGAATGAGACATTTGAGGCAATGATAAATGTCAGTAGACAGACTTTAGAGAGCAAGTGAGTGCAGGGAAGATGAGGCTGAACCTGTGAATAGGGATATAGAGGAGGAAGGGGATTGTATCCTCAGAAAGACATTTATTTTATCTAGGAGGAAATGGACATCATTGAAGGATGCTAAATAAGGAAGTGAGAAGATCAGATTTATTTTTACAAAAATGTAAATCTGGTGGTCTGTAGGGATAGCAGAAACTATTAAGAGGGGTGAGAAATAGAGAGCCAGTGCTGTGGTGGGGGAAATGGAGAGGAGGGAAGAGGTATGAGCAATGCCAGGTCTCAGGACAGGTCCTAGACTAGGGTGGTGAGGTGGAGGAAGGAACCTGAGGGAATCCATAGTAAATGAGGAAGATATTGACTAAGATGCATTGGATGGTTGGTTTGGGGGAAAAGGATGAGTGCATCTGAGAACATGTTGCTTTAAAAGAAGGTTTGCCACACATTTTTGCTAAGGGGCCAGATAGTAAATATTTCAGTCTTTGTTGGACATGTGGTCTCTGTTACAGCTACTCAGCTCTCTTTGTAGGATGAAGGTAGCCATAGATAATATGTGAATGGTGGGTGTGGCTATATTCCACTATAATGGGACAGGGAGTGGGTGAGATTTAGCCCCCTTGATTAAGACCTCTGGGGGACTTCCAGATGCAGATGACTACTAGGTATTTGGATAAATCAATCTGAAACTCAGGAGAGGAACTCAGGTTTAGAGAACAAAGTTCAGAAGAAGTCAGTATATAGATCCTAGGTCACTCACTGAGAGCCCAATTCCCAGCTAGTAAAGGTGATTTTTTGGGTCAGAATAACATATACATTACTTAAACTTAAATTGGAATGCCATTAGGCAGGTAAGAGCTGTTTATTTTACCACGAGCCCTGCCATTACTTATTATACCTACCCACTCATATTTTTATGTTTTTATGTTTCCTTTCCATTCCCTGTTGTCATTTAGTTTTCAACACATCATATTACTAACATTTGGTATTGGGAGTATAAAAGGATGGTCAAGTACAAAACTTGAAGAATACCAACATTTAAAAAGGAAGAAGTAGAAGAATTTGCAAGAAAAGAGCAAGAAATGGCCCTTGATTATATTGCTTGAATGTATTGTTCTCTTAGAGCCTTTTATTGTACTAACCCTTGGCTTCCCAATGAATTTATAAATCCTTGAGGTCTGAGACTCCTTGTTTCTTACACTATAGCATTTCTCACAAATTATAACACGGTAATAAATGCATCGCCAATATTCAACAAAGAATCATTGATTGGACATGACTTGCTCTCAAGATAGAAAGATTACTAGCTGGTGCTTTAAGGAAATACCATGTTTTGGTTTCACATTTTGTTTTTTGGAGCTTCAGTTGTGTGACCAGGTTCTCCACAGTAGCCTTCCCACCCTCCCCCAGCCCACTCCCCTCCTGACAAATCTATTATCCATTGGCAATCCCCTGTAACGCTAGAACCAATCCATCCTACCACGCGTGGAGTTTCTCTCAAGTGTTCTACTTTCTCTTTGATAACTTCTCTTATTTCCTACTTATTTCTTCCTATGTATTGCCATTTTGACCAAAAAAAGAGAATTATTTAATGGTTTTTACAAAAAGTGTGCATAAAAACAACTTCCCTCAATTTAACCAAAATAGTGCTTAGTGTATCTTCAAACTGCTTTTCTGGTAAGAACTAATTTCATTGCTTTTCAAAGAATCCACACTAAACAGTTAAGCAACCGAATCTCCATTGGGCAGCTGGGCAGATCGAATCTGTAGGTTAAGGGCTGGCCAAACATCCCTGAAGAAGTCACTGCCTCAGGCTCTGTGAAGCTCTTTCCACAGGGCTCCCAACATCCCTCAACACCTGGACTCATTTTGACTGACTCCACATTAGACACAAGACTCAATGTAGAAAGAGTTGGTGCCAAAAGTCTTCTGTTAGGAAACTTTCAATGGAGCAATTCCCTCCATTTTCAATGGTGAATTTACCCTTTCCAGAGTATAAGGTGGCCCTTGCCTAATGAACTTCTTAGAAGTAGACTTTCATGTCCAGTAACATGAAAATTAGTGCACATGTCAGGGAGTTTACTTACTTTCATGTAACTCTTTAATGACAGACATTCAAATATGAGAATAGAAAGCAAAAATTGTCAGACTTTCAAATTTGATAATAGAAAGCAAAGATTGGCAGGGCACGGTGGCTCATGCCTGTAATCCCAGCACTTTGGGAGGCCAGGGTGGGTGGATCACCTGAGGTCAGGGGTTCAAGACTAGCCTGACCAACATGGAGAAAACCCATCTCTACTAAAAAAAAAAAAAAAAAAAAGAAAAAAAGAAAATTAGCCGGGTGTGGTGGCACATGCCTGTAATCCCAGCTACTCTGGAGGCTGAGGCAGGAGAATCACTTGAACTCGGGAGGCAGAGATTGCGGTGAGCCAAGATCGAGCCATTGCACTCCAGCCTGGGCAACAAGAGTGAAACTCTGTCCCAAAAAAAAAAAAAAAGAAAAAAAAAAAAAGAAAGCGAAGATTGCTGCATCATGGAGTTAAGCTAATAAAATGCTACTCAAATTCTACACGATTCAAGAGTATCAGCATCTTCTTGCATAATAAGGTATATCTCACATGAAACACAAAGACATCTTTTTGGAGCATAGCAATTCACTTAGGGCTTCAGAGAAAAAACAGCTCTCCCTCTGAATAATTTGTAAATCTAAACTATAATAGAAGAAGAGACGTGTATTAATAAACATGAGCCTAACTTTTCAAATACATTTCATTTTACTGTATGCCCACAGCAGCTGGTAACCTTCTGACATTCTTATCTTCTAACTTTTTGTTTTCTATCCATCTGTTAAGTATTAAACGATGTCAATTCTGGCCTCACAACTCTAGCTCTACCCCCATCAAACTAGACTAAATAGAACTAAATTCAATTACTACATTAAGATATATTCTGCCTTACTGAAAAACAAAATATCTCCTTTTTACTTTAAATCAAAAGGCATGCTAGAGCTGTGTCCCTTCTGATAACTGCAGCTTCTGAGAGAGAAGAGGTAAAACCGGAGGTACATGCATTTCTTCTTGTGTACTTTCTATGAAACTTGCTCTTAGGAACATAACTCCCTCCATCTGAGATGTTATCAAAGGTAGCTTAGGAACTTGCCTATTTTGACCATGATTGTATCATGCAGAATCAAAGACAGCAAACTGGGGATGTGTTGGAAAACAGTTTGAAGGTCCCCAGGAGCAGGGAATGTACTCTGGCCATAAAGCTCCCATTTTATTCCTGTTCCACATAGCCTGCTGTGGAACTGGCAAAAGGATTCCTGAAAGAAGAGGCATTACTATACAAATTTGTATAATACAAATACTTAACAAGAATAAGTTACAATGATTTTGCATTAGCAAATGTAATCCACCAAATCCAATGACCACTATTCAGTGGCCATCCAGCTGTCCCACCCCAAGTCATGAAAGGAGCTACAACTGGACTAGCAGGAAAATGAGAGGTATTCATTTATGGGCTAACTAATCAATGGGGCTGGGTACTAGTTAGGGTGGGAATAAATGACATTTTAGGTGGGAATAACTGACATTCTAAGACTCTCATTGCTGTAAGGAAGACAAGAAACACTTGCTTTCCATTCAAGATATGAGATAAAGTTTCCATTTTTAAATAGTTCTTTTAAAATATAAAAGAGGATTGGGCATAGCAAAAATCATGAAAGTCAACAGAAATGCCTGAAGTTTGGGAGACACTGACATGAAAGAAAATGAAGCCCTGGAAGACGGCTTAGATTGGCCTTTAATTTCCTACTAACTGACCCTCTCACACCTTTCTCTAGGGCCAGCCCCAGGCATGTGAGCTGGAAGCTAGAGCATCTATTTGGTTATGTGGAAATCCAAGAGATATCTGCCTCTCCTGACCCTACCCCCAGTTCCTGCACCTTCTTGGGTGTAGACCAGAAGAAAATAGATTTCTGTTGAGCCACAGGATTGTGCTACTGTCATGGTTCAATCCCAATGTTAAGATCCCAGAACTCCCAACAGAGAAAGCCAAGGTAAGACAGGCATCATCTTATATGTAAGTTCCCCTGGGTGAGAAAACCCAGCCAGGACTCCCATTTAGGAGGAGGCTATGCCTCTAGGTCATGGCCTGTGTGCTTTTCAGGCCCATGGAGGTGACCTTCAACTTAGAGCCACTGGCATGGTGTGCCTGAATCCGAGCAGGCTGGGGGGAGGTGCCCCCCTCCTTACCCTCGTGCAGCAGGCACCCCCTGGGTTTCTGAATCATCAGCCTCCTGATGGTGATCAGAGCGCCAAGAAGGGACTAATTTAAAAACCAAACAATGTGGTAATTGCCCCTGGTCACCAGGTTGCCTTGCTTTTGGAGGGCCGCTGTTTCCGATTAGTGGAGCCTGGATCCGATGAGGACTAACAAAGTGTAACGAATGATCAAAGCGACAGTTACAACAGCACGAGTGCCCAGTGATTGATCTGGATGACATAATAATGATAACCAATGAGGTGAGGCAGGCGGTGGTCCCCTCCAGGTAAGGATGGCAGTGGGCCTGGACTGGTCAGGACTTTACTCTGTTTAGGGAAAAGAAGGTCACAGGGTGGAAGCAAGCCACGTGGAAAGGAAAGAAGGAAGCACTCACACCCAAAGCCTTTGGATGGGAGGAGAATGGGGTAGCCATGGCTGAAAATGAGATTCCTATTCAATGACAGAGATAAAGATTACTGGTCCTGGAATATCGCTAACACAACTCTTAGGGTACTGCATAAAAGCATTTATTATGAAGAAAACTCAGCTGTCTGTAAATAATTGAGATGAAAAGAGGGCTCATTTTAAAGTGACTTTTGATAGTCATGTTTTCTGAATAGCACAGGAATGACCTCTTTAAAAACCAACAGAAATAAGCTCTTGAGGAGATATTTGCATATCCATGTTCATAGCAGCACCATTCACGATAGCAATGAGGTGAAAGCAACCCAAATTTCCTTCTACCAATGAATGAATAAACAAAATTTTGTATATGCATACAATAGAATATTATTCAGCCCTAAAAATGGAAGAAATCCCATCATATGCTACAATGTGGATAAACCTTAAGGACACGATGCTAAGTGAAATGAGCCAATCACAAGAAGACAATTACTACATGGTTACATTTAAATGAGGTATCTAAAGTAGTCAAATTCATAGAGACAGAAAGTAGACAGCCTTCTTTCAAAACAAGCAAACCAATGAGACTGGTTACCAGGGTCTGGGAGGGAGGAGAAAAAAAGGCAGTTGTTTAATGGGAATACAGTTTCGTTTTTGCAAAGTGAAAAAGTTCTGGAGATTGTTTGCACAACTATATGAATACGTTTAATACTATTGAATTGTACTCTTAAAGATGGCTAAGGTGGTAAATTTTCTGTTATGTGTTCTTTATCACAATAAAGAAGAAAATACAGCCTAATAGATTTATTTTAATCATTTGAATAAGAATCATTTTTCTATAATACTGTAAATTTCCTGTGTTCTCAAACAGTACATACCAAATCTAATTTGACTCCTCCTTTAAGAGTTCAAATAGTGTATACAGTAGTAGGAGAGTGTTGACTTCAAAGCCTATTGAGCTGGGTGATAATATTTGCCTCTAGACAAAGTGGCCGAAAAATATCTTGTAGTTACTAAGTCTGCATCTTGAGGGCTTAAATGCTGCTTTTGTTGTCAGACTCTGAACTTTTACTTCTTTTCTGTGGGCCAGGTCTCTTGCCTCCTCCACATTTGCTAAGGAACTGTAAGACACATTCATTCAAGTTTTGCATAAAATGAGAATAAAAAGATGCAGAATCAGGGGCAAAAAGTTCCTGCAAATCTCCTGAATTTTAGCACCTGGTCTTGGGCAATTCTTCTTGGAAGCCTGCTATAGGGACCCTTGCCCACCTTTCCACAGGGGTCTACATGGGCAATATCGCCAGCTCCAGGATCATGGATGGAGAAGGCAGAGGTTTAATAACAACTTGGCTCAAGAATCAATTGGCACACATATTACAAAGGTACATCTTTGATCAAAATTAAGGGGCTCTCCGAGCAAACATAAATTCATCTCCTAAGAAAACACTGACTAGTTTTCTTCAGCATAGAATCAATATTATGAATATTTCTTTAATGCTACTTTGTTTCTTATTAAATAATGAAAAAATTATTCTATCCATGAAAAAAAGGCTAGCATTTTAAAAGAAGAGGGCATATTCTCAAGAACCAGTCTTAAGTGATGCTCATTGGAGAGAAATGAGATGTCTTCTCATTCCTAACCAATCTACTGATGGATCTGAAGGCAGAGATTTTCTATTGAATTCTATATTTTAGAAAGTTTGTTTTGAAGCCCAGTTGTATCAGCTACATGTGGCGAGGCAGCATGGGATGGGGATAGACACCTGACTGTAGTGCCAGGGCCAGGAATAAATCCTCACTCCACCGCTCACAAGCTCTGCGATCATATAGGATCCTCCATCACCCTGAGCCTCCTCTCCTCCATCTCTGAAATAGCAGCACCTTTCTGCTTCCCCCAAAAGTTTGCCATAAGGATCCACTAAACCATAGCTGTGAAAACACACTGCAAAGTGTTAGGTCCCCACCCAAACGTGAGGTGTTTTTGCTGATGGCCATTTGGCAAATGCAAAGCCTTCTGCTGTTGACACAATTGCACTTGGCAATTTGGATGTTGCTGACAAACAGGGTAAAGGTGGGAACATTTGCCTCGAACTTCAGTTTTAAAATAAAGTTGAAAAGGTTTTTCACAAATCTTGTCAAACGAGGTGGGCCCAGGGTTTGCGTACGTCCATGTCCACATTGGTCCTTTTTCCCTGAGCGCCTGCTCCAGCTCCCTGGGCCATTTGCCAACCTCTCTTTCCACTCCAGCCTTCTTTCAAAACAAAACAAACCAATGAGTAAACTCATGTCATTTTCTCTTTTTAATAATCCAAATGCAGTTTCCAGGAGACTAGCATACCTTGACAAAATGAGCTTTGTATAGGTACAGTCTGCCACTCTGGAATCTCTGTCTCACCTGGTCAGGGACCACAGCCCTGATGCCACGTTTGAAGCCAGGTGATGCCAGGTTCACCTGCAGTCACCCAGGTTCCCAGGCCACCTCTGATGTTGGTTCAGGCATTCCCTGAACAGCTTTTCATTGTCACACTACTTTACTAAAGTGTCCTGGAAAATCATTAGCAATGATAAAATATTTTCCAGAGCTCCAAGATTTTTCTTCCTGGTGACTTTTAGCCTCTCTGAGGCTCCTTGTTCTGTCAGTGCCCACCCTTTGGGGCTCTAAACATATGCAACTTAATTAGTTTTAATACTTTAACCATCTAAATAGCTAACAGTAGAACTTAGACTGCCCCCTGCCCCCACCCAACTCCCACTGTCTATGTGTCTGAGGTTGTCAGACCAAAATGGAAAAATACCTCTAATTGTTTCCAGACAATACATGAAGCTCTCACCCTGGATGAGAGTCAGTATAACTTATATTTTCGCAAAGGACCTCGGGCAGCTGGTGGGAGATTCCTGCAAGCTGTGCTTCTTTGTAGATTCCAATTCAATGGAAAATAAAACCCACTTTCAAACCTGAACTAGGAGCTTTCACTCCCCTAGGTTATTCCTGGATGAGTAGATACAGCCGGTTTTTTTTTTTTTTCAATAAACTACATTTCTTTTTGGATCTTAATAGATTTTTTATCTTGACCTTGTATGTCAGAAAGCAAATAACTTGGCCCAGAGGAAATGACAACTCTAAATTGGAATATGGCAAACACGGATTCTTCTGCACCCCATTTGGACCTAACAATTAATCTATGTGGTATTCTTTTTCTATCTCTAGGAATGCCTCCCTACTCAAGAATGTCCTCTCTGGGCCCGAAATTCTGTCACTAAGAGATTCATTTATTTGCACATAGATTAGTTGGCTTTCAGAACTTGCACGATATCAATTCAAATACATCGTTGGCAGTTTACACCTTAGCAAGACTTTGATCAACAAAGTTTTTAAACTATGTCTGAATGGGACTCTAGATTCCAACTGTGGGATGGAAAATCCTGAGGGAGGAAGAGAAAACAGTAGAAAAAGAGGAGTAAAACCTACATTTATTCACATCTCGTTATGTGCCAGACACATTCTACTCTTCATCTCATATCTACTCCATGAGATTCCAGTGAGGTAGATATTACTGACCCCACCTTAGAGATGGAGACTGGAGTTCAAATAGACTAAAGAAATTGCTCAGGGTCACAGAGAGAGCACTAACTTGAACCTTGCTGATTTTTTTTTAATGTCAGTACATGCAGATCTGATTCTAAATATTTTTTATTTCAATCAACCCATGTTTTTGCAGTAGATATTAAGTATCCTTTTTTCTGTAATAAATAGTAAACTAATATCTAATTATTAAATTAGAGAATGTTTACTTGTGTGCCACCTCGTCAATTCATCTGGCATTTCCCCTGGGAACACCAACCACAATTTAGGAAATAGTCCCATGCTAAAGGCTGTTTTTGGTAGCAAGAAGGCTTGATGGAAGAAATGCTCATTTGTTTCTGAGGGGAGACTCAAGTGATGTTTCTCCAAAGCAGCTTCTTGCACCAGAGCTCATCTCTGATGAAATTTTCAGTGATCTGCAGTAGGGCTTCCATTCATCCTTTCTTGGGAGAAGGCTGTCTCTTTTGTTTTTTTTTTTTTTCCTGTAATTTTGTTCCTCGTAAATATGTACTTGTTATTTTATATTTTATTTTACAGAATAGTGGGGAGAGTATTTGGAAAGTTGTTCTTTACTAAAATCTTTAGTTGGATAAAACAGCAAGCTGTATACATATCCCTGTGCATATTGGGTGTATTTCTATAGGCTACTATACATGTGCAAAAAGAAGCACATGCAAAAGGAAATAAGGAATGTTAAATAAATCTTGGTAGAATCATACTAAGGAGTTATGTGGAGCAGTTTAAGAAGAATGAGATAGCGCTGCATTGACACAGGAAAATCACCGAGATTAAGAGGGGGAAAAAAAAGAAAGTGACGTTGAATAAAGGTACTGAATGATGCTGTCTATATAAAGAAACCATCCAAAGTATGTGCTTCTATGTAGACTTATGTATGTATGTAAGTGTATAGAGAAAGATCTGGAAGATGAAACAAAGATGAAACCAGTGTGATCAGTTTGCTGTGCCTCCTTCAGAAATCACTGAGATTAGATGGATGTCATCAGAGACTTTTGCCTTATCTGTACAGTTTAACATTTTCTAATAAGGAGCACATGTATAGTTGCCACTTATACAATTAGAAAATAAATGAAAACTTTTAAAGTGCCAAACCTTATGTCAGTTTTCTTGTATTATTATTATATTTGTCTACTTGTTGTTGTTATTGTTATTCATATTTAATTTTACCTAGTTTTTCCACAATCCGTGTGTCTGTGGGCTAGAGTAAAGGTAAGGATTCACAAGGTAAAGCGCACAAAAAAGGTCATCTTTAATAATTATCATCATAATAATCATTCCTTTTTAAAGAACAGTGTATAAACTAGTCCAATACCATGACTTTCATTCATATCATATACATGAATTAAAGTTTAATTCTTTGAAACTTAGCATTGCAGTATTTCATGCATAATCACAGTTTGTAATACTTGTTTGCCTGTTACCACCATTCCTCTAAGGTCCTCCAAAGGACCTAAGATTATTATCCTACACTTTGTATTTGAGGAGACTGAGGCACTGATTTTGAAAAGGATTGCCTGTGCTGCTCTATTGCAACAGCTCAAGCATGCAAGTTTTCAGGAACAAATCACAGAGAACACTTGGTATGACTTTTCCCCCCACCATCCACTCAGCCTCTCAGACCTCTAAAGCAAAGTCTGCCCATCAGCTCTGCCCCAGCCTGAAAAGGGCCCGTGTCCAACTTTCAAGCGTTTGTCTCTTACATCATCGTCAGCCTTGTGCACTAGACTTGGAATCAACATCAAGGTAAGCCTTGGGGAGAGATCAGATTTGTAGATCTGGAAACTTCAAGCCAATACGACAGCAGTTTCTTGGACATTCAATCCAAAAGCCCCACTTGGTGGTGGGGATTTGGGGGGGGGGGGTGAGCCCATGTATCCCGACCAGAGACCAGCCTGCCTCTGGAGCTGTTCCAGGCCCTGATGCAACCAACAGCCACAGACTTGGTAAAGGACAAACATCTCCACTGCTCAGTATGCATCAATCACTGCCCTTAATCAGTCCTGAACCAGGGGCCTGAGTTCTTAACACAGAGTGGCAATCATTTCCTCTCCTGCAGCCTTTGGATTATGGAAGATTTGGGGGGATTGTTTGGTTCCTTTGGACTTCAACTTCAGAGCCTCCCCCACCAGAACTCTGGATATATTGCCTCCTAGAAATCAATCCAAATTTTACCCTTTTATTTCTGCTTATTAACAAGGATAAAAAAGGCATTAGCTGGGTCTCCTGGTCCCATATATCTAGGGAAGATCAGCTCAGGTCTACATACCAAACCCTGTAGAAGTCCAAAATCCTCAGTTCTGTAAATGAGGTATTAAGAGAGATCAAAATGATAGATTCCTGTCTGAACTCACTGTCCACATTTGAAGCTCAGTCCCACTATCTCACAGTGCTGTGATCTCAGGCAAAGTTATTTAACATCTTGTGCCTTTTCTCTTCTGTGTACTAGATAAAATAATACTATTTCATAGGATATTATAAGGGCTAAAATATGCCTGTGAAGGACTTAGCATAGAGTCAAGCAAAATAATTACCCTATTTAAAATTAGCTGTTTTATTGGTGTCATGCAAGATCCTCGGTGACAAAACAGCTGTGACAAAGCAGTGGCATTCATGTGTCCGTCCTGGTTCTCAAACTTCTGAACAGAAAAGATAAGTACAATTAATAGATAGCAAAGCCTTAAATTTAAATGGTTTAAGCTCTTTTGGTGAAATTTCTAATACCAGTGAGCTGATGTGGAGCCTGCTGGATAACTCTGAAACCCATTTCTGGTTTCACCCTAGCCTTTTCTGACTTCTATAGGCTAGCCTACAATATTTGGTGAGCAATACCTCAAGCCCTTCCTTTAAAAAGCATCCAGCTGGTTAGCCAGTGGCTACCACATAGGATTCCCTCTAGTCGTGGCCAAGTGTGTCTCCTTAATGCTCACCCTTAGACCCAATGATGCTTCATCCTTACCTACTCAGAATCATGATTATGAACTTGCCACAGAGCTCCCATAGGAGACCCCAAGACTCATGTCTTAGTTTGTGCTATTTCAAATTAGGACTTATTGTTAGAGTAAGCATCCAAATACCATGTAAGTGGGCAAGGGACTGATATTATCAAGGTAAAACAGCTTAAAACAGGAATTCAAAATGATCTTTCATTTTCTAAACTGTAACCACCAGTTAAAAACCAACATTCCGATTCTTACTAACAGTGATGATATTTCCCTCTGTAGTAGTCAAAGGTTCAATTGAGTCAGATTAATACTTTTATCCATAGCTGTCTATCTGTACCTTTTGGATCTTAAACCAGCCCACCATGCAGTGGAAGCCACTTAAATATTTGATAAGGGAATGAACAGTCTCCGGGGAAATTTAACATTGTACCAAAAACTTTGTATGTATTCTCAGAGCACTTTATTAACTAAATATAATAACCGATAGCAAAAGCACATATCAGTGGATAGTATTTTGCATTGAGACTATAACAAATCTCAATTCTATTTCTTGACTGTAGCTTGTTTAAAATAAAAACCAAAACTGTGAAAAGAAAGAAAAGGTCAGAGAAAGTAAACTTGGTTTCAGAACTGCAGAAGTATAAAAAAATAAAATTACAAAGACAAAATTTATTCTTAGGCTATTAAATCTCTTTGGTAAATGGTCATTTAGGCTAGGAAAATGCTATAGGATAATGGTCTCAAGATACTCACTTCTTATAACTCAAAACGATGGCCCTGAAATCTTGACAATTACAAATTTTAGCTCCATGTCAAAGAAAAGAAAAAGCCCGATGGTTCATCATGTACATCATAAACACGCCCACTCCAAGCTCCCTGTTGTGGGTCCTGGAACACTTCTAGGCCATGGGGGTGAGGAGGTAGCCAAGAAATAGCTGCTTGGAGGGGGAGGAGGCAGAACTTGAACCACGGACTGTGATGCCTGCACCTGTGAACCCAGGGCCTTTGTGGCAGGAGAGAAAAAGTAGGGAAGAGGTGTGGGGAGGCAAGTCACACTGCAGCATAGGGCTACAAGAAGTCAAAAAATTCTACATTTAAATTCAGCCTTACAGTTCTTTATAAGGTGTCTTGTCAAGGCAGAAAGATTGAAGTGTTTACTTGGCAGTTTTTATAACTTTTCGAAATTCAGATGTGTATGTAAGCCTTTGTTTCTGCTCTTCCCTCAGACTTCACACAGTTAGGAGCAGGTCTGCCCCCTACCTCTTGATAGAGCATTTATAATTTATAAAGCCCTTTCATACGTGGTCACCAAATCTTCCCAACCACCCCATTTCACAGAAAGAAACAACTAAAAACCATCTGAGTCTCAAGGAGGTTCCTTGACAGATCCAAATCACATGGGCAATAAGAAGTATTGTTTTACCTCTCCCAGGCAGGAGGCATCTTGGATACAGGTTAAGAAGCAAATCAAGGTCACAACCATCATCTTAGGGGATGGAGTTTTGGCCTCTCGTGCAACCGTCGACGTACAAAAGTCTGGGAGGAATTCCCTGTTTCCAAGATGCCCTGTTTGTGGGTCAAGAGGAAGGAGAAGCATTGGGAGGAACTGTGGAGGGTGTGCAGGCAAAGGCCCAGGAACCCTGAAGGAATCAAACTCTCAACATCCAAACCATGGCTTAACATCATTGTCCTTCAGTTACTAATCTTCTGTCATTTAAGCAAGTAGCCTAATAATGACTTTGTTATTTGTATTCCATATTTATACATTAGATTTAAAATCATCCCAAGGAAATGCCAGACACTAGGCTGAGTCTTACAGTAGCCTCTTATCTTCTCTCTTGTCTGGAAAAGAAAAATGGTACAAGTTACTCTACAGGGCTTCAAGCAAGTGCCCAATCAAACCTGCGGCAATGTGACATTACTCATTATCAGGACCATTGGAGCACGTGGTAGATTTAAGGCCATCCAAAGGAATTATAGACGAAAGATTGATGCTCTTTCTTATGGGTCCAATCAGTTTGAAGACCTTAGAAAACTAAATTTAAAACAAAGATGGTTTATAGGTACAAGAAGGAATAATGTTGCTATTTGAAATAAATCAATCAACCCTTTAGAGATAGAGCTTTTCTTTAGAAACTGGAATAAAAATTGACCTTGCTGAGCCAAGAAATGTCATAGACTTTAAAAGATTTCCAAGATCAATGATATATTTTTAAATCACTTTCCATAAGCAAATCAGTCTTATCTTGTAATATGGCAGAAGGAAAGCTATGGTAGTCATTCCCAAAAGTGCCATTGTAGGTCAAAGATGAGATCATAGTGGAGAATCAAGCAAACTCTCATTTTCATCACATTGAAATCTGAGTGTCTTGGGAGCAAGGCTCTAAACTGGAAGCCTGTGATGTCATTTCTAGGATGGTTATGCTCTGCTTATATGCTCGCCTATATGCTTTAGTTCAGTGTTAAAAACTACTGCTAAGTGTCAAAAACCAAAAACAAAACCACTTGAGACAAGATGCTTTTAAGATGCTCATTGTGCTTTGCAACTGATTGAAGTTGCTTAATCTAAGAGATCTGAACAAGCTTTCTTCTGCAATCTTGGATTCACCTTTCTTCATTATGTTAAATAGCCGCTTTGGTTTTTTCATGTTTCTTTCCTCTCTGTCCTCTTACTCCTCTGCTCTCCATTTCATTCTTCTCCACTTTTGTTCTCTGTTTTTCTAGGAACGCTTTTCCCTTTTTCTGACTGACATTTCTAATTCTCTGTGGAACTGCCAAATTCTTCCTATCCATGCCCTCTGTTCTTCCCCATCTGGGATTCAGTGCAAAGAGTTGCCTTGTAGCCCATGTTTGAAGATTTCTCTAGTCAGAATCATCATTCCCAGGTATGCCCATTTTATAATTAGAAAATAGCAACCAAGAGTCATTCCTCTGAGGCCACAGCTGATGTAGCTCAAGCTCTTGATGGTTATAAATTGGTATCCACCTTACAGAGTCAAAAGCTTTCTCTGAGCTAAAAACTCCAAGAGCATTTATCATTTGCATCATTCTTGTGACCAAATGGCTCCCCTTGTTGGCCTCAGTAAAGGTCTCCAGGGAGACTGATCTTTGCATCCATTTTGAACCTCTGAAGTGTCAAGCAGCCTCCACTAGCTCCTTAGCTGTGTGAAAGACCCCAAGCTATTTAGGAGAAACAATGTTGAATATTTTAAGCCTGATAGTAGGATTCCTAGAAGCTAGGATTAAGAGTCTCCAACTAACACAGGAATTTGAGCGCTATGGCAAAGCCTTGGTAAGAAAGGAAGGGATTCCAGAAGGAGAAAAGTAGCAAATGCAGGGCCGAGTTGAAAATCCTATGTCCCATCTTGGGACACAGAGAGAGTTGGAGAGGAAGGTCAGGTGAAAGAGGACCACTGACCTTGACTCTGGCAATAAATCAAGCACACACTCAACACCCCAAAACTGCAACTGTTGTGTAATAACAGAAAACATTTCCTAATAGCCTATGTGCTACACTAAGTGTAGATCATCTCACTTGGTCCTCAAAATGAGGAGGGTACAAACTTATTAGCTCCAATTTTCCAGACATGGCAACTGAGGCTTCACTATTAATTTATCAAAAGTCATAAGTTAAGAGGTGAAAGAAGTAGGATTTGAACTGACCCATTCTGGCTCCAAAGTCTGAGCTGGTAATCACTAACATCACTGTTTAAGGATAGTTGAAACAGATGCTGCCTGTAGCATCTTCTTCTTGGGGGAAAGGGAAAATGACAGTGCTCAGTGGAGCAGCCAGAGCCCTGGAGCCCTTGCAGGGTGGAATCCTCAGTCCCAGGCTCTTCAGGGATTGGCTATAGCAAAACCAGGAGCAGTTGGGGAGTCAGAAGTGAGCCTGTAGTGGGACTGGTGTGGGGTGTCTGAGGGAAGAGCTATAATGGTGATGTTACTACCAGCTGCCAAGTCACGTGGAGAGAGAGAGGGGCTACGCATGGACCCACGCAAGAGGAGAGCAGGAACTAGATGCCTTTGAGTGGTTGATGGCATATTTGGGAGGCTTAATAATTAAACCAGACAGTGACAAGACTCGAATATCTTTATACCTCATCTCTGAATGTGACACTGCATGCATCTTGTCTTCCCAGCTTCACTCTACACTCAGTGAGGGCAGGAATAAGCTTTTCACTTCTTTAGCTCCCCCAAAATGAAAGCAACTAACACTCATTTATTTATTTAGAGATTAAACATTCATCCATATTTTGGAAAGAGCTCAGCTCTGTAGACTCATCTCTGCTGGCTAGGAACTGGTGCCTTGAACAAAAGTAATGGATTCTTTGAAAAAAACTCCCTTGAAGTATTATTCCAGGTGTGTGCCTATGTGTATTTGAGGAAGGAGGAAATGTGGAGTTTATTGTGCATCTACTATGAGCCAGGCACCATGCCAGACATACTAGGAATGTTTTCTCATTTACTCCTCCAATGATTAAATAAGGTAGGAAAAATCAGTAATATGCATCTGGATGGCAGATGCACCTGACAGCAAAGACTTCGGCATTACCTGAGAATTATTAACCTGTATGCCAGACACACCTGACAGCAATAACTTCCCTTAAGCACACCCTGAAAATGACCCTATGATCTGAGAAGAATGTGTGTTCAGAGTCTTGAGCTAAGGAATCCAGGAGTGGCCAACCCAGAGATTCATTTTCTATCTATGAGGAACATCTGAACTGCTGGCCTGTCCCTTGGAATGCAGGTTGTACAGGAGATCAAGGCCCTTTGTTTTGGGTTAAATGAAGGTTGCCAGGTGGAGGTTGCTATGGGGAGAGTGCTAAGTGAAAATGCTACATAAACTGCATGCTTTTTACAAATGGGAGTGATTGTTTCGTCCAGTCTGCTGCCACTGAACCACCCTGTATGTAAGTCCCCTCAATAAACCCTATGTCTCTTTTGCTGGCTCTAGGTCTTTGGCCTCTTGAACATGGTGTCATTCCTGTTGAACTCAACAGGGATCCAGCACAACGGCATCTTATACCGATGCAAAAATTTAGAGGCCCAAATGTACATGTTTAATGAATCACATGAGCCCAGATCATTCTGGCTCTGAAACCTATCTTTTCCCCCATTTCACTGAGAGATTTGCCTAATAGAGAACAGGTCTTTCTGGGATAACAATTTCCTGGTCCCTTCAGTCCCTGTGGCCACTGGCTTTGGGCCTCCATAAATAATTTTCCAAATCCTGGGATTCCTCCCCCAATGCTGAGGCTGCTATGGTGGTTAAATGCACTAGATAGCATAACTTAAGCATACCCTTAAAATGAGCCTGAATAGCAGATGTACCTGAATGTGTGCCCTGAGCTCAGGGATCTGGGAGTGGCCAACCCAGAGATTCATTCCTTGTCTATAAGGAACATCTGAGTTTCCCACCTGTCCTATGGAAGACAGGCCACACAGGGAATTGAGGCCCTGAGTTTTGGGTTGGATGAAGGTCACCAGGTGTAGGTGGTTAAGGGGAGGGTGTCAAGTGAAAATGCTATATAAACTGCATGCTGTTTGCCAGTGGCTGCAGTTTTCCTGTCCAGCCCGCTGCTGTTGGGCCACGCAGCTATCTTGTCCAGCCTGCTGCCACTGGATCATAGGTAAGGTGGATACATTATCCAGCCAGCTGCCACTGGACTCTCTCTTCTGTATGTGAGCCCCTAGTAAAACCTCATGTCTCGTTTGCTGGCTCTAGGTCTCCTCTTCGGCCTCTTGAACCTAGTACCTTCCCTATTGAGGTGAATAGGGGTTCAGCCCAACATACTGTCAGTGGGACAGGGAGAAGAGCAAATCCCTGGCAATGTGAAACACACATACACACATACACACACACACACACACACATAGAGTGAATAAAATAGGCACCAATGGCTCAGTGTCCATATCTGAATAATTAGTATTCTTAGGACCCGCTTTAGTACATACTCTCCTGCTCAGCAATTCTGTAGGTTTTCAAGACGCTTCAACAGCTCCTTCTCCTTTACATAAAGTGTGTCTGCTGATGATCCATACCACCCGTGTCACTCCAAAGAGGGCTCGCAGCATTCTTCCTAGCCTGGCCCCATGTCAGGCTACAACACTTGCAGAGGAGGAGAATGGAACTTTCTGTCCATAAAATGACGTCATGGCAATGGAGCTTTCTCTGGGGCTCCTCAGCCTTGACCCCAAGTGCCAAAGAACGAGAAAATTTGCGCAATAAATAAACGAGGAAAAAAGAGAGATCTCTTCCTGCTTTCAGGAAACATTAAACCAAGTTCACCTGGCCTCTGTTTCTAAAGTCTTCACCAAAAAGACTGTAGTCAGTGAGCCTAATGGAACTTGGATTTTATAGCCAGCTGTGTTTGAAGACAGTTATATTCTACTTTGAGAGCCCAAGGTGAGATGCTTCCAAATAAACTTTCCATACGTGAAAAGTGAGGGGAAGAGGAGTCCCCAGTAGGACATAATCTCAAGATGTCACCCAGGGCAGCTGTCTGCTTCCAAACAGCCAACACCCATACACACTCTCCCCATCTTGGTCGTTCTGCAGCACCCCAAAGCTCCCAATCATGACCTGTCTAGAGCTCAAACTACCTCACAAGGGTTTCTGTATAAAGGGATAACAATAACTAGCACATGTGTGCCCTCACCTTTTCCTCCCCTTGGCATCTACAAGGTAATTACGCACACTCAGCCTTGAGGGTGTTTGCCTCCTTCAGCCCTGTGTAGTCGGTCCTGCCTTCTGAGAGGAGATTCTTGACTACTGTACTCTGGAGGAGGGTTTTTGGAAAGCAGTCCCAGAATGCAGGAGCAATGGACTGGGGGCGGTGGGGAAAGGGAACATGTGAGAAGTGTGGGGGCCCAAGTTTTCCATCCACACACGGCATTTGAGAAGTTCAAGTCGAGGGCTTGATTTATTTTGAAATTACTTCTGATTGCATGGACTGTGTTCTTTCAGCCGTAACACTTCAAGACCAAATCTCATGGGGTGTGACTTCATAAGCATTACGCTGGTGTTTCCAAAACCAGGTCTTGTGAGGCTGTGGGCAGCGTGACGGGGCTTGTTGAGAACCCTGAGAGCAAGGAGTGCTCTATCCCAAGTGAGTAAGGGCCCCACGCCACAGTCAACCCAAAACGCCAGACAGCTGTTTAGCTTTACAGTGATTTCAAGGCAATCCAATACACTTTCATTTCTTTGAGGAGTTATGAAGAGGTTCTGGGAATCTTTGAGGCAGAAAAGTCAAGAGAAAGAATAACAAGATAAAGAAAAGGTGTGCTTAATTAAAGCTCTTCTAGGTAGGGCGTGGTGGCTCACGCCTGTAATCCCAGCATTTTGGGAGGCCGAGGCAGGCACATCATTTGAGGTCTGGAGTTCCAGACCAGCCTGACCAACATGGCGAAACCCCATCTCTACTAAAAATACAAACAATTTAGCAGGGCATGGTGGCTAGTGCTTGTAGTACAAGCTTATCAGAAGGCTGAGGCAGAAGAATTGCTTGAACCTGGGAGGCGGAGGTTGCACTGAGCCGAGATCGCACCACTGCACTCCAGCCCGAGCGTCAGACTCCATCTCAAAAAGAAAAAAAAAAAAAAAAAAAGGCGCTATTCTAGTACAATGTTTATTTCTTTTTACTTGGACTTTCAGGTTCTAGAATTGAGAGGTACTTCAGAGAGCAGTAGGTCCGACCCACTGACTTTGAAAAGATAAACTGTAATCACTGTCTAACAGACAGGCCAGTGGTACAGGTCACAAAGCCGCCAAATCTATATACAAACCAGGCCCCAGGACCCAGCCGCTGAGCACACTGACGTGCCTCTGACGTGTCCTGGACCCTGGCTGCCACTGGAATCCCCTGGGGAGCTTGACACTATGCTGAAGGCAGGATTCCATTCTCAGAGATTCACATCTCAGTGGTCCTGGGTACGGCTTGGGCATCATGACTGCGGGAAGCTCCCTGGGGGATCCTAAACCCAGGCAGGACAGCACTCACCTAACACTGAAGCCCCTTCCTGAGAGGTTTCCCTGGGGAGCAACCAGTAAGCACTGACCCCTCATTAAAGGCACCCAGAGGAAGAGAGGCAGAGTGAGGTAGTGGAAGGAGTCCTGCCTGATGTGCTTCTCGGCTGTATCAGACTGACTCACACATGACCTGGAGGAAGCGACAACTCCTCCAGGCCACAGCTGCCTCCTGTGCAAAACTAGGATTTTAGTGGAAGACCTTTATTGTTCCTTTTTGCCTGCACATTCTATAACTCTAAATAACCCCTCTTGGCTCCAGGCTCTGGTTTCTTTAGATTTGCATGGCTTCTTTTTTTCCCCTTTAATCACATTTTCCCCTTTTTCTCAGCTCCTGCTCCATTTTTTATACCTCATTGAATAGGGCCCTGCATATATAAAAGCCAACAACCCCCAGCTCAGCTAGGCTGTGGGCACAAAGTCACACTAGCGGTTAAACCCACCTCTCACTAGTGAAAGTCACCACAGGCTTGAACAGGAAGTCCAGTTTCTGCAACAACCCTAATAAGTTTTGATTTGGGGCCAGGGTTATCTCATAAGCACTAGTATGCCAACCTGCTGGGAGCTTTCACCCCTGGCATCTGCTCTATGCATTTCTTACTGCACCAGCTTCCTTCTTTTCTGGAACTCCATTCTCAAGCCGCCAAAGAAGTTTCGCAGTTTTCACTAGTGCCAGCCGCTAACCATGAAAACAGTCATGTCTAGGCAAGATGCTGTTTGCTGGAGCAGCCTAAGCTGTCAGTCCTCAAGGGGCAAGCATGGAGTGAGGCTCCAGGCAAAAGTGGCAGAGCAGCTGTCTCCTCCACCCAGCTCCTCCTCTAGTCTGGTCTCCCAGGCAGTATTCCTTATGCCCACTGAATCACTAAGTCAGCCCTAAAGTCACCTCCTTCAACTTCTAGCCTTACTCCTTCCCACTGGAGATCAAAACCAATCCAAGGTGAGTGGGGTAGGAGTGGGAAAGAAGCAGAATTTTCCTCCCCTGTTTCCTTATTCAATATACATGTACACACACACACACTATATCTACACACTAAATGTATGTATCTATACACACACTAGGGTACAGATATATATAGGGTAGAGATACACAGATGTAGTATAGATATAGTAAATATAGCCACTTTGACTCCCAGTCGGGTTTGGCCAGTGTTCCCTGATTCTCGCTCCACCCTTTCTAAGGAAAGTAAATCTCTCTAACCATCACTTATTAAGAGCTCTAAAAAATACTCCTTTTTAATCCAATAATTCTGTCCTAAGGAAATACACATGCAGACAAAGATGTTGACCATGACATTTTTAAAAAGAGGAAAAACTTTCAATCAGACTGTCCATAAAATAGAATCTTATAAGCCATTTAAAATAACATTTTTAGGCACTTAAAAGATAATACTTAATGAAGTGGGAAAATGTTTATAAAATAACATATGGTAAAATGCGTAGGGTATATGATAGTGTTTCAATTTCATAATTCAAAACAAAATCATAGAAAAAAGACTGGAAGGAACTATGTTGACCTATGGGTAGTAGTTATTTCTAGGTAGTAAATAAAAGGTTATTCTTATGTGTCATTTCTCCCTCAAATTCTCTAAAATAAATATTCAATTATTTTATAATCAGCAAATAAAGATAATACATTTTTGTGTTTTTTAAATATGATAATCTCAGAACATTTATCCCTAAAAAGAACAAATTTATGCTGGAAAAAAAGCAAGAGCATTCCTCCCTGGCTGCTGGGGGGAAATCACACTGTGGCTCTCTCCATCCCTATAACAGCCAGCATTTGTTGATCACATATGGAGCAGCTCAGTCCAAGATTGTAGCCCAGGCCTTACTTACATCCACTCATCTATGCTTCTCAACATGTCTTTGAGGAAATTACTGTTATTAGGACTTACTGACAGAGTCCGCAACCTCACTCCATCACTGCACTAGGCTGCTGGCCACCTCACTGTTTTTCCCCCCAAAAGAAAATAGTTGGAAATTATAATCAAGAGGTGCCTCAAAGGTTAAACCAAGCATCTAAGAGTAGGCAGAGAGAAAACAGTGACCAGAGAAGAAAGCCCATCTCTTAAGAAATAAGCAAGGGGCCGATTGCTTCTGCATTTGTTCCTGGCTCTGGGTGCAGGTGCCAATGCATCCCTGACTTCTAGATGCTCTGCATCCTTCTCCCACTACTCAGAGGAGAAACCGACAGAGATGGACCATTGCTTCCAGTTCCAAATAAGAATTAAAATTGGGATTTCCTCTCCTGGAATCCTAAGTTCAAAACTGCAAGCCAAATCACCCGGTGTAGAACAAGAACAAACGGAGTCCCATTGCCCTTGCCAGCTGGAAGAGGCCCTGCGAGTCTGAGAAGCTCCCCTTCTCCAGCACATTCTCCTCCAATCAAGACATCCCAGGGTTCCCTGCAGTTCGAACTGACAGAAGCACAATACCCATCTTCTCAGGCGTCCTGGGTTAATTTCTTTATATATATTTTTTTGGCTCACATTTTGAAGTCTTTCCAGACTGATGGACCAAAGTGGAAATTACAGTCCAATCGGCTATGTCCAAAACAGATGCCACATAATCACAGTCATATTAATAAAGCTGGCAACAATGAGGATAAAGAATTTCAAGGGAAGGGGGAGGGGAAACTAACAACTTCCAGAATATGTCTGACTGATTGAATGCTCCTGCCCAGAAACAGGTTTCCCTGAGAAATCTGAAGTTGGCTTTTTCCCTATCTAAACTCCAAATCCATCCTTGTATTTAACATTTTTTACAGGTTCGATGAAGGGGAGAAAAGGGAAACATTTGCTCAAATTTTTCGGTCTTCACAGCACTTGGGGTCTTATTTATGCGTGGGTTTCCAGCTGTGCATGACATACGTCACTGTAAACTGGCACATCTTTCCATCAGCAAGCACAGCACAACCACAAGTTTGGCAAGCATTTCATGTTGCCAGATGCCTTCACTGTTTCTTAAACTATGTATTCCAGGCACTCCACTTTTTTCTTGCTGGAAATACTTTCAAAGAAGAACACAATGTTTTGGGTTGCCTGGCCAAAGTTTAGCTGTACTTTTGCATCTTTGCCAAACTTCCTGTTTTTAGCAAAACAATTTATTATCTTGCTGATTCTTTAGACCCAAAAGGATTTGCAGGCACAAATAACTACTTGGTTTCCATGTCTTTTCACAGAAGAAACTCATTCCCTTTCCCATAATTATCCTGTAGATGTTAGAACAGAAACATATTTAACCTTTGGGAGTGCTACCAAGGTGTAGAAAAGGTTTTAATTATTCAAGACTTCTACAGTCTGCACTTTAAAGAACTGACGATTATTTTTGGTGTGCAAGAAAAATAATTCTTTTCAGGTGGTTTGGCAAGATCACAGATCTGCCGCGTGTGGTATTGTAGAAGCAATTTTGGAGTGAGTTTGGGTTTAAAGTCCAGGGTTAGACTAAAGAGATTTGATTGATCAGCAGCAATCAAAGAAAGCATTCAACTGGACACTTTTATGAATAGTTATCTCTGATTACTAAGCCACACAGTCACCTATTTACCATTATCACCAGAAAGCAAAACAAAAGCAAAACACTACCAGCCTTCCCCATCCCCACCTATCAGCAACTAGCCTGACTACCAACCAATAAATAAAGAAGAAATTTTTTATTCTCAACTACATTAGATTAAGTTAGCCACACACAGTTACACAGTCTCAGTTTTCTAGAACATATGTTATCTATAGCAACACAGGTGCACAGACACATATAGTCATTTAGATAGGCTTTTCTCATAATCACCAGTACAGTATCAGAGCAACATTGGCAACCATATACCCAACTCTTCAGCGAAATACGTTTCTAGGGTAGAATTTACTTCCACTTAGATAGATGGACCCGATCATAATATTTCCAAGTTTCAAAAATTACTTCACAATACCAGCAGAGGCCAGGGAACTGATAATGTTGATTTCCTGTATGTTCTTGCTTCAAAGATCTTAGAATTCTTTGATGGTGACTTAGAAACAACTATAAAAATAATGGCTCCTTAAAACAGAGAGAGTCAAAGGGCAAGACTTTTTAGAGGAAATGGTTAATATTAATGAGAGAGTGCACTGTAGTCTGACAATAGACCAACATGAGCACTTTAAGAAGAATGCATCTAACTTAAGCAAGAGAGGGCCAGTTTCTGAATTTCCATTTGTGAATTATTCCTCCAGATTAAAGCAGAGAAAAAGACAGCATGTATCAGATACATGGAGAGGTAAATTGATTGATTGGTAGCTAGATGATTGCTAGATAGGGATATGAGTGCACGTGTGCTGGTGGTGTGTCTTTTTTTTTTTTTTCATTTCTCCGTTTTCTTCTTCTTCTTCTTTAAGATCCATGTTCTGATGATTCCCTTGAGTAAATACTGGCCAAGAAGAGAAAAAAGAAGTCAAAGTAGCAATTCAACAGTCTAGAGCACATGAATAGAGGAGAGCATTGAAAGGGAAGGTTTTTATAAGGAATTGCCACTCACATCAAGCCTCTCAGGCATTGCAGCTAAGTCTACGCCAAGCAAAGGTGGCCCAAGATTTCTTTTAAACTCTTCTAAAAGGTGAGAATGTGCCTTTCTAATTAACTTTAGGATATGTTGCTTTAAAGAGTTATTTTTAACATTTAAACATAAACAATATCAGTACTAAATATAGGATCAAAGAAATACTGTTTCCATATGGAGTTGCCAAAGCACGGAAGCATGGCTGGAAAGTACAAGTTTCCTTTGAAGGTGGTGTTGCTATCAATATTGCTTACTCAGCAGTCTATTAATATCAAAATAAAGTGCACATATACACATATATTCATTATATCCTGACGGGTGTAAAAAAATTTCACTCTTCCCACCCTTAAAAACAAAATCCAACGTCCCAAACCTAGGCCTTCAGGGCCCTTTCACTAGTTTTTTTTCAAAATGAACACATGTAAAGTAATGTTTGAAGCCTGTGGTATCAGAATTTATTTCTACAAAGTTAACTCTATTTAATATCCTTGGCTCTAAGCTTAATTTGCTAAATCATGCTGTTTTTGAAATTTATTGCAAAATTATTGTTCTCTAGGGAAATAATTACCATTCCTCTTCTGTGGCATTGCTTTCCTCTGCATGTGAATTTAAGTAAAGAGATTTAAAATCAGCTCTGTGTTTGAGTAGGTATCAATCAAGACAGGGCGATCTAATATTATATTTGAGTTTAAAAGAATATATTCTATTCACTCAAATATCTGATTTTTCTGAATGAGAACAATAGGACATTAAAATTAGAAAAGAATCCTAAGAAATGATTGTATGCATCTATTTATTTATAGACTGCCTTGTTGGAAGGATCCTAGGCAGCTTAGGAGGATACATAAAGTTTAGCAACATTACATAAATTAGAAGTGGACATAAAGCAAAGAAGAAAACACCAGCGTAAAAATATAAAATGGAACCAGCAATGGAGCTAATATAAGCTCACAGACTTCCATAAATTTGACTCAGACTTTTTAGTTTCAAGGTAAAAACAAAAACTTACTCAAGACTACATGACTCATCAATAATTGAGGTGTTCAGAACTTCACAACAGAAGTTCAAAACGCTTTACCAATTATTTGTTTGGAAGCAGACTATGATTTCTCATCCTCTGCAGTGAATGCTGTTGTGGTAATAAGGAGGAGGAGGTTGACCATACTGTGTCTGTTTTTCAATATTTTGGTAATGCTTCCTGATTCTCTTTTGGGGAATTGCCTTTCCCTTGTTTTAAGTGAAGATGCTGTGTCCCTGTCCCTCCCAAGCTCCCACTTGGCCCAATCTGACTTTGTCCCACCCAGGACATTGAATCTTAAACAGGCTGTGCAATAGCAAAAGGAGACAAATGACTGTGGCTGCTTCCTTCCCAGTGATTGTGCACAACCAAGAAAGTGACTGGTTTGTGCTAATGCCCAGGTTCCAGTCCCTCTCAGAGCCTGGTTCTCCGACCTTCCTATCAGTTCTTTGAACCATCCAATAATCAACCAGTAAATTTCTTTTCTGCTTAAGTTAAGTTCTGTTGCCTACAACCACAGAACCCTAAGTGAAACACAATGTGAGCCAGGCTACCTAAGTGCAAATGGGTTAAATGATGTGTCTGGAGCCTATAGGGAATTTTAGTTAATTGTGGAACCCTGAGACTCTAATGCCCAATTTACTGCAAAATGGATATGATGTAGAAATAATTATTGGTGAAGAACATTTCCGTCCACAGCAATAATCATTGCCAAATAACATGCAACTTTTTTCTTCATTAAAATGTTTTGAATGTGCTTCTCTGTCCTGTGTAGGACATGGATGTATTTAGGAAAACATTTTGGGAAACTATCACTGTCAGGCCTCTGAGCCCAAGCCAAGCCATCGCATGCCCTGTGACTTGCACGTATACGCCCAGATGGCCTGAAGTAACTGAAGAATCACAAAGGAAGTGAGTATGCCCTGCCCCACCTTAACTAATGACATTCCACCACAAAAGTAGTGTAAATGGCCGGTCCTTGCCTTAAGAGATGACATTACCTTGTGAAAGTCCTTTTCCTGGCTCATTCTCGCTCAAAAACACCCCCACTGAGCACCTTGCGACCCCCACTCCTGCCTGCCAGAGAACAAACCCCCTTTGACTGTAATTTTCCTTTACCTACCCAAATCCTATAAAACGGCCCCACCCTTCTCTCCCTTCACTGACTCTCTTTTCGGACTCAGCCCGCCTGCACCCCGGTGAAATAAACAGCCATGTTGCTCACACAAAGCCTGTTTGGTGGTCTCTTCACACGGACGCGCATGAAATTTGGTGCCGTGACTGGGATCGGGGGACCTCCCTTGGGAGATCAATCCCCTGTCCTCCTGCTCTTTGCTCTGTGAGAAAGATCCACCTACAACCTCAGGTCCTCAGACCGACCAGCCCAAGAAACATCTCACCAATTTCAATTCCAGTAAGTGGCCTCTTTTTACTCTCTTCTCCAACCTCCCTCACTATTCCTCAGCCTCTTTCTCCTTTCAATCTTGACGCCACACTTCAATCTCTTCCTTCTCTTAATTTCAAGTCCTTTCATTTTCTGGTAGAGACAAAGGAGACACGTTTTATCCGTGGACCCAAAACTCCCGCGCCAGTCACGGACTGGGAAGGCAGCCTTCCCTTGGTGTTTTTAATCATTGCAGGGACGCCTCTGATTGTTCACCCACTTTTCAAAGGTGCCAGACCATGCAGGGACGCCTGCCTTGGTCCTTCACCCTTAGCGGCAAGTCCCGCTTTTCTGGGGAAGGGGCAAATACCCCAACCCCTTCTCTCCTTGTCTCTACCCCTTCTCTGCTTTTCTGGGAGAGGGGTAAGTACCCCTCAACCCCTTCTCCTTCATCCTTAGTGGCAAGTCCTGCTTTTCTGGGGCAGGGGCAAATGCCCCTCAACCCCTTCTCCTTCACCCTTAGCGGCAAGTCCCGCTTTCCTAGGTGGCAAGAACCCCCCAGTCGCTTATTTCCGCACCCCAACCTCTTATCTGTGCCCCAATCCCTTATTTCCATGCCCCAACACCTTCTCTGCTTTTCTGGAGGGCAAGAACCCCCCACCCCTTCTCCGTGTCTCTACTCTTTTCTCTGGGCTTGCCTCCTTCACTATGGGTAAGCTTCCACCTTCCATTCCTCCTTCTTCTCCCTTAGCCTGTGTTCTCAAAAACTTAAAACCTCTTCAACACACACCTGACCTATAAATGCCTTATTTTCTTCTGCAATGCCGCTTGACCCCAATACAAACTCGACAGTAGTTCCAAATGGCCGGAAAACGGCACTTTCAATTTTTCCATCCTACAAGATCTAAATAATTCTTGTCGTAAAATGGGTAAATGGTCTGAGGTGCCTGACGTCCAGGCATTCTTTTACACATCAGTCCCTCTCTAGTCTCTGTTCCCAATGCAATTCCTCCCAAATCTTCCTTCTTTCCCTCCCGCCTGTCCCCTCAGTCCCAACCCCAAGTATCGCTGAGTCTTTTTAATCTTCCTTTTCTACTGACCCATCTGACCTCTCCCCTCCTCTCCAGCCCAAGCTAGGTCCCAATTCTTCCTCAGCCTCCGCTCCTCCACCCTGTAATCTTTTTATCACCTCCCCTCCTCACACCTGGTCTGGCTTACAGTTTCGTTCTGTGACTAGCCCTCCCCCACCTGCCCAGCAATTTACTCTTAAAAAGGTGGCTGGAACCAAAGGCATAGTCAAGGTTAATGCTCCTTTTTCTTTATCCCAAATCAGATAGCGTTTAGGCTCTTTTTCATCAAATATAAAAATCCAGCCCAGTTCATGGCTCATTCGGCAGCAACCCTGAGACGCTTTACAGCCCTAGACCCTAAAAGGTCAAAAGGCCATCTTATTCTCAATATACATTTTATTACCCAATCTGCTCCCAACATTAAATAAAACTCCAAAAATTAGAATCTGGCCCTCAAACCCCACAACAGGACTTAATTAACCTCACCTTCAAGGTGTACAATAATAAAAAAAAAAAAGTTGCAATTCCTTGCCTCCACTGTGAAACAAACCCCAGCCACATCTCCAGCACACAAGAACTTCCAAACGCCTGAACTGCAGTGGCCAGGCGTTCCTCCAGAACCTCCTCCCCCAGGAGCTTGCTACAAGTGCCAGAAATCCGGCCACCAGGCCAAGGAATGCCTGCAGCCCAGGATTCCTCCTAAGCCATGTCCCATCTGTGCGGGACCCCACTGGAAATCGGACTGTTCAACTTACCTGGCAGCCACTCCCAGAGCCCCTGGAACTCTGGCCCAAGGCTCTCTGACTGACTCCTTCTTGGCTTACCGGCTGAAGACTGACGCTGCCTGATTGCCTGGGAAGCCCCGTAGACCATCACGGACGCCGAGCTTTAGGTAACTCTCACAGTGGAAGGTAAGTCCGTCCTCTTCTTAATCAATACGGAGGCTACCCACTCCACATTACCTTCTTTTCAAGGGCCTGTTTCCCTTGCCTCCATAACTGTTGTGGGTATTGACAGCCAGGCTTCTAAGCCTCTTAAAACTCCCCAACTCTGGTGCCAACTTAGACAACACTCTTTTATGCACTCTTTTTTAATTATCTCCACCTGCCCAGTTCCCTTATTAGGCTGAGATATTTTAACCAAATTATCTGCTTCCCTGACTATTCCTGGACTATAGCCGCATCTCATTGATGCCCTTCTTCCCAATCCAAAGCCTCCTTTGAGTCCTCCTCTTGTATTCCCCCACCTTAACCCACAAGTATAAGATACCTCTACTCCCTCCTTGGTGACCGATCATGCACCCCTTACCATCTCATTAAAACCTAATCACCGTTACCCCACTCAACGCCAATATCCCATCCCACAGCACGCTTTAAAAAGATTAAAGCCTGTTATCACTCACCTGCTACAGCATGGCCTTTTAAAGCCTATAAACTCTCCTTACGATTCCCCCATTTTACCTGTCCTAAAACCAGACAAGTCTTACAGATTAGTTCAGGATCTGCGTCTTATCAACCAAATTGTTTTGCCTATCCACCCTGTGGTGCCCAACCTGTACACTCTTTTGTCCTCAATACCTTCCTCCACAACTCATGATTCCGTGCTTGATCTTAAAGATGCTTTTTTCACTATTCCCCTGCACCCCTCATCCCAGCCTCTCTTTGCTTTCACTTAGACTGACCCTGACACCCATTAGGCTCAGCAAATTACCTAGGCTGTACTGCCGCAGGGCTTCATAGACAGCCCCCATTACTTCAGTCAAGCCCAAATTTCTTCCTCATCTGTTACCTATCTCGGCATAATTCTCATAAAAACACACGTGCTGTCCCTGCCAATCGTGTCCGACTGATCTCTCAAACCCCAACCCCTTCTACAAAACAACAACTCCTTTCCTTCCTAGGCATGGTTAGTGCGGTCAGAATTCTTACACAAGGGCCAGGAACGCACCCTGTAGCCTTTCTGTCCAAACAACTTGACCTTACTGTTTTAGCCTAGCCCTCATGTCTGCGTGCAGTGGCTGCCACTGCTTTAATACTTTTAGAGGCCCTCAAAATCACAAACTATGCTCAACTCAGTCTCTACAGTTCTCATAACTTCCAAAATCTATTTTCTTCCTCATACCTGATGCATATACTTTCTGCTTCCCAGCTCCTTCAGCTGTACTCACTCTTTGTTAAGTCCCACAATTACCATTGTTCCTGGCCCAGACTTCAGTCTGGCCTCCCACATTATTCCTGATACCACACCTGACCCCCATGACTGTATCTCTCTGATCCACCTGATATTCACCCCATTTCCCCATATTTCCTTCTTTCCTGTTCCTCACCCTGAACACACTTGGTTTATTGATGGCAGTTCCACCAGGCCTAATCGCCACACACCACCAAAGGCAGGCTATGCTATAGTACAAGCCACTAGCCCGCCTCTCAGAACCTCTCATTTCCTTTCCATCGTGGAAATCTATCCTCAAGGAAATAACTTCTCAGTGTTCCATCTGCTATTCTACTACTACTCAGGGATTATTCAGGCCCCCTCCCTTCCCTACACATCAAGCTCGAGGATTTGCCCCCACCCAGGACTGGCAAATTAGCTTTACTCAACATGTCCGGAGTCAGGAAACTAAAATACCTCTTAGTCTAAATAGACACTTTCACTGAATAAGTAAAGGCCTTTCCTACAGGGTCTGAGAAGGCCACCACAGTCATTTCTTCCCTTCTGTCAGACATAATTCCTCAGTTTAGCCTTCCCACCTCTATACAGTCTGATAACAGACCAGCCTTTATTAGTCAAATCAGCCAAGCAGTTTTTCAGGCTCTTAGTATTCAGTGAAACCTTTATATCCCTTACGGTCCTCAGTCTTCAAGAAAAGTAGAACAGACTAAAGGTCTTTTAAAAACACACCTCACCAAGCTCAGCCACCAACTTAAAAAGGACTGGACAATACTTTTACCACTTTCCCTTCTCAGAATTCAGGCCTGTCCTCAGAATGCTACAAGGCACAGCCCATTTAAGCTCCTGTATAGACGCTCCTTTTTATTAGGCCCCAGTCTCATTCGACACCAGACCAACTTAGACTATGCCCCCAAAAAACTTGTCATTCCTACTATCTTTTGTCTAGTCATACTCCTATTCACCGTTCTCAACTACTCACACATGCCCTGCTCTTGTTTACACTGCTGGTTTACACTGTTTCTCCAAGCCATCACAGCTGATATCTACCTTTTATACCTGTTTTTCTCCTTATTCCATTTAGTTTTTCAATTCATACAAAACCGTATCCAGGCCATCACCAATCATTCTATATGACAAATGTTTCTTCTAACATCCCCACAATATCACCCCTTACCACAAGACCTCCCTTCAGCTTAATCTCTCCCACTCTAGGTTCCCATGCCGCCCCTAATCCCACTTGAAGCAGCCCTGAGAAACATCGCCCATTCTCTCTCCATACCACCCCCAAAAATTTTCGCTGCCCCAACACTTCAACACTATTTTGTTTTATTTTCCTTATTAATATAAGAAGGCAGGAATGTCAGGCCTCTGAGCCCAAGCCAAGCCACTACATCCCCTGTGACTTGCACGTATATGCCCAGATGGCCTGAAGTAACTGAAGAATCACAAAAGAAGTGAATATGCCCTGCCCCACCTTAACTGATGACATTCCGCCACAAAAGAAGTGTAAACGGCCAGTCCTTGCCTTAAGTGATGACGTTACCTTATGAAAGTCCTTTTCCTGGCTCATTCTCGCTCAAAAACACCCCCACTGAGCACCTTGCGACCCCCACTCCTGCCCGCCAGAGAACAAACCCCCTTTGACTGTAATTTTCCTTTACCTACCCAAATCCTATAAAACGGCCCCACCTTTATCTCCCTTTGCTGACTCTCTTTTCGGACTCAGCCTGCCTGCACCCAGGTGAAATAAACAGCCATGTTGCTTTACCAATTATTTGTTTGGAAGCAGACTATGATTTCTCATCCTCTGCAGTGAATG
The DNA here is from genome assembly GCF_029281585.2 of Gorilla gorilla gorilla. Taxonomy (NCBI): domain Eukaryota; kingdom Metazoa; phylum Chordata; class Mammalia; order Primates; family Hominidae; genus Gorilla; species Gorilla gorilla. The sequence continues at coordinate 73,496,096 of NC_073236.2, read as the reverse complement.
CTGTTGTGGTAATAAGGAGGAGGAGGTTGACCATACTGTGTCTGTTTTTCAATATTTTGGTAATGCTTCCTGATTCTCTTTTGGGGAATTGCCTTTCCCTTGTTTTAAGTGAAGATGCTGTGTCCCTGTCCCTCCCAAGCTCCCACCTGGCCCAATCTGACTTTGTCCCACCCAGGACATTGAATCTTAAACAGGCTGTGCAATAGCAAGAGGAGACAAATGACTGTGGCTGCTTCCTTCCCAGTGATTGTGCACAACCAAGAAAGTGACTGGTTTGTGCTAGTGCCCAGGTTCCAGTCCCTCTCAGAGCCTGGTTCTCCGACTTTCCTATCAGTTCTTTGAACCATCCGATAATCAACCAGTGAATTTCTTTTCTGCTTAAGTTAAGTTCTGTTGCCTACAACCACAGAACCCTAAGTGAAACACAATGTGAGCCAGGCTACCTAAGTGCAAATGGGTTAAATGATGTGTCTGGAGCCTATAGGGCGTTTTAGTTAATTGTGGAACCCTGAGACTCTAATGCCCAATTTACTGCAAAATGGATATGATGTAGAAATAATTATTAGTGAAGAACATTTCCGTCCACAGCAATAATCATTGCCAAATGACATGCATTTTTTTCTTCATTAAAATGTTTTGAATGTGCTTCTCTGTCCTGTGTAGGACATGGATGTATTTAGGAAAACATTTTGGGAAACTATCACCATACAGCCACCCTCTGTGTTAGACTTAAACATTAATATTGCAAAATCTTTTATTTCTCCTAATAAATACTGCCTAATCTTAACATTGCTGAAACCCAACCACATGAATCATACTTTATATGTGATAGTTTATGCCGATGATGGGATTTTTTTTCTCCCCTTTAAAGTTCTGGACTGAAAAGAGAGTGGAACAAGAACTACCAAGTACCCAGAACAGTCCTGAAGGCCCATTAGGCCACGGGGGATGAGCCTGATGGTGTTCTGGTAAATGTTTCACAACAGATTCTCCAAAAAACAAAGCTCTGATTTCTAGTGCTTGCAAATTTCTGTGGTAAACATACTCCTACCATGGCCAATGTCAAGCTACTAACATGATGTCACCAAACACAGAATTGGAAAGAGGTGTACACAAAGGGCTCTCACAAGCTGGTGCTAACTGGTTCCAGTGCCCCACTGGAAAGGTCCCTCCTGATCCCTCTCCTCTGAGTCCAAGGAAGGACCTCCAAGGAACCAGCAATCCATTACTCTGGTGGCTCATGTTCTTCTTTTAGAAGAGACATTTGAAACCTCTGTGGTAAAGTTGATCTCTGTAAACCAGTCAGCTAACTAATGGGTAATAGAAGTGTCTCTCTCTTCCTACCTGAGAATCGTCCTCTGCAATGTCAGAGTGAACAGAAATGATTCATCATGAATAGGCTTGCTAAGTGAAAAGCATCCTTTAGTTTCCATTCAAGAGAATGTTTTCATTTAAAGACAAAGCGACCTGCTTTAGCTATGAAAAACAAATGAGTTGAAAATATATGCTTTTTTGCAAGAAAAAAAAATCACAATTCAAAGGCAAAGTATACTAAAGTACAGTTTAAGACAGAGTAATGTGATGGTGAAGAACATGTGCCCTAAATCCAGCAATCTGGACTTGAACACTGGCTCAGCTTCTGAGGGGCTGCAACTGCCCTTGGGCAAGTAACTTCAGTTTCAGAACCTCAGTTTGCTCCTCTGCAAAATGAAAATGTCAATAGGGTTTCCATGAGAACTTAGATAATAAGATGCAAGTAAAGGACTTGGAACAGAGTCTGGCACCTGGTAAGTTGTTAATGTCATTGCCCTTTGATTGTCCAGTCTGCCCTTTCACAGAACTCAGCGTGTTTGGGTTTCCTTTCCTAAGATGCAGCAGCTGCCAGTAAAGTCCATTCACCCCAGAATAAGGGTCTGGTAAATGAACTATTTGCAGAAAGCCAGGCCTTGCAGGGTGCTTTCAATGGGCAAGAGGACACGATGACAGGTGCCGACGAGGTATTCCTCTCCACTTCCTGGGAAAGAGGACAAGCCTGTAACAGGTGCAGTCATGGGGGCCCCAGTAGGGGATGGCTGAGAGGATGAAGCTTCCATTATCGGAGTTTGGATGAAAACAATCAGAGCCCCTTTTCCAGTGGAACTTGTAACTGCTTACTCATCACAAATAACTTAAAGCATGTCATCACCATTCCTGGCTGCAGGAATGAATCCTGCCCAGAGAGGAGATCTGTTTTCTTCCTTAAAGCCCTAGGAGTGTTCTGCTTCAATTCCCTGTGTGGGACATAGATATATTAAATACAAAAAAAAAAATGACCATAAAGTGAACATTAAGGTTGAGAAATGAGGTCTGAGGATGCCAGGAAATTCAAAAGTAAGTGTTCCCCCAGCACCTCTAATGCAGCCATCTTTGCAGTAATGCATCCTTTCCGATTTCTGAATCCTCAGCGGAATTCCCATTTCACATAGACTCTGGATCCTTCAACTAAGCCAGGGGAGGGATGTTTGGGGGTTCCTCTCCCTCCTTCTCATTTCCCCAGGTCGTGGGAAAATCCTGTCTAGGACCCTTCCACCAAGACCTTGAATGAGGCCAGGCATGGCAAAGTACTCTTGAGAGCCCCAGGGAGGAGCTCAGCCCCAGGAAGCTGGACTAGTTCCTTTCTCAGCCCCTCCCGGAGAGCCAGGAGGCTACTCCTGGCTCCACATAGCAAATGTATACATGCAGATATCCAGGATGCATTAGTGGTTCGACACAACTGATGTGCTCAGGCACCTCCGGGATACATTAGTTGAAGTGGCTACGGCAGCTGGTGGCTCCTCTTCAGCCATAATTTATCTATTGCACTTTACTTAATGTGCAAAATTAAATTTATGCTGAATCCGTGTGTATTACCTACTGTGCATGAACGGCATGAAATATACCATAAAGCAAATCAGCACAGAGACATGCTCTTAATTGCTAATGGCTTTCAACACACTTCATTGTGATCTAAACCAACTTGGAATCCATTCTCCATTGAGAATCCCACTCATATCGAGGTTGAAAGTGCTTCTTCCGAGAACCTTCTGGAGAACTGAAGGATACAATGAGCAATGCTTTTAACTCAATCTTTCTAGAACACATGTTCTCTAGATCACAGATTCTGCACTTTTCACTAATATCGTGATCAATACAGTTGCTACAAAGGGAGTGAATTTGCTGAAAACTAAGCAAATCAATGTGAAATATATTTTCGAAGTAAAATAAAGGAAATAACCCAAGATTCAGTCCTAGTTCTGAAACTGCCAGTCTATGGGACTGGCTCTGAGTGTCTGGTTCCATGCATTAAAACTTAATAATTGGAATAATTGATTTCTGCACCTAATTAGAAAAAAAAATCTATACAACCAAGTAAAGTAAATTTTATAAAAAACAAATATCTCAAAAGAAGCTTTAAAAAAATCTGATGTCACATGCATCCACACACATTCTCACACACCCAAATTTACACAAAGAAATTAATTCACGTTTGAAATCTGATTCCAAAAAGGAATTTAATTGAGGAATCAGAAAGGAAGAAAATAAGAAGTACACGGGCAATGGAGAAAATTAAATGTGATTATGTGTCTGCCAACAGTAATTATTCAAAATGTTTTCTGTGTTTCTTATCATTTTAAACTCTGCTTTAAAACTACAGAGATCATTTCTCATGAAAAGAAAAATTTATTTGCTCTGCAGTTTACATTTGTACTGGAAAGTAGCCATCTGTGGAAATCTCATATTCCTCCCCTGAAAATAATTTGTAACTCTCCTCGCCTAAAGGACAGAGGAAAAATAAGAAAACCAGTGACTATATTACTTTTTAGATGTTATCTTTACATATTTTTCAGTAGGTAACTATGAGTATAAAAATTTCAAAAATATACCAGCCTTGTGAAGCACAGAATTTTTACAAAAATAAGGAAATTGTGTTAGGAAGAGTCAGAGTGGTCGTTTTATTTATTCTATTCCTCCTTGTTATATCTCCCATGTTAAAATTGGGACATTATTCACTAAGAATTTTAATCTAACATTTCAAAGGTTTTGTTCAGTTATAGTGGTTCTTGATCTTCTGTGGTTTGTGATTGAAAAACTAAAATGTAGATATGAAATGGCATTCATACATAAATAAGTGTACATACATGTACATGCATTCTTTCAGCCACTGTCCTGTTGGATTATAATTGTTTGAATAAGTATGTATGTAGAAATGGGTTTCCCCATCACTTCTGTTTTTGAATGCATAAATTACATTGTTTTCTGATTATTTAATGGTAGTAAACATACTTCTAGAGGTGAGATGCACTAGTGGCATCTGAGTCATTTTCTTTTTCTGAAAAAGCTATGTTAAAATCAAAGGCAACTCTCAGCAGAAAACATTAATTGAGCAACTACTAGATATAAGGCTTAGATCTGAAAAAAAAAAAGTAACTTTGCCCTTGCCCTATGGGAGCATGTAATTAAGTGACAAGGATAGACTTGTACACAAATAATTCTAGTACTTGGTAAAGAGTAGTAGTTAGGATAGAGTGATGCAGGAAATAGTGTGCTGGGGCTCTGGGAGATCTGGAGGCTACAGTGATGTGTCAGCTGTCTTAGAAAATGAGTAAAACTTTGGTTGGAAAACAACTGGGGGAGATGGGAGTGAAGAACAAAGGCAGAGGTAACTGCTTGAAGAACCATCTGGGTAAATGAAGAGGAGGCAAAGTGCCAAATTGTCAAGTTCCTCAAGATAGATGCATAGCTTCTAGCAGAGGCTGCCCTTGACTGGCTTAGAATGGGGCTAAAACAAAACAAAACAACACCAACAAAAACCCAAACAACAAAACAACAAGCAAACCAGCTGCATCTCCCTTTTCTAGTCACAAAGACAAATTCATATCTTCATGATCACAAGTTTGCTCTACTCAAGAAGAAAATGATTTTATTCCTAATTCGCAAAAGTTATAAGCTTGTTTTTTACCTTCACTATTTTAGATAGTTTAGCTGCAAGCATGGCTAGAAGAAATGAGGACATTGTCCAACTCATTTTAAAATTCTATCTGTGATATTTTACTAGGTATGTTTTGGAAAACATGCTTTGCTAGGTTAACTCTTTGTTTTTCAAAAAAGGAATTCCTCCTCTTCCTCTCTCTCTCTTTCTCATTGTCTTTCTTCAACATCAAGGGGCTTGAATTTGAGCCACAAAATAAACTTGAAAGATATTTTCTTTTAATTGAACATTTGCATGATATGGATGTTAAAAATCAAAGAGGCTTTAGGTTTAAACCTTCCATTAAATTCCCCCACTTTCCTCTTCTCTGGGAGAGAATGCTTATTTACCCTGTTGCCCCAGGCTTGGTCTTCCCATCTCATTCAACACCAAGACTTTGTCAAAAGAGAGGTCAGTAGCCTCTTGGAATCTTTTGGAGATAGATAGAGCCTAGTAACCATTTCCCACAGTGGGGTTATCTGCTATCTGCCAGGGTTGTTTTCCTGAATGATATCTGATCAAACTACCCTGCAGTCTCTAAAAGCACCCAAGGGGGACTTCACTAACTTCTTTCTCTGCTTTCTATCAATCAGCCCAAGCCAAGATAATATGTGATCCAAATATTTTTAAAGTGTCAACAGAGACCTTGGTGATTGGGTATACACTTAGATAAAATCTGATTTATATTCTCTAATCTAGCTCATTATCCTAGATGGTTCCACTGATTTCCACTGTGTTGTCCCTAATGTCAGGATCCAAAAGGAACCCTAGCAAATTTGCATTCTTTCCTTCTTGTTTTGGCCCAGGGACATTACTCATTGAAATTTAAGTGATAAGCAAAGGAAACAAACTACCTTGGAATTTGGCTGATTCTCTGGATCTCTGACCCAGTGTAGGGAAACTTCAAACCTCTAATCTCCAACATGCAAAATGGCTCTAAAGACTGGAAGCAATGAAATTTCACTAACTTTGCAAGAGAAAATAAAGCACCCACACAAAGTAAAATGGAAAGAGTATGTTCATGGCCAGCATTTTTCTCATACTTTCCATTCAGATTTTCTGATTTTTTTTTAATGAAATTAAAGATTGCATTTTATTTTCTTTTTTCCTTTAAAGCTATCAGCATTCCATGCCCAAAATACCTACATCTAATACTTAAAAATGTCCAAGGTGCATTTGACTAAAGTCAATTTACTAAATTATTTTTCTTAGTGTTCCTCGACAGTGAGGAAGATTCAGCAGGAATAGAGGGCCCAATCCCTTTAAATCTGACCTGAAATTGATTGCTCCAGGTATCAGTTATTTTCCTGGATGATGTGGGAATTGTCACTAGCCATGAAGCAAAACCTCTGGTTTTCCCACACAAGACCTATCCCAAGATTGGCAAGCACATTCCTATCTAAACCCTTCACGACAAATTACCATAGCCCCTTTTACCAAGTTAATTATAGAACCAAGGGGCTGGAAGGAGTGCCCAAGACATCATCTGGCCCAGCCCTCCATTTAAATCATCTCAGACAGATGGAAATCAATCCCGTTTTAAAAGACCTCCAGAGGGGGAGATTCCACAAGCCCAGTCAGTTACCCACTCGGCTGTTTAACAACCCCTGTCAGAGAGTCTCCCTTTATCTGTAGCTTAAATCTCACACACTGCACTTTAGGCCAATTTCTTCTTGTTCTGAAAGCCAACCTTCACATACCTGAAGATCATTATTAAGGCATCTCTCCAGCTTCTCTTCTCTGGGATGATCAATCCCAATTCCTTCCACTTGTCCTGGTAAATCTTACTTTCTAGCTTTTAATCATCTCTATGACTTTCTCCTGAACTTTGGTATACTTAAAGATTAATTGGAGATACAGGTGGTCATTCATGTCTTTGAGGCAGCAGTTCTCAAAACATTTTGCTCTCAGTACCCTTTTGACACTCCTAAAATTGAAAACCCCAAATAAATTTTATTTACATGGGTTATATTAGATTGGTGCAAAAGTAATTGTGGTTTTTGCCATTGAAAATAATATCTATTAATGTTTTCTAGATTAGAAATTAAGACTGAGACCTCTCTAAGACCCAAAATACACATGTAAGCAGTCCATTATCTGTCAGTGTGATGAAGTCATCATGTCACGTAGCCTTTAGAAGACTCTATTGTATACTCATGAGAGAATGAAACTGAGAAGACAAATAACATATTTGTTTTATTATAAAGTAGTATAGACTCTGAAGACCTCCTGAAGAGTCTGGGGTATCCTTGTAGTCCCAGGACCACATATTGAGTTCTGCTGTTTTATGGAAAGTGTGGCACTATCCTCAGAGTAGACCTGGATATACTGGCAGTCAGCAAGTAGTGTAGTCTAATCTCAAATCAAATTACACTACATTATACAACAAATTAAAGCCTTTAACTATCAAGGCATCCATGCTATCAACCTTAGAAAAGTTAAGAGAAACTTATTAAGTTTAATAAGAGAAGAATAAACTAATTTTTATTAACAAAAGAATAATAAACTGATTTTTGTTGATATTTTTTATGGGAAGACATAGTAGTGTCAGCATAAGTGGAAAGGCAGAGGGAGATTGTGCCTTAAGAGCAAAAGCAGATTCCCTAACATGCAATCCTCTTATATCACACCCAAAACCATTCTACTTATACATTGTTGACTTGGGCATAGTAAGTTGCTTGCTTTTAAGCAATAGAGCTACTCAAATCCCTTGCTTTACCACTGTTTTCACAGCCAAAACCAGCCCTGTCTAGCAGATCCTCCCCAGGTCTGCCTGTCCATTCCTAAGGACTCTTCGGTGATAATGGGACATGGGGAAGGGGAAATGTCTTTGAAAACTCCTTTTTCTGGTTCAATCCTAAGTCAGATGCTCACACACCTTCCTTTGTCTTTATATGCCCTTCCCAAATTTTGTATTGTTTTCTTTTATACCTGAGAAACTGCTTATTTTTCTCCACAACTTCATGTTTTCAAATTGTTAGCCTAAGTGTTGTTTAACATATTTATAAGGCATTATAGGTTTATCAATCAAGTACCAAATATTTATTACCTACTCTGTATTCAAAATTCTGCTAGTCATGGTAGGTACATACCACAGAGGCATAAGTCTTATTTACTATCTCTAGGGACTTACACTCTATAATAGTGACAAAATAAAATAAAATGCACATATAACAAAAATGCAATTAAATTATAAACTGCACAGTACAGATTAAGTATTATAGGAGTTGTCAGAAAGAGTATCTCTGTTAACACGTGAAATGCACCACTCGCATTAAAAAAGGAAACTATTTCAGCTATGGCACAGGTGAATTTTGAGTAGTTTAAAATATATTTCTTCTGAAAACTTTCAGGGTTGTTCTTACAAGCAGGCCTCAGCCTGGGCTAGACCACAAATGCTCCCCAACTCCCCAACTCCCACCCCAAACTGAGGCCTGCCTCCCTCTCCTCCCATCCCTGGCTCTCTTCCTGAAAGGAAAAGCATCACATGCATGAATGAGAACCCCAGCACACAATGCAATCTAAGTCCACAGCCACACCCCACAAAACAGCCACCCTTGCTACCCCTTGGGCCTAGCATGAGCCCACCAGAAGCGTGGTCAGTCTTGAGGAAGATGAAAGAGGTGCTAGGGAAGAGGCCCATGCAGGTGTGGGAGCAGGCTCAGTCCCTCTGGGCAACAAATTCTAGGTTCCTGGTACCTGAGATGTACCTGAAGGGAGATGGTAGAGTACAAGCTCCAGGTGGGCTGCCTCTTGACCCCTTAGAATCCTCCCCTTGAAGTAGGGGAAGCACCTGGACTTGAGCCAAAGGAGGGTTTCTAAAGTTTGGGATCCAAAGCAGGAACCCCAGATGCCCAGGTCTAATGGAGGTAGCTTTAAAATGAAGAAATTCCAATATAAAAGTCTTTCAAAATAAATATTCCTCGTATCAAAGTTCTTTCAATACCCTTTCAACTTCTTAATTTACATATTTTCTTCTCTATTAAAGGAGATGTGTGCTTTGATTAGATTTTCAAAGTTCATAATGTTTGTTTTACATAGATCACCTTAATTTGCTTCTTAGTATTTACACACATAAAAGTTTTAAATGCACTTTCCTAGAAATTTTCAAATGTATCTGGACTTAAGAAAAAAAATGCAGCCCCAGAAAAGTAAAGCTTTGCAAGTCAAGTAACATTTTGAACACACACTAAAGCCTAATGAAATATTCCTCTTTTTTTCTGGTAAATTCTCAATTCTCATTCTATTTTTTAATGATAATCATCCTCTAAATCAACCATCACATTGTATTTAATATACATAAAATTTTCTTGATTTCTTGATAACAGTCAGACTTCTAATTTAGCTACATTTCTTTTCTTTTTTTCTTTTTTTGAGACAGGGTCTCACCCTGTCACCCGGGTTGGAGCACAATGGCGCCATCACAGCTCACTGAAGCCTTGACCTCCTGGTCTCAAGCAACCTTCCCACCTCAGCCTTTCAAGTAGCTGGGACTACAGGTATGTACCACCACCGCTGACTAATTTTTTTAAATTTTGTGTGGAGGTGGGGTCTCACTGTGTTGCCCAGGCTGGTCTCAAACTCCTGGACTCAGGCGATCCTCCCACCTCAGGCTTCCGAAGTGCTGGGATTACAGGTGTTAGCCACCACGCCCAGCCTACATTTCTTCAGGAACATCTTTTTGTGTGTATTTTCCCTTGAGGGATTCTGACTCTACTCTGTCTATTCCCTTCATCTTTCTAAATTAGTGATATTTTCCTGTCCCCGGTTAAAAAAAAGAAAAAAAGAAAAATATATTTCTAGAATATAGAAATGAAATATGGAACCAAGAAAAGATATATTAGAGAAAATGACATGATATTTTTTCTCATGAGTCCTGATTTGTGGGCCATCTCAGCATGGCCAACATTCACAATAGTTGGAAAGCAATTTACTTTATTACTACAGCTTCTCATGAACATACTATAGGCAGAATATAGTCACAATATAAAGAAAAACTTCTTTAAAAGCCTATTTTCTACTAGAAAATGGGCAAATGACTTGAACAGACATTTCACCAAAGAGGACATATGGATGGTAAATAATACATTAAAAAATGTTCAACATCATTAGCCAGTAGAAAAATGCAGATTAAAACTACAAGTACATATTAGCACTATACACCTATTAAAATGGCTAAAGTAAAAATACTGATAATATCAAATGCTGGTGTGGATGCAGAACAACTAGATTTTTCAGACATTGCTGGTAGGAATGTAAGATGGCACAGTTACTCTGGAAGTTTGTCAGTTTTGTATACAGTTAAATATATACTTACCATATGAACCAGCAATCACACTTTTGCATATTTTGCCTAAGGAAATCAAAATTTATGTTTCTACAAAAACCTGTACACAAATGCTCACAGCAACTTCATTTGCAATAGCCAAAATGATCCAAAGGTCCTTTGATGAGTGAATGGATAAACAAACAGCATTGCATTTGTTCAGTGAAATGTTCCTTAGCACTAAAAAGGAATAAAGTATTGATACATGCAATGACTTGGATGAATCTCAAGGGCATTATGCTGACAGGAAAACCGATCTCCAGGGGTTATGGGCTGTGTGATTCTATTTACGTCCTCAAAGTGACAAACTTATAATGATGGATCAGGATGGAGTTAGATGAAGAGTATGATTTTTAAGGAGTAACTTGTGGGAGTTTTTTCTGTGCTAGAACTGTTCTATATCCTGATTGTAGTGACTGACAAAGCTGTAAAATCTAACGCCAAAAAGAATAGGCAGCAAACACTGACCTGCACAAGCTCTTCCCAAAGGGTAGTCAGTACTTGAGTATTCGCATTTTTGTCATGGATCTGCTTTTCACAGTGCATTCACTGCACTCTGATTCTCAGTGTGGCCCTCTGGAGTTGGAAGGGCAGTGTCAGTAGCCCTCACTGATTCAGCAAGTCTAACCATCACCCAGGTGGTTATGGAAATGGGCAGATGAAAAATACCCAGGCTCCTAGAATTTTATTCTGTTAACTTTCTCACCACATCTCCTCTCAACCAGACCCCAGGTAGGGAAGTGGAAAGAGAGGGTAAACTCTGCTCAGAACTATTTTTGGGTATTGAAGATAATGATTCTGAGACCCCTAGAATTTTCTCTTCCAACTGGGCCCTCATATTGTGATCAGAGGCTGTCATATACTACGAAGGAACTCATGGGTTGTATTTTTCATCTTCTCAACCTAAAGACATATATATATTTTAGGCGGGTGGGGAGGACAGGGTCTCACTCAGTTGCTCAGGCTGGAGTGCAGTGGTACAATCTTCGTTCACTGCAACCTCGACCTCCCAGACTCAGGTGATTCTCCCATCTCAGCCTCCTGGGTAGCTGGGAATACAGGCACACGCCACCACACCTGGCTAATTTTTTGTGTGTGTTTTGTAGAGACAGGGTTTCATTGTGTTGTCCAGACTGATCTCTAACCCCTTGGGCTCAAGCAATCCACCCGCCTCAGCCTCCCAGAGTGCTGGGAGTATAGGTGTGAGCCACCATGCCTGGGAAAGATATTCTTATTGTTTTGCATTTACAAAACTTGTGACTGCTTTCTCAAGAATACAGACATAAACTCTTGCCAGACTATAAATCACAAGTGATAACAAATATAATTTTATCCTGATAGCTTCAATTCAGGCTACATTTTCCCTCCACTCTTGCCTCATCTACCTTAAAGTCCAAACAAAAAAAAGCTAACAACAAATCTGGGTGGCCTCCAATAATAAAAGGTGCTTTCTCTTTGTCTATTTAAAGTGCCCTTGTTATTTAAAAAAATTACATTCTATTAATAACAGATGCCTGGAATCTTACTTCTGTAATATACTGTAATTAACAATGCAAATGTGAAATAAAAAGTCTCATTATTTATCAGATAGACATGAGCAGGTGATTATGTACTTAGAGGTATAAAATGCATAATGAAAATGCACGGTGGTAATTGTTCCAAAGGGCTTCTACTACTGAGCCAAAGATAGAGTTTTTAAAGTTAAATAGAAAGACTGCCTGCTTCTCTATTTTTTTCAGTCTATCCCTGTGCATAATATCATTTCTACTCAATTCATCCAAGCTCAGCTTAAATAATTTCAATTTTTTATAGCATCTTGTTTAAACTCAAGGCCAACTGAGAAAAAGTGTTAAAAAGTCTTTACAAATGATAAATTTCTGTTTTTCCAAAATATTCATATAACTCAGGAAAATTAGACAGACCAGTTTTATTAACCATTTTTAAAAATTCTGTTTGAAAGGAACGCATTCCTGGATGAAGGGCTTGTATATCATATTTCAGACCTAAGTAAACTTTTATAGCTGAGCTGTAAAAATAGTCATTTATTATACAAACACTGCCAAATTTTTAACTATAGCCCTGCCAATGGGCAACTGTAATAATCCAACAATAATCATCGTCATTTTAATAAATCATTTAAAAGAGAGGCTGCTACCCTCTCTAGCCAGGCAAAAGCACTCTCTTGTGTTCCAACAGAGAGAACTTAAACTGATAGACAGCCCAGTTATCAGGTGCCCTTCTTTCCCAGCACGACAGTGGCAAACTTTGAGAATAAATTCATCAGGAAGACCACCCTGCCCTCATCCAATATCCTTTTTCTGCATCCAAGAGTACCTAAAAATGCCATTTATTAAAGGCGATTGTGTTACTCCCTAACTGAATTATCTTCTTCCTTGTCCCATAACACCATAAAGCTTTAACCCTGAAATAAGAGGCCCAGTTTAGTTTTTAATGTTTGCAAATGTACTGTGGAGAGGAAGGGAATCTCAGACCCAGCTTAACTCAAACCGGAACTGAATTCTACTCCTGGGCACTGCTGGGTTTCATATTATCCTAATGGGTTCCTGCACAAGCCAGTCTTAAAGGGGCAGAATCTCAGGCCCATCCTGGCAGGACTTCCTTCTCCCAAGTCTCTTTGTGCTTCCACCAAATGAATGATTTTGTGAAGGAAGGGATGGAGAAGGAAGACAGGCCCCGCTGAAGGCCAGGAAGTCCAGTGACAACAGCCCTAAGAGGTCCTAGTGTAGCCATGTTTCTCTCCCTGCGCTTCCGGCCTAGAATTGCTGAAGTGGTGAAGCAACTTGAATTCAGCCAGATGGGGAGGCATAGGGGAATCCTCTTTGGATTCATTGCCATTATGTTCATGAGTTAGAGACTCTTAAAGAAATGCCAGTCTCTACTTCCAAGAATGTATAGAATCTTGAACAAGTCTGCTAGTCTAGCCATGTAGACGTTCTAATGGAAATTTTCACACACAAAAAATGTTATCAACATACCCATTGTTTTACATGCTATTAAAGTAACTTTAAAAGTTCTTGAAAGTAAACTTTTTTCCCTCCTTAAATGACTGAATTTTTTTTTTTTTTTTTTTGAGACAGAGTCTCACTCTGTCGCCCAGGTTGGAGTGCAGTGGCACGATCTCGGCTCACTGCAAGCTCCACCTGCCGGGTTCATGCCATTCTCCTGCCTCAGCCCCCCGAGTAGCTGGGACTATAGGCACCCACCACCATGCCTGGCTAATTTTTTTTTTTTGTATTTTTAGTAGATATGGGGTTTCACCATATTAGCCAGGATGGTCTCGATCTCCAGACCTCGTGATCCACCCGCCTCAGCCTCCCAAAGTGCTGGGATTACAGGCGTGAGCCACCACACGCAGCCTGAAAAAATTTTTTGAGCTAGTAAATGTTCTTCAAGAAATTTATTTTGGGCATTTAAAGAAAGTTTATCAATTATTAGAATATTAATTTATAATATTTTATTTTCTGAAATCATCATATGTTAAACTCAAAAGAAATAACTATTTTATTTATTGTTTGGGGGATGCTTATTCCTTACTCCTCATGTGTTCATGTAGAGGAATTTGCACAGTTAGAATTACTTTCTCAGTGTCTCTCCATCGCTTTCTCAGAGTGGTAAGTTGGAGAGCAGGAATGACCCAGCACTTCCTGGTTCTCTCCTGAGAAGCTAACTACCTGCCAAGGTGCCCACCATCCTTTTCTTCATGCCCTGGGGGGTGGCCCCAACACAGGTAGAGTCATACTCTACCTGTGAGTATGACTCTAATGCAGACATAAAATGTTAGCAAGCACAATCGTCCATGGACCTAAGCCTCATTCTCAAAGCTGATGCTTTGATTTCCATCCACTGACTTCTTTACAGTACCTCTTTCAACTGGTACCAGACTGGAGCAGGAACAAAAATAGGGACATCATGTTTTACCTCTTCCAACTGTAACATATATCAAGTACTGTATAAGTTGTGAACTGAGAGAACCCCCACTCTCTGTCTATTTTCCAGGTAGAAACCATTTAAAAGGGATTTTTATGATATTGGAGGTTTTGCTTCCTATGCAACAAGAAATAAGTAAAAACCCCTCTGGCAATTTACAAACACAGGCATTTTGTAGACTGAGGAAAAGTAGAGAAGAGCTATCAGACTCAAAGACTTAATAGACTTGATGACATCCTTGTAGAATTTATAAAAATGTAGAATCCATAGGAGACCTCGGCTTTGGCCCGGCTCACCCACTCACATTTTCCATTGCAGACCATGTGCACCTCCGGCCAGGTCAGGCTAACCCAGGCTCCTCGCCAGCTGTTTCCTGAGGCTGAAATCCATTTTTCTCAGATGTACAGGTTTTATTTTTTTAAAATCTTAAATATAGGTGGTATTCCATCTCTGGACACTTTCAGAAGTAACTAAAATCACAGAGATTCTTGAATTTCCATGTTATTTAAACATTTAATTACCACCCCAAGGCCTATGAACTCTTAGCAGGCAAATATTAACAAATGCACACTGCTGTTCATTGGAAAGTAAAATGAGTGGAAACCCAAATTTTAGAAGAAATCATAAAATAAGAAATGCTTTCTCTTAGTAGATGCAATCAAACTCTAGTCAACAAAACACAATAATATTACAAAATGGAATACTTTCAAAGACTGTAAAAGCATTGTTGAACATGAATCATACTTGACACAGAGAAATGATGCAACAGAAAGAAAAAGATGAACCCTGGAAATGTCAGCATGGCAGAAAGAAATGACCATCTATAGGAGATCTGCCTTTTATATTTCTAGTAGATATTTCTTGAAGAGCTTCTCAGAGGTCCACTTGACCTCAAGCCTTATTCTCAGAGTTTTTAGATCTTAACTTTCCTCATGTATGATGTGGGACTTCAAAATCTCCTAAAAACTAGTGCTATGGTCTAAATGTTTGTGCCCTGGTGTTAAAACTTAGACTCCAAGGTGATGGCATTAAGCAGGTCAGCCTTTGGGAGGTAAATGGGATTAGTGCCTTTATAAAAGAGGCCTGGGGGAACTTGTTAGCACTATGGCCTTTTTGCTATGTGAGGACACAGCTAGAAGGTGCCATCTTTGATGCAGAGAATGAGCCCTCACTAGACACTGAATCTACTGAAGCCTTGATTTCGGACCTTCTGGACTCTAGAACTATGAGCAATAAATGTCTGTTGTTTATAAATGACTCAGTCTAAGATATATTATTATAGCAGTACAAACGGATGAAGACAACAGGTACTCATTCTTTTCCTCAGTCTTTAAGGGGAGCCCCAGACATGAAGAAGGCAATACAGAAACTCTCTTGGTAAGATGGTCATGCCATCACATGAACAGTGGCTTGTCCCCAAAGAGCCTCTGGAAAGGAATGGCTACTGGACTTGTGAGACCCAGTGCAAAATAAAAAAGCAGAACCTATTGTTCAAAAATTAAGAATTTCAAGATGGTGACAGCAGTGTATTAGCAAGCATGGGACGCTATGCAATTGCACAGGTCAGATGCCCGTGGAGGCTAGCCCAGCCTCTGGAGACTCCAGTGGGATGAACCACCAAATGAACATTTTTTTTCTCAAGGACCCCAAAACACTTTACAAAATGTTGAGGTTGGAAAATAAGAATTCACAATCACCCATCACTCTTTCCTTTCAACACTCTTGGTACCTGTATTAGTCCATTTTTGCATTTCTATAAAGAAATGCCTGAGGCTGAGAAATTTATAAAGAAAATAGGTTGAATTGGCTCCTGGTTCTTCAGGCTGCATACTAAGCACAGTGCTGCCATCTGCTTCTGGTGAGGGCCTCAAGAAGCTTATGATCATGGCGAAGGTTAAGGGAAAAGAGGGAGTAAGAGAGAGGGAGGAGGAGAGAGAAGGGGAGTTCCCAGACTCTTAAACAACCAGATCTCCTGTGTACCACCAGAGCGAACACTCACTCATCACCAAGGGGATGGCGCTAAGTCGCTCATGAGCAATCTGCCACCGTAAGCTAATACCTTCCACCAGGCCCCACCTCCAACACTGAGGATCACATTTCAGCATGAGATTTGGAGGGGACAAACATACAAACCATATGAGCACCTATAGTTCTAGAAATCAAGCATTGTCTTTAGGCTTTCACAGGTGGGCAAGCTGAAACATGTAGAGAGTGGGTAATGTCACCAAAGCCAGAGCCTTCAGCTACAGGTGGTGAAGCCCAAAAGTAGATATCACCATTCCCAGTCACCACCAAAGCTGCCTGTAACCTTGTCATTCTATTTAGTAAACACTGGCACTTACAGAACATAAATAAATGTTCTCAGTACCAAGTCAGGCCTGCTTCATTTTTGGCACAAGTTTTTAACTAGAAACCATATCACATGGTAATAATATTAAAGGAAAACCTGGATACAGAGCTGAATGACTTCTCTCTACAAAATGGGATACAGCAATGACCCTGTTAAATGCCCTGTTGTGCCCTAGACTTGACATTATCATTGATAATAGTAAGAAAAGCCTCGTTTCTGAATGTGCCCTGTCTTATCTAGGATTTTTCTTGCAATTTCACTTTTCTTGAGGTATTTCTGTTTCTCCAACTTAGTTTTTCTTCCCATTTCTACACAGACAGATACAGACACACACAGAAACACACACGCACACACATACACACACACTTCTCTTAAAGCAGGTAGCTAAAAGCAGCATACATTATTCTGTATTTAGCCAACGGTGTTTTCCTCTTTGCAACTAGTTGTCAACCAACATGTTTATGCTACCTATAAGCCTTAAATTAAGAATGAGAAAAACAGCAATTTAGGGGTAAGTCATTCTAACTTTGTTCATTTTGAATCTTCCTTTCCATGGCAATAAATACAGTTTTCTTGATTCAAAAGCACTTATGAAGTCTTCTGGGTGCAGATGTATGAGGTTTAGTTGCATGAATGCACAGGTGTAAACCAAATGCTGTCTTAGTTTTTTTATAATTTATATAAATGTAAGGGGTACAAGTGCAGTTTAGTTAGCTGGATATACTATGTAATGGTTAAGTTTGAGCTATCAGTCAAATAATGTACATTGTACCCATTAGGTAACTTCTCATCTCTCACCCCTGTCCCCCTCTCCCACCCTTTCAAGCCTCCAATGTCTGTTATTCCACATTCAATATCCACATGTGTACATTATATAGCTCCCACTTAAAGAAGTGAGAATGTGTGGTATTTGACTCTTTTAGTTCACTTAAGATACCAGCCTCCATTTCAATCCATGTTGCTGCAAAGACGTGACTTGTTTCTTTTTATGGCCGTGTGTGTGTGTGTGTGTGTGTGTGTATCATATATATATATACACACCATATATACATATACATTACACACACACACACACACACACAATTTTCTTCATCCAGTCATCTGTTGATGGACAGTTAGGTTGATTCCCTGTCTTTGCAATTGTGAATAGTACTGTGATAAACATACAAGTGCAGCATTTTTCTTGATACGGTGATTTCTTTTCCTTTGAGTAGATAACCAGTAGTGGGATTGCTGGATAGAATGGTAGTTCTATTTTTAGTTCTTTGAGAAATCTCTAGATTTTTTTCATAGCAGTTGTACTAATTTACACTCCCCCCAACAGTGTATAAGTGTTCCCTTTTCTCCACATCTTCACTGACATCTGTTATTTTTTGATTTTTAATAATAGCCATTCTGATTGGTGTGAGCTATCTCATTGTGATTTTAATTTGCATTTCTCTGATGATTAGTGATTTTGAGCATTTTTTTCCATAGGCTTTTTGACCATCTGTATGTCTCCATTTAAAAAATGGTGTATTCATGTCCTTTACACACTGTTTAATGGTGTTATTTGGGCTTTTGTTGTTGTAATTGAGTTATTTGAGCTCCTTGTAAATTCTGGGTATTAGTGGCCTGTTGTATGCATAGTTTTAAAATATTTTCTCTGATTCTGCGGGTTATCTGTTCACTCTGTTGATTATTTCTTTTGCTATGCAGAAGCTTTTTAGTTTAATAAGTCCTATTTGTCTATTTTTGTTTTTGTTGCTTGTGCTTTTGAGGGCTTAGTTACGAATTCTTTGATGACACCAATGTTCAGAAGAGTTTTCCCTAAGTTTTCTTCTAGTATTTTTATAGTTTCGGGTCTCTCATTTAAGTCTTTAATCCACCTTGAGTTGACTTTTGCATATGGTGAAAGTTAAGGGTCTAGTTTTATTCTGCACACGGCAATCCAATTTTCCCAGTACCATTTATTGAAAAGGGTGTCCTTTCCTCAGTGTACATTTTTGTCAACTTTATCAGAGATCAGTTGGCAGTAGATATGTGGCTTTATTTCTGAGTTATTATGTTCTATTGATCTATGTGTCTATTTTTATACCAGCATCATGCTGTTTTGGTTACTATAGCCTTGTAGTATAATTTTAGGTAACGTAATATGATGCCGTCAGCTTTGTTCTTTTTGCTGAGTATTGCTTGGGCTACTTAGGCTCTTTTTTGGTTCCATATGAATTTTAGTAATTTTTTCTATTTCTGCAAAAAATAACATCCATATTTTGATAGGGATTACGTTGAATATATAAGTTGCTTTGTGCAGTATGATCATTTTAATATTATTAATTCTTCTAACTCATGAGCATGGGATGTTTTTCTTCGTGTGTGCGTCATTTCTTTCTTCAGTATTTTGTAGTTTTCCTTGTAGATATCTTTTACCTCTTTGGTTAAATGTATTCTTAGGTATTTTATTTTATTTATATATTTTGCATTTCCACAGAATTTTCATTATTATATTATTTTCTCTGAGAATAATTAATATATTAATTATATTACTCTCTCTGTTATTGTATATATTTGAAATTTTTCATAATAAAAATTAGATTTACAACAGGAATAAAGCTGACAAAATGAAGTTCATCAATGCTGCTATTCCCAGTTGGCAATATCTGGTCAAGGAAACAGGATGGCTGAATAAAGCCTGTGGCCCACCAGGTAGCTCAGAGCTCCTGCATGTCTTCTTGTTTTCTGTAACAGTGTAACAGCAGCACACTGTCACAGATGCAGGTGATCCACCCTTTCCTGCCAGACCACATTTTCTCTTCTGACAGACCAGCATTCACAAGGCAAGAAGAATTTTACTTCACTTTACTCATCATTGACAAAGGCTGCCCTAAGACCATCTTCCAGGTTCAGGTCTAAATTAAATGAAAAAATGACAGAAGGAAGAAGGAAACTACCATTTCTTGAAGCTTCATGACTACCCATGCACAAAGTGAGGTACCTGGGCCATCATATTGATTATGTTCACATTTTACCCTGAAATGGATGTTTAAGATATACATCACATACTTGGGGGCAGGCATATATCTGGGGCTTGGAGCTGGGCTGTCAGAAGAGGTTGGCAAGGAGCCATTTGTCCCAGGGCTCACATTCCACAAAAGCCTCCAATTTGGACTTTTGATCTTCTCTTTAAATGAACTTAAACATATGGTCATTGTATTTCTGTGTGTTTTACAATTATTAGTTTGTTAAATGTAAATATTGGAAATATTTGACAGTTTTTTTCACCCATGTTTTCACCATGCTTGGTTTTTACTATACCAAAGATTTCAAAAGAAAAACAAAACAATAAAACAGACCAAAAAACAACAACAATGAAGGAAGTTGCCTAGGCCCCTCTCTGACTCTAAGAGGTCCTGCTCCGAGAAAACAGAGCTGATTTTCTCCACAAATAGAGGTCACAGACATTTTCTTCTTTTACTTCTATTGATTCCTTCTGTTGTTGGTCATTTGTCTATTTTCCTAGGGTTTCAGGACTCTCAAAACAAGTAACAGGGAAATATATGAGGCGATCAATGAGATCTATGTTATAGTTAAAAAGAGAAATAAGCAAAACTTGCTGTGGGAAAACTGGGTCATGGTAGAAAAAATAATTTTTAAAATTCCAGAGAAGAGTAAATGAGACCCTACTAGCTTTAATATTTCCCAAATGCAACCAAATAAAGAAGCTGAGTAGGAGGATGCTTCAGTACCTGGGCTTTAAGCATGCTCTGTGACATGCTTATTTGCTTGTCAATAGCCCTGAAGCCCTGTTCTTCAGGTAGTTCTCATGTGGAAATGGCCTGTGTCATTTATAAACCTGCCTCCGCTTCTTTTTTTCCCCCCGCATAATGCTTCCTTTGCTTCTGAAGTCTTCCTGGTAGCATCGGAGAGTAAAATTATTCATTTAAAAAAATCCAGTGTCTGAGTACAACAGGTTAGTAGAAAAGGGACTGAGAAAGAATTAAAAAGCCATATAGTACCAAGTAAGTCACATTTCATTTTTGTTTTTGTTTGTGTATATTTTCCTTTTATTTCATGAGGTGTAGTCTCGACTGATCAATAGTCAATCTTCTTGGGTGAAATCTTCAGGAATTTAGGGGACCCACATTAGTTCCAAAGCTCTAATTGCACAGTTATGCAAATCCCTGAAAGGGATACAAATGGTTTAACCTTAACCCCAGGGATCCCCTTCCTGGAACTGCATCCTGGAATGTTCTCAAATGGAGGAGTCAATGAGCTGGGTTGTGACTAAGAATGAGAAGACAGCAAGAGAGCATACCTTCTTCTCCATCTAGAGGTGTGAGCTGTAAAGACAGTGGTCACACCACAGGCACACCCAGACCAAGCCCCCAGCTTTTGGAGTGCAAACCTCTACTCTCTGCATAGACCCTGAGAATCAATTAGACTCAGACTTCTAAATTCTAAGGATCTCCAAGCACTTGATTTGGGTTTCTTGGCGGTATCACATATAATGATACAATGATAACTTTTATAAGGATAAATTCAAAGACATGTAGCATATTTCTATGTTATTATTGTTGATTTTAAAAAGTAAAACTGAAATTCAATTGTCAATTTATTTTGGAATAAAGCAGACCATGTACATGTCAGCATTGATCCCCCTGAAATCTTGAGCAAAACTAAAGTCAAGGATGAATTTGCATCATTGACACTGTGTTACAAATAATGATAATCATGAAAATCCACCCTCCTCCAATGCTGAGTCTTGCCCGTCATTATAGATTAGTAGTTTAGTGAGTTGATGTGGAAATGTTCCTTATTATCACAGTTTTATTGCCAACCTCAGTACATCTGTTCCAAAATTCATATAGAAATGGCCAGACATTTCAATAAACCAGTATGTCTTGGAATTTTCATATAGTTCCCAATGCACTAAAATCTGGATGGAAAGCTGGTACTTTTAAAATTTACAATCGCACAGACTGAGCAACATCTGGATAGCTTTGCTCTATTGCCTTTCCTGTTCCTTTAGATTTAGACTCAAGTTACGATGTGCATGAAAGGATAACAAACCTTGTGTGTGGCAGGTGTGAGTTGAGGCTGACAAAGACCTAATACTATGTTCAATTCACTTTGATACAGCTTTGTACAAAACACATGGAACCCTCTTCCTGCCCATTACCAAATATCATAAGCAACAGAGAGGACGAAGGAGCAAGGGGAGAGAATTTTTTTACGAATGGAGAGAAAGAATTTGCTATATAAACTAGAGTTCTTGAATTAATTATCTCTGATCACATCCCTTGTTAGTTGGCACAAGACTCTGTGTGTGTGTGTGTGTGTGTGTGTGTGTTTTTACACAAGACCAATTTCTAACACATGGGAAGAACAACATCTAGAGTTCCCAACTAAAGGATCCACTTTCCAATTTCATCAGTCTCCACACCAAATTACAGAATTTCCTTTTCAACTGTCGGTATTGACAAGAGACGAAAGAAGAGAGAAAGGAGAAACAGGAGGGAAGAAGGAAGAAAGTGTACTTGGAATGATGTGTATGGGCAAATGTAACTGTAACTAAATACTTACTAGTGACAACTTCGTAGTTCCTATGAATCATTATCACACTTACTGTAAAAGCTGCTGAAATCTTTTCTTTCATGAAGCGTTATTAAAAGTCATATTGCAGTAGCTTGCATTGGTGCTTTGCTTTAGGTGTAAGGTAGGCAAAGTGCTGTTTTGTGAGAATAGGTTAGATCAATCTGAATTTTCGACCTGACCTTCCCCTCACCCCTAATAACTTCCTGGTTCCTTGGTCACAGAGTGATTTATGAGCAAGAACAAAGAATGATGTGTCTATCCCAGAAGCAAGGGAAACTAGAAAACTTATTAAGGAGAAAAAAAAATGCAGAAGGAAAGAAAAGGGAAGGAACGAGAGAGAAAATACTAGTTTCAGAATAAAGTATCTCAGATTCTAGGCAGCTGCAATTACCTAGTCACTGAAGAAATAAAATGTGGAAATCCATTTTATAAAAAATCAATGTTTTAAACAATTCGAAGAGCTGTCATAATTTTAAATCTCACTGCAATGTCCATGTTCAGAGCTCTGATCACCTTTAAAGAGGAGGGCTCCAATAATTTTCAATTGTTCTTCAATGGGAAATCTCCAAACCCCCATTCTCTTCCAAATGGAAGCAATCTTAAAACTATGAAACACACCAATAATTTTAAATGGCTCTCTCCCCCCACCCTTTCTATTTTATGCCCCTTCTTCATCTTTTCTCAACTTTTCAGACAATGACTCTCCCAATTTTAAATCTACTTTTTTCAAATTCACAATTGCAAATTAATTCCTAATAACAACAATTCTTTTGTGCCTTTTTCTTAAATATGTGAACACAACTTTTTCTCAGATTAATGGTAACAAAAGTATGGGGCTTTCGTTAGGAAAACCCCTCCTAAGAATGTTTTTATTTAGTGCTTGCAAAAAAAAATGTAAAATTAATGAATAAGGATTTGATTATTTCTAACCAACAATTCCACAAGGAATACAATTTTATATTGAATTCCAGTCTCATTTGCAAAGACCTTCCATAATTAAAATGCTTCAATCTTCTTCAAATTAGAAAAGCAAATTGTTACATATCATAAGTAGGCGCTTTTTTGTTTAATGACAGTCACTCAGATGATTTATGACACACATTATTTTATATCAAAGTACAATGAAATAGGCATTACCAAAGGTAATCTCCATAATGTCTGGAAAGGGATCAGAAACCTCAGTGCAACAATGAACGCAGTATTTAAAATGCAAAACCCAAAGACATTATTATGGTTTTGATTTCTTATGGCACAGCTTTGCCTGATCAGTTATATTACCAGTGCAGCACAAAGGGTGTTTGCGTATGAATGCTGCTAAGATAACAGACGCGAAAAATGAAATATAAAGTCAATTTTCATGCAGAAATTGTTATCAAAGGGATGATAAAGTAAAACTGTATAATCACAAGTAAAAACATTGATGAAGAATAATCTAGAATAGGCCAAGCTGACTATGTCTGATTTCAGCTTTTAAACTCCTGTTCTATTAAAATATGTAATAAAGTGTTAAGATAATGTATAAACAAATCCAACTAGAGCACTATGTTGATTATTATTTAGATGCTGCCTTCCAAGATCTCTTTGCAAATGAAATTGAGCAGCAGCTTAAGTGTGCATATTATGAATGGAGAGAAATTTTCATCAAGCTCAGGCTCCTAAGTCATATGAAAAAAAAATAATTCTGAGTTTTAAAACTCGTAGTTGCTTTAGCATGGAATGGAATCAGCAAGCACCAAGGGAAGAATAAACACATACACATGCACACACACACACACACTAAAATTATTTTAACACACACAAGTGAAAAGTCATTACGTTGGGGAGAATGTGGCTCGCTAATCTTTATTTTTCTGGAATAAGATGTAAATAATGCCCAAGCACATCCCGTATTAAAGGGCTACCCATTAGAATAAAGGCCTCTCCCCATGAGGATGCTGTTTATCATGTAGTTTGCAAGCAGAAAGGTGGCTCCTTCTAATTCTTTTAAAGACATTTTGCTTGGGGCCTCAGAAATTAAACAGAGAACAGCAGGGA
This sequence comes from Gorilla gorilla gorilla, assembly GCF_029281585.2. Taxonomy (NCBI): domain Eukaryota; kingdom Metazoa; phylum Chordata; class Mammalia; order Primates; family Hominidae; genus Gorilla; species Gorilla gorilla. The sequence goes on along the minus strand of NC_073236.2, from coordinate 73,471,877 downwards.
AGGGGTTTACTATTTAATGCTCTTGGTTGTAATTTTTTAATTAGCCATTAGGAAGATGAAGGCAGGTTCAGACAGGGATGAAAAGAAAGACTTGGAAGAAATACGGCTTTCTGCAAAGAGCCCGTGGAGATTATAGGAAAGACTCAGGTCTCCAGAGAGGTTCCCAACACAGAAGGAACTCGCAGGCCACTTCCTCATGTCCCTTGGGCAAATCTAAATCTAGTTGTTAGAAAGCATGGGGTTTAACTGGATTTCCTAAAAGATGTCATGTCTCAGGCTCAAATTCTTACAACTGAAAAAAGGAAATGACTGGAAAAAAGACAAAAATGCTGAAAGCACAGATGTGGCTGATCTCGGGGTCTCAGCCACTGGGAGTGTTTACACATGCCTCCACACTTTCAAGGGAAGAGAAGACCCTGTACTTGGCCTGTTGCTTGTTCTCTAATGACAGGACTTGGTAGGATACTGGGGAAAGGCAGAGATGAAAATGCAAGAGACACAGGAGATGCTGGAAACCTTGAGGGTATATGCCTTTGTAAATAGTGAATCAAGTCACATGAATTCAAAGGCAGACCTGCTGAAAACCCTGAATGGAGACATAGTCCTGGAACACAGAGCAGAGAAAATGTATTATTTGCATAGACTTCACATCTTGAAGTAATTTTAATAAATAAGAAATTTGGCAAAAATTGAAACTATATTAATAGAGGAGATTCCATATTTTTAATCTTTGGAAAAAGCTGAAGCTGAATTCTCTAGTTTTCATTATTCATATCTGCTCCTTCTATATTTCCCATCTCAGTAATGGCACCATTCATTCGGTCACTAAACAGTCAATGTGAACCTCATCTTCTCCATCTAATCAGACACGAGGTCTTATTTATGAAACTCTAGGATTCAGCTCAGGTCTATCCTTCTCTCCCACCTCCACTGCCTAGGTTCAACCTTTCATTGTCTCTCTCCTGGAAAATTGTTGTGGCTTTCCAGTTAGTCCCCCTGCCTTCAGTCTGTCACCTACCACCCCTCAATCCAACATCTACCAAGTGACCAGAGGGAATTTTTCTAAAATTCCATCCTATTACTTCAAGATTCTGGTTAGCTAGGTATAAGATGAGACCCAAGGAATACGCATTTTTAACTTCTGATTATGAACATTTCTAAACACACACAAAGGTTGAAAATATAAAAAATCAATCCCCTTACTCTTATTCTTCAACTTCAACAACATCTTTACTGCCCAATATTTCCCTATACCTACCCCCACTTTTTTTTACAGGATCCTCACTCTCCCCTTTTTTCCTGCTGGAGAATTTCAAGGCAAATCCTAGACATTGTATCATTTGATCCCTGTAAATGTTATGATAGTGTCTTAATGTAATTAATACCTAATTAATATTTATAATTTTCTTAATTGTATAAAAATGTTTTCACTTTGGTTTGGAGTAAGTCTGAATTTAAAACACTTTCCAGGTTTTCTGAAGACTAGCCAGGTATGAGTTCCAAAGCACTATAAGATAAAGTTGAAACTCCCTAGCAAAGCACCAAGGGCCCCATGTGATCTAGAACCCCCATCTCCCTCCAGCCTTTTTTCTTAGGGCCCATCCCTCCAGCTTGCTTCTTACACTTCAGCCATTTTCATCACCTTTTAATTCCCCCAAAGTTTAAATGCTATTTCTCTCCTCTGAGCATTTGCTTTACTGTCCCCGCTGCCTGCAATGCTCTTCCTCCTCTACTCAAAACATTTTCTTTGAGAAGACTTTTCTGTCCCCTGACCCAGAGTTGAATATACCTTTCTGCATGCTTCACCCAACTTTGTTCTTCGGATAGTATGGCCATCTTCACCTTGATTGGCCAGCTGCCCCAGGCAAATGTCACTTTGGAACAGATTGTCCCCTAAAGTAGTTGAAGATCATATGCTCTGAATATAAAGTAGGAAATCGTGATTTGTTGATGATACAACAGTAAGAATTTAGGCACAAAAGCTAGACTTGGAATGTAGCAACTTTCAGTTAGGGTGACCATATAATGTATTATCTAATTTGCTAGTTAAAATGAAAGGGTACTATTAATAACTAGTCAGTACATAAATTCCCAGGATCGTCCCAGGCAAACAGGGTCCTATGGTCAGCCTATTCTTTATGCTGTATGTTTTCAAAGCATGAGTGGTTTTTTTCTAAGTGGGAGACCTCCCCTCTCAAAGCTTGACCGTCCTTAGTGAGGATCAGGCCACAGCCAATTGGCTCCATAGAGAATGGCTCCAATTTCCAGCTTTCCAGGACAGCCTGGGGCAACAACGTATGGTTGAAACCTTGGACAAAACCTACTACTACCAGAAAATATATTCCCTTTCCAGGATAAACAGGAAGAATTCAGTGTCCTGGGGCCCTGAAGGATGTTGGAAGTATTACATCACCCTCCTCTGGAATGATCAGAAATTGTAAATCTTTTTTGGTTAGGGATCTTACTCTTTCTTCCTATTGCATGTTTAGGAACATGAGATGGCAATAAATCTTTCCTACCTTCCATAATAAGTTCTTGTCTTAAAATCAAGGCCTAAGCAGGAAAACAGTGTGATTCCAGATCCACTGCTGTGGTTATGATGCTCCTATAACTAGCTTCCTTGTTGCTAGAGCTTCCATCTCACACCAGCACTCCTGGCACCTACTCTGCCTCATCACGGGAAGACAGCAGGGTTATGTCTGAGATGGCTGCACTGCAGGTAGCCATGTGAAGAAAAAGAGATGCAGGACAATAGGCTAAGGCCTATGGCTTTTCCTCCCTCCCTGTTGCCTTATCTTCCCCCTACTGTGGTTCCTCACACTTCACCCTCCAGGAGCCCCAGTCCCCTCCTTTTTGCCATTGTTGAAGTGCTCTGGATGGCTAAGTCCAGGCTTCCTTCTGACATATATTTGAATCTCACTTAGGTCCTTCAATCTTTTAGGTTCATCTCTATCCTTCCATACTCAATCTAAGTAAAAAGACAAGACGATGGGGGGAGTAGTTCAGTTCTCTGATGGAGCATAGATAAGGTACGTTACACAATGTCACTTCACAATGGAGTCAAAGGGTCTTGAATCCAACTTGAAGCCTGCTACGTGACTCCTAACTGAAAGCAAATAACAGTTTTAAATTATATGCAAGTTAAAAACAATGTATTGAAATATTGCTGATATTTGGGGTTGTCATGTTTGTATGTCTTCCTTAAAGGTTTGGATGAGGAGACATGAAATAACCTTGTGGTGGTGACATTGAAATCACCTGGGTAAACTGATGTTGTCTGTTGGATATTTTAATAATTTTTATTTGCTTGTTTGTTTGAGACTTTAGTTTTAATGGCTACATCTCAAATAAGCCTTTGTTACCGGGTCCCAAAGGATAATCGCCAGGGCTTTGTAAAATCCCACCTTTTTAAAGAGAAAAATAAATACTTTTATGGTAGAAAATGTCAAACAGATACAACATAAGCTGTATAATTCAATGAACCCCCTTGTATCCACCCTGGCTTCAATAATTATCATCATTCTGTCATTCTTCTATCATCTATATATCTACTTATTCCCCACTCCCATGTAATTATTATTATTATTTTAAATAAAATAATACATAAAATATATGTACATTGGAAGGCACACCTCTTAACAGTATAATCTTTACAAATCGACACACCCATACACTGCTTTTTCAAAAACTATAAAAATTATGTAGTGAAATTTCCTTTATCCTGGACTCCAGGAATAACTTAGCCACTATTTATAGTTTTATGTGATCTTTTCAGTCTTTCCCTTTGATAGAGTTATACCAACATATCCATGTATAGGAACATATTTGTACATGCACATACATTCTTAATGAGCTTCTGTCAATGTATATTTCTTTTTTAGGTCAGTGCACATTGTTTTTTCTCATTTTAATGACTGTATAATATTACAGTATATGGAATTACCATGTTGATTAACCATTTCCTTATTTTTGTCCAGTTAGGTTGTTTCCTACTTTTTGCTATCATAAACAATGGTATTATGAATATCATGTATGTATATATTTTTGTACATTATTACTATTTATGTAAGGTTGAGTCCCAGAAAAAGCTCTAGGTCATTTTAGCGCTAAGCTATGAAATCATTCTTTTCCACAAGAGAGACTCTTCCATGAAAGTCTTCCAGTAATAGAAGCTTTGTGGCATGATATAAAAATTATAGGACTCCAATCTTTGTGCTTACTGTATCACTGCATAAATAAGCATTACATGTTTTGGAAGTTGTTGTTATGATTACAGGGAATGACAAAATTTTTTTTTAAATGTAGTGCAGAGATTAAAGAAGTGTCATCTGAGCCAAGCTTGACCAATTGCTAGAGGCTGCTTGCAGTGGTTGTTTGGGAAGAATTTAATGGGCACAACCAGGTTCAGATAGAAAGTTACACTTGTTGGAGGAGCAGTAACTGCCCTGAGTTTATATGGGGAGAGTTGTAGTGAAGTATTGGCCATCTTTGGGGTAGAAAATGCGCCTTACATCTGGAGAACATTTTTGTTACATAAAACTTTTTTTTAATTATGAGAAAGTATCAATAATCCCATTTCATGGGCTATTGGTAAGTTTACCCAGTGAAGTATTTGGGAGGAGAGCCATCCTATTCCTAAAGACGGTATATATGGGAAAATGGGCATGGCTTATAAGTAAGTCCTACCTCTACTCCCACTTCTGAATTTTCTTCTTTTAATTAAAAATAAATCCAGGCTATTTGCAAGTTCTGATCAAATGGGTGTTGGCAAGAATAGAGCCTGAAATTGATCAATTCTGAGTGACTTAGGTGTTAAACTTTGAATAAACCATGGCCTCAAGGGCAGCAGGTAACCTCATCCTCCATGATTGTGCATGTTTTGCAGCAAGCAACCACTAGCAAGACTATTCAATATTCAGAAAGCCTCACTCAAAGGCTGCCATGAGAAAGTGCAGAGAAAGGATTTAAGAAGTATTCTGAGGTTTCAAAAGGGCTCTTTTCTGTGAGGATAGATGTTTAACTCTAGTATTACTGTATTTCATTCTAAGAAAAGGGATGGGGAGACAAGTGGACTTGGAAATTTGAGGCAGTCAGCACCAACCAAAGAAGCCCCGAGCCAGAAATTGCTGGAAAGGTGCCACAAGGTTACATGCAAAAGCAAAAGTGCTACCAAAGAAATATTGATCACCATGTGACATTTTCATAGAGGTATCTATTGCATTTACTATCATAATTTTGGCCTTCCGCTTGGGAATAAATATTTTGCTATTAAATATAAAGGGAAGGGCATCCAAAGACTTGGTCTGAACTTAAGAATTATTTTCTTTTCTTTTTGACAAATAAGGTCATGGCACACCTTCTTTGATGCGCTGGCCAGGCATCAGAGCACTGCCACTGTGACGGCTGACCAAAGCCAGCTGTCTGTGGGTGGAAGATGAGGAAACTGAAAATACAGAGCAGACAAAATACATCTCCTTTGTGTCAAGGTCAGTTTAGGAATGTATATACTAGCATAGGTAAGTTCTGCAAGAGGACTCGAACCCACTAGGGCTTGCCAGGGAATCCTGATTTAGGGCTCGTGCAGATTTATAATCCGCTTACCTAGGGTCAATGAACTATTGTGTACAAAATCTCATCCTCCATTTGTTTTTGCATGGCCCACAGACTAAGAGTAGTTTTTGCATTTTTTAATATTTGAAACAAAATTTTAAGAATATTATTTCATTATATTAAAATTATATGAAATTCAAATTTTAGTGTCCATCAGTAGAGTTTGATCACAACACAGCCAAACTCATGTGTTTACTTATTGTCTGTGGTTGCTTTTGTCCTACAGTGGCCAACTTGAGAAGTTGCTACAGGGACCAAATGGTCCTCAAAGCCAAAAATATTTACAAACTGACCCTTTAGAGGGAAAGTTTGCTGACTTGTATTCTTGTACAACTGGCCAATGAGTACTGCCCTGATTGCCCGCTAAGGCAAGGTTGGGTTTGGGGTGTCAGGCATGAAGTCCATCTTTAGACTGCTTTCCCTAAGGCTCATAAATGTTAAGCCCTTTAGTCCTTTCTCTCCCACTGCATAGCTCTGGAAATGTACTGATCTGCATTCTTATTCTAACGTAACATTAAAATGTCTTTATATTAGGAACTGTATATTTTATGGAATTTGAATAGTATTAGTGTCATATACATACTGGATTTCAATATAACAATATGAAAAGTGCACATGTAATTTTACCTCTGTATCACACTAATACTAAGCTACATGATGGTAATATTAAACTAGTATGACAAAATGATGCCAGTGTAAGATGTAAAACTGCTAATATCACACAGCAAATTATTAGTGTCTACGATGGACTCTGAAGAATGGTGTGATTAAACTTTCTCAAGCTTTTCCAGCCTCACTTGGAACCCCAGTGACAAAAGAGGATAAATTACCCTGGCAAATGTTCGTGCCAGCCTATAACAAGTTTGGCCTTCAGTTATGGCACTAGGTCTCTTCAGAGAGGCCAGAGGCATTCCAGGAAAAGAAATTCTATGACTGAGTCAGGGTACCTGCCTTTGGTCTTGGTTTTGGCAAGACTTTATTTCTAAAATCTTAAACTCTTATATCCCACATGCTGACAACAAACTCCTGTCTTTCTATTTGTCACCACTTTTCTCCTCTCGTAACTACCACCTTTTCACCTCCTCCCACCAAATCTTCCAGGCCAAACCCTTCCCTTTGCCTCCTGAACTCAGATCTCCCTCTTGACTCATGTCTACCTCTTTAAAATCTAAGTTCGTCCATCTTCCTTTTACCATCACTTTAGCTTTTCCATCCAACCCGTCCTGCATCCTCCAGTCTTTTCGTTTCTCTGCTCCTACACCTGGGATGTGGATTACTGCTAGGAAAGTCTAACTACCACATGGACTGGTGCCTTCATATAGCAATGGTTTTCAAACTCACTGGGCTCTTCAATGGCCCTGCAATTCCATGAGTTCCTGCTCCATCCCTCTCTTTGCCCTTGTGGTGCACTTTTTCCTAACATTTTATTTTCTCTTCAAACTCCTTACACTGTAGCTTTTCCTCTCATTGTCAGCAAATGCTCTTGCATCCCACCTCACTGAGAAAAACAGCTCCCTCAAACACCAACTCCCTCAACTTGCAGAATCCTCACCTAGAAGCATCTTTACTGGTCTCCATCCTTTCCTGCTGTTTCCATGGAAGCATTGTCCCTCATCCTGTTCAAGGCTAATCCCTCCACCTGTGCCTGGGATCTTGTATTCTCCTGCCTCCCCAGCGGACACCTCGCTCCAACAGGCCTCCCTTTTCTGTGTCACTAACTTTCCTTTTTTGAGTTCATCAACGTGTCTCTTCTCAGTTCATAGTGTCAAAGCTATTCTGCATGAAACAAACAAACAAACAATCTTTATTTGACCCCACATTCTCTTCACCTTCTTTTCTTTTACAGCTGGAACACACATACTTTCCCTTTACTTTCCTTCCTCTTCATACTTTAAGCTATTGTCATCTTAATTTTGTTCGCATTCTTTAAGCTTAGGTCTCAAATGACCTTCATGCTGCTACATTCAATGATTGGTTTTGTGCCCTTAACTTATATAAACTTTCTTCCGCACTTGACATTGCTGATCATTCTTTCTACCCTAACATTTCCTCCCCTCTTGGTTCCTAAGTCCTCTTCGCTCTTATACCCTCTCCTGGATCTCCTCCATCTCACTGTCCATTCGTTTTTGGACTCTTGCAGAGACTCCTCTGTTGGCCCCATACATGCTGGTGTTCCCCAAACCATAAACCTAGCCCTCTCTTCTCACCCTGACAATCATGCTGACAGCAGCCAAACACTTAGCTTCAACTACCACTTTCATCCTGTAAGCTCCTCAACTGGTCATTCCAGATACTTTGCTGAGCTCCATAACTACATATCCAAGTGCAACAGGACATCTACACTTGAATTTTCAACAGGTACCTCAAACTCAGCATAGGCAAAGGCAAGCCTTTCAGTGTCTATCCCCAAACTATGTTTCCCAGTTCATCTGTCCAAACATTCGAGTCAAATATCTTGCCTAGACTCCAGCTGCTTCCTCGTGCCCCATGGCAAGAGCCAGGTTCTTAACATTTTTCTTATCTGTCTATTTCTTTCCATTTCTACCATGATTTCCCTAGTTCAGGTTCTGATCAATTTTAGCCTAGATTATGCCCAAAGCCCCTTTACTGTCCTTCCTCCTCTAGTCATTTTTGCCCTTCATATTTACTCTCTGCATGGTTGCCTGGGGAATCTTACAGAACTGGTGGCATCTGATCAGACATGCCTCACTGGCTTAAATCCTTCAGTTACCTCCAGTGGCTTTCAGGAGAAATATTCAACACAGTTTGACATTCCAGGCATTTCACAATTGGCCTCTGCCTATATCCCAGTGTCATCCTCTATCCTTCTCCCTGGGACTCATGACATTCACCTGGCAGAACTGTCTGTTAGTATTTGGCAGTTTCTTCTGACTGTAAGAGCCTGAGATTCAGTCCAGTTACCTCTAAGAAAAGAAGGTTTAGTGAGAGTTGTTTACCCACGGAATTGGATTAAACATAGAAAGTTTTCAGGAACTGAGTGTGTGTGTGTATGTGTGTGTACATGTATACACATGCACACATGAGTATGCACCCACACATGCCCCATTCTCCTACCTCAACCAATTGGCTTCCTCAAAACTTGGTAACTTCATTTTCCACTTAGGACCCTATTATCTGTTCTAGCCCTGAGTCTTTTTAATCATTTGCTTTTATCAGCCTCTTGGTTAATTGGCCCAAGGCTTTCGTTGCCCATTTCATAATTCCTGATGGTCCCACTCTGATGGCCCAATTTATCCTTTCAAATTGAGGCCACACAAGTTGTAGAACATTGGCCACCTGACAGCTGGTACACCTGGGTCAACTGCCCACCCCTTGTCTCATCAGCTATGGACAGGAGACCTAATTCATATGTAAAAGTTTATTGCCCATTAATATTAATAAAACAACAAATGTTCGTGTAACTTTTATGTGCTGGACATTGTTTGTAAACACTTTAGATGCATTATTACCCATGTGATCTTCAAAACAACCCTAAGAAGTAGGTTCTATTATTACCACCACCATTTTACTGTTAGGCAAAATAAATCAGAGAGAGGCAAGTGAACTGTCTAAGACCTTACAGCTATTACAAGGCAGAGCCAGGATTCAATCTCAAGTAATCTGTGCTCTCACCTGCCACCTTAGGCTGCCTTGGTGTAGATTTGCTTAGAAGTGTCTTGGGAGATAGGGGGTGGGGCATGGGGACAGGGAATATGACCAGACAATAATCAGCACCTCTTGTTCCCCAAGGCATCATGCCAGTTTCTACCTTTTCACCTTTACATATGGTGTTCTTTCCACTTGGAATTATTTTCTGTCTCTCTCTCTAAATATATAAACATTTGGAAATGAATGAGCAAACACATTAGCTGTATAGCCTTGAGCTCATCATTTCACCTCTCTGGGTCTCAGGTTCTTCATCTATAAAATGAAGGGGTGGAACCGGATTCTTCAAATTCTACAATTGTGTAACTTTAAGGAAAGAACAAAGGCAACTCAGAAATCAAAGGTGAGAATGGTACCATTTTGATATTCCTGTCATCTTGCGGCAGCCAGAGTCTCTGTTGTTATGCTTAAAGGGAATGTGGACATTTTAGTGAATCCATAAATCTTTAATGATATGTGGAGCTCCTTAAGTACAATACCCTACCAAGTGGCAACCACTAGTTCAAATGATGGTGCACTGACTGGGTGCTGATCCTCTTTCCACAGTGGATTCGGGTTTGTCTCTTAGCTTGAAGCATCTCCTTTTAACTCTGTAACTTCAGAATTCTGATGGGGCCGAATAGCAACTCGATTCAATCAAGACGTGTATTTTCCTTGTTGAATCAGATCACTCGAGGTTGCTAACAATCATCTATTGTGGTGTATGGAAAGCCAACTTTTATACATGAAATTAAATGAAAGCTTACAGGGGCTAAGGCCTTAACTGGAGACTCTTTTGTGGCTTTCTTTTAGTGTATTATTTGTCAGATTTTTATAAGAACATTATTGCTTTAAGAAAAAAAATTAAACCCTGAGAAATTACTCTCAGTCTAACGAGTTCTTTTCACTGACTTCAGACATCATTAGGGGAAGGCTATAGCCTAGGGCTGTGCATGAACTTTTTCTTCTAACTGTACACTTTATGTATAATTTAGCTTTCTTGCCTAAATTATTCAAGCAAATAGTGAGTGAAAATAATGGAGTTCACTGAAACCTTCCAGAGTATTAAAATAAAACAGTTTTTTATGTTGGTTTGAATTTTTAAGCTTTTTAATCATGGATTTCAAATGGAATACACATGTCTGGCTTTTCTTCACTTGTCCTCTGCATCTTTATCAGAAGGAGAGAAGAAAGGAAAAGAACTTTAGTAAATAATCCAGTAATTAATCACTAGTGCTGATAGCCACTCCAGGTTGAAGTAACACTCTTTGGAAACACCATATCAAGGGGCCAGGGATATGGTTGGCACATATTTCAAAAGGTAGATAGATACTTCTTTTCCCCATTTCTTGGGACCAGGGCAGGGCTGAAATTCAGTGGCATATTTGAAAGGGATAACTCATCTGTTTAGTTTAAATAGGAAATTACAGTAGCAGGATTTGTACTGAAATCACCCCAGATTTTTTTTTAAACCAAACACATCTCTAAATAACAATGTTTCATTTTTGATGTGCGTGGTCTGGAAACCTTATTTTTATTACAGATAACCCTGAAGAAAATTTGAAAATCATTGAAAGAATGGGATTTCCTGGCATACTAAATACAGTTCCCAACCAAATTGTTATCATGGCACACTGTCTTTGGAAATAGCAAAGGCAATAATAGCAACCAGGGTTGTGGAAGGGAAATCATCAATGTGCAACAAAGAGCTTCAGATATCATATTCTGAATTGGCAAATGCAAGCTTGAGAGTAATATCTGGGAAGGGCCAATGGCTAATGCTCTTTTTAGAGAAAAAAGAATGACCTAGAATAACAGACCTATAAGTTTAATTTATCGACCTGATTAGACACAGGAAAGAATTATCACAAAATCAATTTTTCAACACATAGCCTAGAACAGGGTATTAGGTAGTAAGCAGTATGATATCATCACAACTCTTAAAGTCTCTTTTAAGACCCTAGTCTACTCCTATGATAGTACAAAATATGGTAAATGGAAGGAAACTGAGAAATGCAATCCATATTGGTTTCAATAATATGTTTTATACTCTCCAACATGACATTTTAAACAATTATCTGAAAAAATGTGTTCAGAAATTTAATTATTTTATTTAAGCATTTGTCAAGGAGTCATGAGACCTAGATTTAAGTCTTAGCTCTATCATTGAGAAATTGTAGGCAAGTTACTTCTTTACCTCTCTGTGTACTGGATACCAGACATAATTATCTCTAGGACCTGAGATTATTTAATTATTCACCTAGAAATGTCACTTACTGCATGTGTGTGCATTAAAAACAAAAATCGTGTCATAATTGGTCATCTTATTCCATTCTCACTGCAGATGGCATCTAAGAGGTCTCATCCAACTAGGCAAGCTCTGGGTTAGGAGGCAGATCAAGGTAAGTGAGAATTGACTTTAGTTCTCTTTCTTTGACTCTCTTCCTGCATACAGGCCTACTTAGCCTGTTTTCCCAGCTCCATCTCCCTCCCATCCTCTCACTGCTCTTCCCTGCAGCCCTTCACCCCCATCTTTTCTGACCAGTCTGGATCAAAGTCCTTCCCTAGGGCCCCATAGCAGGCCTCCATCTCCAATATTTTCTTCTAAGGCTTTTCCCTACAGCCTCACCTAACATACCTCTAACCGTATCATTCCTTGGCAAAACTTTCCAGTGGGAAAATCTCTTTCTACCTCTTCTTCAGGCCCAGAAACTAAGGACAGGGTTTGCATGCATTTAGCTCACTACTGCCACTTCTAGCTCTTTGGGCCTTCCCTGTTCCCCAACAAATTTTCTTCTAAAAGGTCCATGTGACTGATTTATAATTTATCCCCAGTTGTACCTTTTATTTTCTACACTTGTAGTTCATTCATTCATTCAGTAAGTATTTATTAAATACCTACCACATGCCAGGCTCAGCCTTTCTTCCTAGTTCTTCTCTTGTTTTCATCCCCATGACTTCAGCCTCCAAGGGCAAGACTCTAAAAGTAGTTTCACCTGGGCTGCTCCACAAGCCATTTCTCCATTTCTCCATTTTGGCTAAAGGTGGGCTATAATAATGGTCTCACTGTCCTTCAGAAATGTTTCAAATGACCGCAGCAACACCATCTTTCTTTTCTTCCTTTCTCTCACAACAGCTGCACCTGTACCCTCAATCTTATCCTTAACCCTGAGCCCATCTCTGTTCTCTTATCTTGTCTTCTTACCCAGCTTGATCAATGCTTCTCTCTGTCTTATCTACTTACTTATTCATCTCTGCTTCTGCTATGGCACCTAGAACAAGGTCTTCCATCCATCTAACAGGTACTTAGTAAATATTTGTTTAATTGAACTGAATTGAATAAAATTGGAAAAAGAAGTTCAATAATAGGCACAGTGAGTGGAATACCAAGTCTGAAACATGGCATCTAACAGTCCTTCTCTGTTGTGTGACACAGACTATGCCTAGAATACTTTATTTTGCCCATTTCTAAGTTTCACATTTTGCAAGATGAATTTATCAATTCTGGAGTGACTAATTTCATTTTTCTTTTCTCTCTCTCCTCTATTAATGGCTATCTCTCTTTTACAAATAAGGATCTACATTCAGAAACTTCTGTATGTTGCTTTTTTTTCACTGAACATTATATCACAAGCATTTTACACAGTCATTAAATATTCTTTTACAATATGAGTTCAGTGATCACATGAAGTTCTAGCATGGAGCTATATGCAAAAATGCTTAACTAATTTCCATTGCAAAAACCATATTTCCAGTTTTTCAATGAACACATGTACACTAAATGTGGGGTGGGGGAGGTGTAATCATTTAACTGTATAGAATATTACATATAAATGTTAGGTGAAAGGATACAAATATTTGTATTGTTATTGATATATATGGGAGAATATCCTCCTCAAGAACTCCAAGGAACAGCATGTACAAATAATTGTCAATACTATTATCTTTCTTTTGATTCACTAAAAGTGATGTATTTTGTATAACATTTTTTAAAATTACAGCTTTATTGTAATAAAACTTGCATACCAAAAATTCACTCCTTTAAAGCATGCAATTATGTAGTTTTTAATGTATTCAGAGTTGTGCAACCATCACCACTGTCTAATTTCAGAACATTTTCATCAATACCCAAAATAAAACCTGTACCCATTAAGGATCATTCCTCATCCCCCTTTCTCCCTATCCCCCAGCAACCACTCAATTATTTTCTCTACATTCAGATATTCTGATTTGAAATGTTCCATACAAGGGAAATTGCACATGATTTGTCCTTTTGTGTCTGGCTTCTTTCACCTAGTATAATGTTTTCAAGGTTCATCCATGTTGTAGCCTGTGTCCTTTTGCATTGTTGTAAAGGAATACCTAAGGATGGGCAATTTATAAAGAAAAGAGGTTTATTTGGCTCATAGTTCTGCAGGCTGTGTAAGAAGCATGACCCTGGCATCTACTTCTGGTGAGGGTCTCAGGAAGCTTTCACTGATGGTGGAAGGCAAGGGAAACTGGCATGTCATACGGCAGGAAAGGGAGCAAGAGAGAGAGAAGGAGGGGCACCAGACTCTTTTTAACAACCAGATCTCACTTGAATGTACTACTGTGGGGAGGGCACCAAGCCATCCATGAAGAATCTGCCCCCATGACCCAAACACCTCCCATTAGGCCCCCTTCTAACACTGGGGATCATATTTCAACATGAGATTTGGAAGGGACAAATATCCAAACCATATCAGAGCATAGGTCAGTACTTCATTCATATTTATAGTTCAATGATATTCCATTGTATGGATATGATCATATTTTGTTTCTCATCATTGGATGGACATTTGGGTTGTTTCCATTTTGGCTGTTATTAATAATACCACTGTGAAGATTCTTGCACAAGGTTTTGTGTGAGCATGTTTTCAATTCTCTTGCCTGTATACACAGGAGTGGAATTTCTAGGGCACGTGGTATTCTATGTTTAATTTTTTGAGGAACTGCCAAGTTGTATTCCAAAGTGATTGCACCGTTTTACATTTTCACCAGCAATGTTCCAATTTATCCACATTTTCACCAATACTTGTTGTTCATCTTTATACAGTATTATACTTTTTTATATTGTACCCATCCTAGTGGGTATGAAGTGGTATCTCATTGTGTTTTTCATTTTGTTTCCCTTTTTTTGGTTTTTGAAACAGGATCTCTCTCTGTCACCCAGGCTGGAGTACAGTGGTGCAATAATGGCTCACTACAACCTTGACCTCCTGGGCTCAAGTGATCCTCCCACCTCAGCCTCCTGAGTAGCTGCGACCACAGGCACTCACCATCACACCCAGCTAATTTTTTGTGTGTTTTTTTGTAGAGATGTGGCTTTGCCATGTTGCCCAGGATAGTCTTGAATGCCTGAACTCAAGTGATCTACCCGCCTCAGCCTCCCAAAGTGTTGAGATAACAGGTGTAAGCCACCACACCTGGCATTTATTTCCTTAATGACTAATCTTACTGAGCATCTTCTATGTGTTTATTGGCCATTTGTATACATTCTTCTGAGAAAGGTTTATTCAAACTCTTTACCCATTTTTAAATTGGATTACTTGCCTTTTTGTTGTTGAATTGAATGAGTGCTTTACATATTCTATTTTAAAAATTTATAATTTTTGTAGGGACATAGTAGGTGTATATATTTATGGGGTACATGAGATGTTTTGATACAGGCATACAATGCGCAATAATCACATCATGGAGAATGGGGTATCCCTCCCCTCAAGCATTTATACTTTGTATTACAAACAATCCAATTACACTCTTGGTTGTTTTAATGTGTACAATTAAGTTATCATGGACTCTGGTCACCATGTTGTGCTATCGAATAGTAGGTCTTATTAATTCTGTCTATTTTTCTTTATCCATTAGCCATCTCCCCTCAATCCCCCCAATATCCTTCCTAGCCTCTGGAAACCGTCCTTCTACTCTCTATCCATTAGTTCAATTGTTTTGATTTTTAGATCCCACAAGTAAGTGAGAACATGTGGTGTTTGTCTTTCTGCACTGGTTTATTTCACTTAACATAATTTACATATCATTAATACAAGTCTGATCCAATACATAATTTGCAAATACTTTCTCCATGCTATGGATTGCATTCCTACTCTTTCAAGATGTCTTTTAAAACATGAAAATTTTAAATTTTGATGAAGTGCATTTTATTTACCTTTTTCTCTTGTTGCTTATGCTTTTGGTGTCATATCTAAGAAACCATTGCCTAATCCAAGGTCATGAAGATTTATGCCTGTTTTCTTCTAAACGTTTTATAATTTTTATCTCTTACATTTATATCCGTAATCCAAATTAAATGATTGTTCTTTAAAGATAATCAAATTATTATTCCATGGAACTTTTTTCAAATAGTTAATCTACTATCTGAGAACCGTTTTGTGCAAAAAACATTTTTCTTTTTCTACTCACTTGAAATGCTACCTTTTCTCAAATATTATTTTTAAACACTTAATTTCCTTCCAGAAATCTGTTTGTCAATTCATATATTAGTAGAAAAACTTATTTTAGAATTAAAGTATTTTAATATTGTATGACACAAATATTTTCCTGTTACATTTTTTACAAAATTTCCTGGGAATTTTTATTCATTTATTCTTTCAGATAAATTTTAGATTTATTTTATCAAATCTTGCATCCAAAATAAAATAAGAATTATAATTTGTGTTCTTTTTGTAATTTCATTAAGCTTATGTGTTAATTTGAGGAAATTTAAATTTTATAATATTGAATCAACAAATAGATATAGGGTACCATTTTATTTATTAATATTCCTTTTAGGAAACTCAGTGAAGTTTTATAGTTTTTTTTCCCAAATAGATCCAAATTATCTCATAAATTTATTCCTAGGTAATTTTTATTTAGTTGTTATTATTGTAAATATAACATTTTTGCTGAATATTTTCTAAGCATCTATATTACAAATGCAATATTTGCAATTTTTACTATAATGCAATTTTTTAAATGTATTTGGAAATTGCTTATTTGTTTTTGGTAGACGTTTCTATAACTCACAATAGTGATACCTCTTATATGCCTTTCTAATACATTTATTCATTCCTCATCATCAGTTTCATTTGCCAGAATTTCCAGAACAATATTAAATATCAGTGGTGTTAATCGGTCTCCTCTCTTGTTCTTGATATTAGTAATAATGCCTTTCCCATTTTATTCTCCCAAATGGCATTGTCTTTTGGTTTGTGTTAGATTTTCCATACAAAATTGAGGAAACTTTTCTCTATTCATAGATGCTTAGGAATCTATGATTTCTAAGAATTACTAATGAATATTCAATTTCAGCAAATGTTTTTCAGGATCTATACACCTTGTCATATTTCTTCTTCTTTGAACTGTTAGTAAATTTCTATAGTAAAACAGTTTTAATTTGTTTAATAAGCTGTGTTTGTTCATAGTGAATCAATCTTTAATATACAACTAGATTCAATTTACTAAAGTTTTATTTAGAATTATTACTTCTCACTATTCACGAGTTCATGAGTGAGATTGATTTGTGGCTTTCTTTTTATGTTGTTTATGTTAGGTTTTGGTATCAGAAATGCACTAGCCTTGAAAGATCAATTGCAATGGCTTTTTTCCCCTTGCTTTAGAACAGTTCATATACAATGGGAATTTTCATTAAAACTTTGAAAAAAAACCACTTGGAATAATAATCTGAGCTAAAGTCTCTTTCAAAAGCAATTCTTTGACAGCATTTTTGAATTGATTCCTTACTTATGATTCCATTTTCCTTTGCTGCTATTCTTGAGTCAATTTTAGTTATTTGTATTTTCTAAGAATTAGAGAGATCATAGGATAATTTCATTCCAGGAAAAAAGACAATTTACTAACAAAATTTCCCTTTCTGATAGACTCCAAATCAGTATGATTCTATGTATGTATGTATGTATGTATGGAACTCCTCGTTCAATACAGTTTTGGTGGGGTTTTTTGTTTGTTTGCTTGTTTTGTTTTTGTTTTGAGATGGAGTCTCACTCTGTCACCCAGGCTGGAGTGCAGTGGCATGATCTCGGCTCACTGCAAACTCAAACTCCTGGGCTCAAGCAATCCTCCCACCTCAGCCACCTGAGTAGCTGGAATTACAGGTGTGTGCCATCATGCCTAGCTAATTTTTGTATTTTTGTAGAGACAACATTTCACCATATTGTCCAGGCTGGTCTTGAACTTCTGAGTTCATGCTATCTGCCTGCCTCGGCCTCCCAAATTGTTGGGATTACAGGCGTGAGCCACCGCACCCAGCCATAAATATATATTTAATCAGATTGACTTCTAACTTGACTAGGATGACAAATTGCTGTGCGACTGTGCAATTTCCACTGTCTATGAGCCTCTGTTTCAATGTTCTCCATGGTGGCTTAGTAAATAAAAATGATTCTAGAGCATGAAACTGAACAACTTCCTCACGCTAAATAATGCATAGGTAACAAAGGATACAATATATTTTTTATCCAGAAGAAATTACTGACCTGACAAACCAGCAAATATATGTTTAAGTATGATGCAAAGAAAGTAAAACTCAGATAGTGAACACGGGCTGGTTAAATTCACATTATCTTTATCACACGCTTTTTCGCATCCCACCCTTCACAGATTCACCCAAATGAAATATTGAAGGTTCTATTGAATTTCTGACAAGTACAAACTCTCTATACCCAAGTATGGCTCTAGGCAACAGAGAAAGAAATAACAACAATAAACTATGTTTTCGCACACAGCCTAGAATGTTCGTTAGGGAGAAAGGGAAAAAAAGACTCTCTGCTGCTCTAGTGGACCGGAAATTCACTTCAAGGTTCAGACACTCACACATCAGAGCAGTTTGCTTTGCTCAAACCTTTGTCCTTTCTCTCCACTTTATAGCTTCAACTTTTAGATGGTCCAGGCCCTCTACTCACTCTGTTGCAGTCAAGAAATCAAACGTGATTGTTCCTCTGTGCTCCTTTCTTTGTCAATGCAGAGGACAGAATGTGGGCTTGTAGACAACTGAGTGAGCCAGGATCTGAGATACTGAGGTTCCAGTCTTGGATCCACAGTAACCAGATAGGATAGTGTGCACATGTGGTTTAAACTCTATGAGCCTCAACTTCCACGTTTGTAAAACCGAGGGGGTTGTACTTCACAAGGTAAATATCGAAGTCTTTGTCAGACTGACAATCCTTGATTCAAGAAAACAAAGTGCTGTTTTACAGTTTCAGTCTAGAGTTTGAGCCAGGCACCAGGGCCTACCACATAGAAGGCCAGTCTAAGGATGGAAGCCACCTTCAAAGTGTAATTATTCAATAGTCTTGACTTCCCCAGAACCTTCTGCGGGGGGGTGGTGGGGGGTGGTTAAATTGACTACAAAAGTAACCTACTGGAGTTTACTAACAAGTGCAAACTTGTCAGTATTTAAGTATTACAACAAACTACCTGGATGCCTGTCTTCCTCCTTAGGAGTCTTGTTTGCTATGTAAAGTTCAAGAGTTAACAAAAGGTAAGGGAATGTTTGATACAGATGGGCTCCTAGGCAGGCTCCTGAGAGGACAGGTGGACAATATAGAGGGAAGGAGAAAAAACAATGTGTGCTTCTTACTTCCTGCTCCCAGTGACCTGGGATGGAGTTCATTTTGCAGGGAGAGGAGGCTTTTTCAAATCTCCCTGTCTTGCAATCAATCAGAAAAAAAAAGAAAAGCAGGTGTGCTCTCTCCAGCCTCCAGGGCAGCAAAAAGAGAAGGGTTCACCGAAGCCAACCCTCCCCCAGAACTCCTTCCAGAATGATGCTATGCCACTAACCATGTTTCTAGATTTTTTTTTTCTACAGTTGCAATCAATCATCTCTTTTAAAGGAGACTCAATCATTTAAAACTTGCAATTGAACAGGAAGGGAAACTGTTTGAATCAGACTTTCCAAAGGCAGGTAAGATTCCTGTATTCATGCTTTCGATTCAGTATTTATAAGAAGGCCTATTGTATAGCAGGCACTGTTCTAGGTGCTGGGAACTTAGAGGAAACCCAGCAGGAACACGGAGGACAGACAAGATCTCTGCCATGATAGTGCCCAACAATAACTAAGTGAGTAAAATGATTCCAGATCCTCTTATGTGATACGTAGGAAATAAAACCAGGTAATATGGCTGAGAGTACAGCGGAGACAAATTAAATGGACTGTTTGCTCTGAGAAGGCCTCTTTTAGTAACAATAGCTACCATATTGTGAATACTCATTATATGCCAATTACGTTACATTTGTTATTTGGTTTCAGCTTTGCAACAGCCTTGTGAAGGAAGAGTCATAGTCCCCTTTTAGAGATTAAGAAATTGAAGCTGGGCACAGTGGCTCACACCTGTAATCCAAACACTTTGGGAGGCTGAGAAGGGAAAACTGTTTGAGCCGTAGAGTTTCAGACCAGCCCAGGCAATATGGTGAAACCTCATCTCTACCAAAATAAGAAAGAAAGAAAAGAAAAGAAAAGAAAGAAGGAAAGAAAGAAAGAAAGAAAGAAAGAAGAAAGAAAGAAAGAAAGAAAGAAAGAAGAAAGGAAGGAAGGAAGGAAGAAAGAAAGAGAAAGAAAGAAAAGAAGAAAGGAAGAAAGAAAGGGAGAGAGAGAAAGAAAGAAAGAGAAGAAAGAAAGAAAGAGAAAGAAAGAAAAGAAAGAAAGAAAGAGAAAGAAAGAAAGAGAAAGAAAGAAGGAAAGAAAGAAAGAAGGAAAGTTTAGCTGGGTGTAGTGGTGCACGCCTGTAGTCCCAGCTACTCAGGAGGCTGAGGTGGGAGGATCACTTAAGCCAAGGGGGCAGAGGCTGCAGTTAGCCGAGATCACACTGCTACATTTTAGCTTAAGCTACAGGCAAGACCCTGTCTCAAAAAAAAAAATAAAATAAAATAAGAAAAGAAAAGAAAAAAGAAAAGAGAAAAGAAAGAAATTGAGGCCCAAGGTCCACAGCTAGCAGGCAGCAGAGCCAAGATCCAAAGCCAGACATATCTAATTCCAAAGTCCTGTGCTCCTGCCACTATGTTAACCTGGCCCATGAGAAGAAGCCCCCTGTTGCACTGGAACAGTGGTCCTCAGCCCTGTGCGCACATGGGGGTTAGAAGATGCTGACACCTGGACTCCAGCCCCAGCAATTGTTATTTGCTTAGTCTCGAGTGCAGTCTCAATGTTTCAGTATTTAGAGGCAGCCCAAGAGAGCTAAGTTGAGAACCTAGAACAAGCTCCTTAAGATGCAGAATCATCACATATATGGTCCACTCTGGGTCCCCAGCCAGCCCATCATCTTACTCCAAAAAAGTGCCCCATCATTCATTTCTGCTCTTCCTTCAGAAGTGCCAGGTCTGACACAAAGGTTACAGGTGCAGGTGGCCACACCATACTTCAAGCTGATGCCGAACACTCCTAGACACTTAGGCTCATCCTCATTACACAGACAAGAAAACCCAGATACACACAGGCTTAGTAACCTTCTCAAGGTGGCATTGCTCCACTGTAAGTAGCAGAGCTGGGATTGTAAATCCATCTTCTCAAACTCTTTATCACTAGCCTCACCTCCCTGACTTTGGTTCAGTTCCCTGGTTTAAACTCAGAGTTGATGGAAATCCAAAGAAAAGCCAATTGAAATAACCCGAGTTCTCTGCATGAAGATGCCTACACAACAGACCCCTTGACACTTCCGTGGCCCCAGTATTCACCTTTCTCCAGAGGAGAATCTCAGCATTCAACTTTCCACCAAAAGCTGCCCTTTCCATCACTGGATTTCTCTTTCTTTCACATGTGGTTTAAAATCTATAAGCCTCACTTGCCACATTTGTAAAACTGAAGGGGTTGTACTTCACAAGGTAAATTGTAAAGTCTTTCTCAGATTGACAATCTTTGATTCAAGAAAGAAAGTACTGTTTCAGAGTATTGGTCTAGAGTTTCAGCCAAGCACCAGAGTTTTATTTAGATTTATAAGACAGTTCTCTTTAAACTTTTATCTCAAAAACCACTTCTCCTTCCAAACCCACATTTGTGTGTAAAGAATAACTACTTTGAACCTGCAATTCTTTGTGACTCCCCCATTCAGACAACAAGCATCAATGTCACTAATGATGAAGCTCTAAGATCCCATTACATATGGCATGGCACTCTACATTTTATGAAGTGTTTTCGATCCTTTGCACCCCAAACATCGGGGGTGAATAGAGCTGATATTATGATCCCTGTTTTACACAGAAAGAAACTGAGATTTATAAAGACCAAATAATTAATGGAGTCAAGATTCAAACCTGAGTTCTCCAACTGGAGACCAACTCCCATTTCCCTATGTAAAAAGCATGAGCAATATTTTGGCTTTTAAGGGACTTTACATTCTGTTAATTAGAACAAAAACCGATAATTTGAGTAGCAATTTACAGTTGTTCAAAGTACTTCCTCCATCATTATTTCCCTTTATCCTCATGGAAATACTGGGATGCAGCCTAAAGGATTGTCTGCATTTATAATGGGGAGGCTGAGGCTCAGGGTGCTTAACCCACTTGTCTACAGATTTTACCTCCTCAGTAAGGTGCAGACTTAGGATATGGTCTTCTGTCTCCAATTCTTATGCTCCTCTCCCTAAAGATTCACAATGCAAATTATTTAAGGTAATAAATTTTCCCTATGCTCAGATACAATTTAACTAAAATAACTAAATAAGGTTTAATGCCTTGACCTACATATAAAATAAATGTTTTATTCTGGTAGTTTAGTTTATTGTCCAGCAAATGTTCACTCCCTCCCTCTTCCCCCACCCCTATTCCTCACCCTGTGACTTGCTTTGGTCTTGTAATGGGTGGTGTTACACCCACTTAGCTTTGGCCTTGACATTGTTACTTCCTTGGCCAATGGGATGTTAACAGATGTGACTCCAAGCATAGACACAAAATAGGCTTGCCTAGTTATACTTGTTCTTGTGTGCCTTGGGTAACAACTGGACTAAGATAGATCACAGCCAAGTAGAATAGACCTTGACCCAGTCAGCAGCTTGAAGCCAAGCTCAGCTAAAGTGAGCATAAATCAGCTAAATGCAAGCTCATCCACAGATGCATAAATGAGAAGAAATGAGACATCATTAGACATCTCTGAGTGATTCGGTTACCTTGACTGAATAGTCCTTTTTACTGACAACTATTTAATCACAGTGCTAGAAACATGGTAAATATTTAAAATAGTCTTCACAATGATAGAACCCATAAACAATCCTCCGGACTTCTGGGTGTCCTCAGTCTTCTGGAACACAGAAAATTCTCTTCCAATAGGTAGCAGTGTTACACAAGCTTTAGACCCTACTAATGACAAAAGCAAGGCCTGATTGTTCCTTCAGAGAAGCAGGAATCAGGAAGAAAAATATTCCAACTTCAAATTCACCCCCATCTAAGGGACAAAATAACCCACAGCTTAAAAAAAAAACAAAACAGATGGGATTTGGGGGTGGGGACTGTTCAACATGCAGTGTGGTGTAATGTGTTCTAAGAGTCTGGGCCCACCTCTCTTCCATGTCATCACTTTCAGTGATTACTGAGTAATCCTTCCATTACTATGAAATCATAAACTTTGCTTACTCTTTTTAAAGCAGAGTTTCTGATACAGAAAGAAATATGCCGCATCTACTGTCAAAACGTCAAGAATGATTGTTTTCTGTGTTTCCAATAACCAGCAGCTTTTGTATGTGTTTTGTCTTCTTCACTCCACCACATCTATTAGAAAATCACCTTCCCTTGAGATAGAAATCCCGCAAATTTCTAATCTATGTAAATAAAACCTTAGTAGTTGAGGTCCATGAGAGGCACATGCATGTCTTTACTCTTGGTTGTGTGTCCTGTTTATATCTCTGGGACTGGCCCTGTTTATTAAGCTTTTGTGCAGAAGAGAAAACTGGGTCTCTATGAGTACAACACAAGACTCTACTATGCTATATTGAGTTGAAAATAATTTTCCAGGATCTCAAATCTTACAGAGAATGGCCCAAGCAACATGGCCTTTGTCTACATGGAGAGGAGAAGATTATTGTGGCTTATGGAGGCGTTACCACCAAGCCCAGACATTCAAACTTCACCCAGACGACCTCTAGACCTTGGCTCTGGTTTTTTTTTTCCCCATAGGTAGGAACACCCAGTGAAGGAATTGAGTCAGAAACACAAGCTACTTTGCAGCCTCAAATGTGAATTATCTAAGAAGGGAGGTGACCCAGCAACACCTTAAGGGCTCTCCCCTCCTGTTTTCTGAAACACTAAAGAAAGGCAAAAAGCCAACTTCTTTCCTAGGAGCCTAAGGCAATGGCTTGAATGAGGAGGTGCACACTCAATGCATTAAAAAAAAGAACAATTGAAATTGAGTTGGATTATTAAATTAATTATGTAAGTATAATTATATTAAATCCTATAATTAATTACATTACATTGCATAGCCCATTGAAAACTTACCAAAATGGCAGAGGTTTAAGGTGGTGAAATGGAAACTCCAGTGTACTGAGCAACAACCTAAAAAGAAATCTCACTGGAAGAGGAATATCTTTTCTTGATTATGCTCCAAAATATTGATACTTGGTTAGGACTTGACAACACTCTTGTCATCCTTCAACCTCTGCCTCCCAGGTTAAAATGATTCTCCTGCCTCAGCCTCTTGAGTAGCTGGGATTACAGGTGCTCACCATCATGCCCGGCTAATTTTTTTGTTTTTTAAGTAGAGACGGGGTTTCACCATGTTGGCCAGGCTAGTCTCAAACTCCCGGCCTTAGGTCATCTGCCTGCCTCAGCCTCCCTAAGTTCTGGGGTTACAGGCGTGAGCCACCTTGCCTGACCCCTTTTCCTAATATTAACAGCTATAGACACTAAGCCCTTCTGTGTCAGGCACCATACTAAATACCCTATGTGTATTACATCATAAAGTCCCCACTATAAAACTGCGAGATGGGTATTATTATTATCCAATTTTGCAGAAGAGAAAACTGAGGTCTCCACTGATGAAGTAATTTCTCTGAGGTCAGACAGTTACTAAAACATTCTAACTCCAAATTGTGCCATCCATTTATGGCTTTACTGCCACACACACAGCTCTGAAGGAAGGAGAGAGTGACGGCAGAAGTGGTGAGAGGCTGAACAAAGCAAGAGAAAGCAGACAGGTCAGGCCTGGGAGTTGAGGACTGGCCTTTGGGGACCTCTGGACTGACTAAAATGCACCCTTACTCCTAGACAGGAAAGGCAAAATGACGTTTGTGAGGTGTCCTCTCCAGGCCAAGTGCTTTCTTATAGGTTATGCTGTTTCATTCACACTCTGACCCTGTGAAGTAGGTATAATTAATCATTTTTCAGATGGTGCTAAGGCACAAAGATGCAAAATACCTGGCTCAGGGTCACATGGCGGGGAAGAGCAGGGCTGGTATTTGCACTCTGTTCTCTCTGAGCCCTTGTCTGTGTCCCACACCAGTGTGACTCCCATAGGAAACAGCATAGACACCATAGTTACTGTGCACTGAGTATGCTATTAAAGCAGGGGAGTTCCTACCAAAGGAAAAAGATGTTCATTATTTCTAAGTGATTTGTGTTGAAAACTCTACCCTAATCCCTTGTCTTGAAGCAACGCTACATACGTCTCTGAGAAAACTGTTGTCCATTTGTCTATCATGAACTGTATAAGTACTGAGTGCCAGACAGGCACTGGGAGGAGCGAGATGAGCAGAGGGCTGCAGGCTCTGCCCATTAGGAGCCCCTCCTTGTGTGTGGAGGGGAGAGGAGCAGGCACCCAGTAAGTGCCAGGCCTGGGGCAAGGGTGATGCACAGTGCTGTGGCGACATGGGGAAGGGAGTGTCCCTGGCCAAGACGGGCTTCCCCCGGTAGGTAAGAGAGCTGGCTTTGGAACCAGACTTGGAATAATTACTCCAGCTCCAATGTCTGTACTGCAAGAATGATCCATGGGGCCCAGAAAAGTGCCTTTGCTATGGAAAAGGCACTGGGATGGAGAAAGGCAGGAAACACTTAAAAAAAAAGTAAATGACCAATCACGATAAGGAGTGTAGACTGGAACCTCTGCTGCAGTAGGGTGTCTGGTTGGAAGGAGGAAGTCAGGGAGGCAGGGGCAAGGCCAGGTGGTGGGTATGAGGGCCAGCCTCCCTGGGGGATGGGGAAGAGGAGTCAGGGTCTGCAGCATTGCTCTCTACCCAACTGCGTCTCCAAATCCCCTCAGAGATTCGGCGAAAGCCAGAGAAAGGCCTGGCCCCGCCCTAGACAAACTCAGTCACAATCCCCAGAGCTGGTGCCCAGCAAGTGTATGTTTTAGAAATGCCAAGGTAATACGTAATGAGGAAGAGTCAACAAGACTCAGTGAAGGAGTCTGCAAGGAGGACGGGGGCAAAAGCGGAGAAGATGACCGCCATGACACTAAGATTGCTAGCTGAGACTCCTGCAGAATGGCGGGAACATTAGCTCAGCCAGAACTTACCCCAGGAGAAGAAAGGACATGTCCAGCGTGGATATGAAATCCATCCCTTCCCAGGCACCCAGATGTGAGCAGGTTCAGCAGCTGGAAGTGAAGGTCAGAGCTGGAACCAAAAATGCTGTGGCAACCATGGGCAGGGGGTGTTGGAAAAGATGACACAGCATAGTGCTGTGCAGGCAGAAGGCAGCCCCCAAGATTTACCAGGGAACAAAAGAGCAGAGTGATGAGAGAAATGGGAGGGGAGCCAGCATGGGGAGGGTGACAGAAACTAAAGGGGGAGAAGGTTTGTGAAGGGTGTAGTCTACAGGGTCTAGGGAGGATGAAGCAAAAGCTTCAGAGTTGTCAATGGAGGACAACTCCATTGGGAGGCATCAATGGAGAAACCGTATGTCAAAATGTTCCATAGCAGACTCAGATGACTATAGTTAGCAAAATGTATCGTGTATTTCAAAGTAGCTAAAAGAGAGAATCTGAAATGTTCCCATCACATAGAAATGACAAAATGACACAAGGCAGTGGATACCCCAGATGCTCTGACTTAACATTACACATTCTATGCGTGTAACAAAATATCACATGTACCCCATAAATATGTAAAATATTATGTTTCCGTTTTTTAAAAGCCAGTTCTAGTGGATTATGGAGGACTTAGGGGATGAGCGAGAGACGAAAGGCTTTTACTGTCCTAAGTCCCAGAGTTGATATCACCTGTTTCAGGGCTGGTGAAAAAACAGGAAGGATGTTTGTGAATTTAGGAATGTGTACTCTTGCACTGGGGTTTGGGAGGGGGTGTGTGAGCCAATGGGAATGCCTTAACTTAATGCAATGTCTTCTGAGAGGATTCAGCCAGATGACTAAGAAGCAAAGATAAAATGCATCAAGACTGCAGGACAGGAAAGAGAAAAAAGGAAAAACAGGAGATATTCTGAACAGAAGTCCCCAACTATTTTTATTTTTTTTTAAATATCTGGAATGCTAATCATGGAATCAGCTGGAATGTTATCTCTAACTCACCTCTATCAGGAAACATTAAGGTTTACAAAATTGACATAACAGTTCTCATAGGAATCCCCTCTAGATGTCAACCTAGTGTGTGTGCCGTCATCTTTAAATGCTTTCCCATGTTTTCTGACAAATGTTAAAAGCAGCTTGTGCCTCTCAGAAAGACCCACTGCCCCTGTGGGGACTAATTGCATAGACCTTGTGCATGACGAAGAGGGTGCTACTCGGGAATAAGAAGAGGGGCTTAATGAATCACAAAAGTACATAATTTATCAAATGAAAAGAGTATGACATTTCAGAGTAAATTCCATGGAAAATGAATGCACTGTGTTTCGATGAATCAGGCACTGAGAATATTTCCTTAGAAACCAAGTCCATATTTTCATTAAGAGAGAGAGAGTGCACACTCGAGTGAGAGAGAGAGAAAGTGGGAGAGAGAGAAGCTATGGGATTCAAGTGCACCAGTGAATTAACATCTTGTGGTAAAAATGCTGCCTGAGAAATTAAAATGATATTTGAAACATAAATCCCGAGTGCTAACAACTCTCGTTATAAGCACCCGCCAGAGTCAACAAGCAGAGTTTGTTTGCTAGGAGGTTGTTTCTGGAGGCCAGTTCTTGAGTTCTCAAAAAACATCTGTGCAAACGCAGAGGGAAAGCCACAGCAATAGAAGCCATCAGTGGTTAGGTGTGTTATAAATACATTATTACTTCATTGTAATGGCACACGGGCCCTGGCTAGACTGCGGAATGACCTCACCAGCTGTCAGCCCTTGAGTTACTCTCCTTGAATGAGCATTCAAGATACAGCAGCGACTCCGAGTCGGTACCGTGTAAACACAGAGGTAATCGTAAGAGAGGAACCAGGCACAAATTCATCAACATCTCACGAAGAAGAAGGGGGCCTTGGCCAAAACCCGAAAGACTGAGGGATTCTTCTGTCACACAAAAACACCGTTCAAGCCAGCCCTAAAGAACCTTTTTCATGGAACCTCCGAGCCAGCCATCCCCTGGGCTTTCTCACTCTGTCTTCCCTCGCAGAAAAAAAAAGGCCTCACGGCCCAAAAGAAGCAAGCCTCCTTCCAAGGAATCTATTCCCGTAGTGGAAACTCGGAAATGCAAGCTGAGGCTGGGTGGCAAGGGTCCGAAAGCAGCTGGGCTCCTGGCAGAGGTTCCCTGCACACACAGAAAACCAACGACTTGATTCAGAAGTAGGCTTCCCTCTGCAAGTGAAGAAAAACATTTTGAAGATAAGAAGACTGCCCGCAACTAAATGGAAAATGACGGTGGGACCAAGAAGTGTCAGAAACCATGGAAAAAAAACAAAAAGGGGAAAAGAAGTGGATCATCTGGAGGGGGGCTGTCCTCACTTAGCTCAGGTTTCCACAGAGCTCTGGCCAGTCCTGAGCTGGAGACGGGTCACAGGCATGGTGTGTGTGTGCGCCGGCCTGGGAGTCAGGATGTCTGATAGGGGTTTAGGGTCCTTCCGCGGCAGTTTCAGTGTGACCCTCCACCTCGCAATGTCCTTGGCTGTCCCTCACTGGCAAGGGTACGGGTGGAATTTGTTTTTAATGAATGGGGGCATGCATCAAGTGTGGCCATGAGAGAAGTTACGTGGATGTGTGCTATTAGCATGCTTTGGTGGGCAGTGGGGAAGGGAGAAGTAAAGTGGGATTTTATTTTCTCCAAATGCAAAAAGCAAAAGTAGCTTCAGCCTTGGCCCTTTGACTGACACAAGTATGTGTGTGGCTGTGGGTACAGAAACCCAGAAATTTCATTCCAATTTGTACCCAAGATTCCGAAGGAAGCAACCAGACTGTAAGCCCCATGGGGACAGTGAATATGTAGGGAGTATTGATCATCTGTGTCTCCCCAGTGCCTAGTGGAAGCCTCAGCACATACAGAGTACTCAGGTAGTGTTTGCAGAATAAATGGATGAGTGATCTCAGTAGCCATGAATGTCCCATGTTTTAGGTTACATACCACACCTTGCTTAAGCACTACCACCCCTCCAGCACAGCTACCACCAGCAGCTCCTGTTGGTCAGCCTTTGTCTGTAAAGGCTTGTTGCAAACTGAGGCATGAGTTTTGGAAGATGAATGTGTTTGTGTTGTAATCACTTGGGGGAAAATATCAGAATTTTATTCAAGGAAAACTTTGTGCTAATAATTTAGGAAAATATATAGTAAAAATTTCAGTTTAACATGTATTTTATTCCTTTATTCATCTGTTTACTCATTCTAGAAATACTGTGCTACACAGAATATTTAAAAACCAGAAAATGTCACTGCTTTCATGGAGCTTACATTTCAGTGGGAGAAGTGAATAATGAAAGAAGAAACATATATATATGTTAAGGCTATATGTGTATATCATTATGGAGTAAAAATGACTTCTATGAAGAAAAATTAAGCAGGGTAAGTGGATAGAGAGTGACAAAGCATGCCACTTTGCATAGGATAATCAGGGAAGTCCTCTATGGAGAGAGAACATTTGACCTAAGATTTGAAGGAAATGAGAAATTAAGCCCTGCAGAATTTTGGAGTTTCCTTAGGGAAGAAAATTCCCAAAGGAAGGGTATAAAGGCCCTGAGGTGAGTACCCAGTCACCAAGACGCAGAGGGATACTGCTTATACTTCATCTCTCCAAGCCCCCCAACCCAGTCCAGGTTTCCAGGCAAGGTGACAAAAGCCATACTTCTCCCTGCATTTACTTCATTTCTCTCCCTTCCTTGTGTGCCCGCACCCCACCCACCCACACATACATACACACAGCACCCTTTTCCTTAAGCCCAGACCAAAATCACTCATGAATATCATCTCATATAATACAGCTGCGAGGGAGTGGTAAGAAGCCCGAGAATCTCAGCTCTGGCCAAGGAGAGACACCCAGTTCCAGAGGTAAAGCCTCCGGCATGGAGGAGAGGCCTCCACAATGTTAGCCCACTTCCTCCTTATTTTCCTTTCATTAGAACTCCAGAACTGCTGCTAGTAAGTGCAATCCCTTATATCTGTAAAAACACTTCTTTCTTGTCAAGTACTTCATGCCATGGTCTCATCTCTTCTTTACAAGCACCTCGAGAGGAGTATGTAGGGCACCCATTTTTACCGTTCCACAGAAGGTGAAACCGAGGCAGCAAGAGATTGTAGTCATACAGCACCTCAGTGGCCAAGTTGAAACTGACAGGTGAATTCCTGACTCCTGGCCCCGGGCTCCTTCCTGTATACTACGTAGCTGTGAGGTTCCTCCTAGAACTGTGCATGATGATAAATTGCAGTGCTTAATCCCAAAAGTCTTCTAGGGCAACTCAAGGCATTGTGTGGAAGCATAACCATTATTACTGTGATTTTGGATTGAAATAAGAAATTAGTGCCTATACATACAAACAGGTTTGTCACTGTTACCAGCAGTCTCAGCCTTGGCAAACATTGAATGTGAAGTATTGTAACTATGAAAGCTCTGGGCTGATGGACATATGATACCTCATGGGCTGAGGATGTTGATACTCCTATTGGCTGGTATTCTTCAGCATAGAGAATCCAAAATCAAGTCGTTCCCTTGTCCTCCCACAACCATACACAGCAAAGGAGGTGCAAGGCATGGCATGTCAAAGATGGCCATGGATGAAGAAAATGGTGGCAGGGCTCCAAGGTGGCTAAGACTTAACTGTCATGTGAATGAAGCACAGTAGTAAAGGCACATCTCCCCAGGCCTAGCATCTGCCAGACAGTGTGCTGCCAGCGTTCCTTGCCTTGGGTTTCAAAAAAAGGCTGGAATCCAGACCTCTATGATGTAGCCACCGAAGTAAGGCCACTTACACAAAAGAACAGTGGTTTTATCTCGGTGGCTGCTGATATTTTTTAAACCTGCCAAAGACCTTTATAGGTAATGAGCAAGACTCTTGCCTTTAAACCCACACTGGATTTTAAAACTTATCCTGTGAAAGAAATAACAGGACAAAGAGAATTAAGGAAAAGGAGTTTTTTTCCTCGCTTCTGAGAACTTTCAGCTGCTGTCAACAAGTTTGCAGGGGTTTGCTTGATCGACTGCTGATAGAACACAGTAAATTTCCTAAAGTAGGCATCTATTATCTAATCTGTACTCTTATAGAAAACTTAACGGACGTGATAAAGCAAATTTTATCTCCATTTTATATATGGATTAATGGAAAAAGTTGACAAGACCTACAACAAGAGACTGGATACTTGATGCCTCATTCAGCTAGACATCTGTCCATGGCACTGGACAAAATGCACTCGGGCATACTCCAAATTCCCATGACAGAAGTCTAGCCCTGTGCTGTCCAACATGGTCGCTATGAGCCACGCATGGCTCCTGGGTACTTGAGATGTGGCTAGTCCCAGCTGAGGTGCGTCATAAGTGTAAAATGCACACCAGCATTCAAGATTTATTATGAAAAAAAGATGTAAAATATCTCATTATTAATTTTATGTTGATGGTGTATTGAAATGATATCTTAGATATGTAGGGTTAAGTAAAACATAAAATTAATTCCACCTGTTTCTTTTTACTTTATTGAATGCAGCTCCTAGGAGACATAAAGTCACAGATGTGGTTTGCATGATGTTTCTATTGGATGGTGCTCATGTAGACAGAGTTTTTGGACACTTCTTTGGAGGGATTCTTTAGGATATAACCTTTCGCTTTCCATTGCACTGAAAATTCCCTAGCAATTGGACAACATTCCTCTCCAGCATTCCTTCTATTCTGTCACACCTGAAAGCAAGAACCTGATGACACACATTTTCACATGTTTCTATGACTCTCTCTATTGAAAGAAGTAGCAGGCAAGGAATGGTGCATTTTATTTGAATAAATTAGGTTAAATTTATGGAAGTAACAGCTCCATTTTATTTCTCTCTCCTTTGATGTCTATATTTAAACAATCTAGAGATTCTCATTTCAGTCTATTACCAGACTGTCTCCTAGTACATTCTCCCAGTTAATTTTTTTTTTCTAAACAAGAACATAAATCCCTGTTGCCTGCCTCTTGGCAACTCTTGACTCTCCCAAGGAAAATTTTGGAAGGCACTCATTGCAGAAGCACACAGAATTGAAGACAAGGAGGAGCACTGGATATTCAGATGTTAAAGTCTGACTCCAAGCTCTGGCTTGTAATGGGCAGTGGTCTAATGTGGTATTTACAGCTGAAGGGGGTAAAAAAAAGCAGATTGCTTCCAGAAGCTATGCATCTGCTACCCGGTAAGCCTGCTGGTTTGACGCGCTCAGCAAAGTGCATGAAGAACTCTTGAACGTCACAGTGATTTGGTTAATTGGGTAAAGATAAGGGTTTCTGAATAGCAGAGTCAGTTTGCCATATTGGCCTTGCACCCAGGGACGTGTGATGAAAAAAAGCTCGGCTGTCTGGATGCATCTGAACGCTCAGTTATTTCATAAAGCCTGCACTGTGTATTTGGAATGCACATTTGCTCTTATGAATAACAGTAATTGTTTGGCTTGGCCTGCCTTTGTGTGACCGCCAGCTGGCAATGACTGGAACCGTGACACATGACACTCCAGCTGTGTCCACATGTTTCTGCCTCGCAGTATCCACTTATATAATTTGCTTTTTTGATCAACAGTTGAGCCATTTAAGGGAACTCATCATATTACACATGCCAGCTACTTCTCTGCAAATACTTCTATTGCAATTTCAAAGAAAGATTTTCATTATTCCTTGCTTATTATGGGGATGTTGCGACTTCATTAAACATAGTGCAGTAAAAGATACATTCCTAATTGAACTTGAGTATTTTTCCCTTGAATACACATAATTACAAGACAATAGCTTAGCATTTAATCAAATGAACCATTAAAAATAGTAACTAATGATGGTCTTACTATGACTGACAGACCCGACCCAACTCTCTTTAACTTACTCCCCCCACTCCGACACACATACAATTTTATTAGGCTTGCTATATTAGTCATTGTAATTAGGTTTGCAGTAGAGAACTGATAACTACCTGGGTTGTGGTAAAGAATCTTATCTGCTTAGGTGTTAAAGTTTCTGTTGTGCTACAATCTATTTTCTTCACAGAGATTTGGAAGAAGCAAGCAGAAATTGAACTTGACCCAAAATATACTTGTATTTTTATTACCTTTTCCTGTGAAACTGAAAACATTCACTTAATCCCTCCTTCCTGATACTGAAGAGTAGGGAACACACGCAGTCCTTTCAGCTCTTGGGAAAATTCTAAATTATGCAACTTTGGTAACTTATAGCCCAGCCAGTGAAACTAGGCCATTGTAGCCTAAAACCCCTCTTTGACTTTGTCCCTTAGTATCACTTGGGTTTTATCAAATCACTGAATTGATTAAATATAGTGAAACATCAGAATGGCTGACCAGAGAACTATCTGCTGACAGTCTTTACGGCCCAGAAAGACAGGTACCATGCAAAAATGATTCATGCTGGCTACTAGAGACATTTTACTTGGAGGAGAGAAAAATTCATTTCATCCATTCCTTTAATACTCAGACTGTCCTGGCTCATGTAAGCAGGGAGAACTTTAGGAATATTGAGAAAATTACATACAGTAGCTGTTAAAAAAAAAAAGTTCAGTGTGAGGGAGGGAACATGGAAAAGTCAAAGGTCTATTAAACAAGTCATCAAGAGACTTGAGTTCTAGTTCAGGACCTGCCACTAAATAGTTATACTGCCTTGGGGAAATAAACCTCTTACTTGTTAATGCGTCAAATGCCTGATTCTTTAAAAGGAGAAGAGGAGGAGGAGGAAAAAGAAGAGAAGGGGGGAATGGAGCAATAGAAAGTCTTGTTCTTCCTAATACACAGGATCATTATGAAAACCCAATAGGATTTGGGCAAATATAAAATATTCTGCAAATTCAAGGAATTATTAGTGTTTAAAGTATCATAAACTTGGATGTTAAAATTTGGGGATGTGTAAGTCCTAGGAATATACTTTATCCAAAGCTGGAGAAAGGTGAGACGAGTTAACTGAGTAGATGCTGTTTGCTTAGGGGCATTTGAGAGACAAAATCAAATTGAGAGTTGATTAAAAATTTTATCCTTAGACAATTAAATGTCAACAAATTGGTGAGCTGGGAGGGAACCAGAAACCTTATAGCCAACCCCCTTCATTTTACTGACAAGGAAACTGAGTCATAGTAAAGGGAAGTGACTTGCCCAAGTCCACACAGCCAGATGACGGTAGAGTGTGGAAACGCAGCCCTTCTGACATACACTGACTCCCATCCTCTCTATTGGATCTTGGGAGAAAGCATTCTGTCAAAAGACACACAACAAGAATTAAGAGAGTTTCTATGGAAAATTCTCTTTCTGTGGGAAAATAAGGAGAGGTAAGTGGATGAAGTGCCAGACATTGGTGCATGAGATCACAAGACAATAAAAACCAGGATTAACAACCAGGAACAAAAGCTTGTCACATCTTTGCAGGGCTTTGATGAGAAGCGCCCTGGGACTTAGTGACCGGCTGTTGGGAACGGGAAGGAGTGGAAACAAGCAGCACTGGAGTCGGGAGCTTTATCCGATCTGAAAAGTGGTCCCTGGGGGAGTGACCACTAGCACAAAAAAGTCTACAGTGCTGCCTTGTGGGAGATGATAGCAAACAGTCTCCCACCAGGCCCTTGCTAATGTTGAAGAGAATTTGGAGCTGGAGGACATAGCACAGCAGCAGCAGCAGCAGTATCCGGACAGCAATGAGGCCTGAGGTCAGGAAGCTGACAATGTCATGGTTCTGGGTGGTCCATCTGCTTTGGAATAAGACCCCAGCCAGCAGCTGGGGTTACCAGAGAAAGGGTCTAGCTCTTAAGCGAAGAAGCTTGCAAGAAATCGAACTGTCTCTGGCATATCTTGGGTGCAATAATGAAGAACAAGGTAAGATATCCTCCGTCAAATGGGGTAGGATTCAGGGTAGATTCTGACCTCAACAGGATGGCTGAAGTGCAAACCATGGGAACCGGGCCAGCCCGTTTCAGAAGGAAAAAGTCATAGGAGGACTGGAATTTCCCCCAAGCCCATTTGGAACTCCAGGTTTAGGATTGGAGATGAGTTCCACTACAGTGGTATGAGTATCCTGAAACACTAGTGCCCTTGGTCAGACTTGTAGGCTGAAAGACTACCGTTTGAAAGTCTATAGAGATTACTACTGAAATGTGAGGAACTCAGGGCCTAACATTTTTCTCAGTTATGCAAGGACCTAATCTTGGATTATTGTGTAGGCTTTAATTACCATGAGGGCAGGTGTCATGTCTATTGGTTTGCCATTTTATGCCAGGTACATAGTAGTTATTCAATAAATATTTGTAAAAAAAATGAATAAATCTCCAGACTACTTCCTTCCTCTATTGGTCATTCAAATATTATTTCTCTGATCTTAAGATCTTGTGCTACTGATGGACACCCTGCCTGCTTCATAAAGTTGTCTAGGTCTGGCTTATAGCGAAGCAGACTCAAAACTGTGGTTGCGGTAGAGAATCTTAACCAAGGTAAACATGTGGCTGGAAGGAGAGGCTGCATGTCTTTCCTTCACCATGTCACCACCTCTTTATATCTTTCATACTCAGAGCATTCACAGAATTTTAAAGGAACCCTATGAAAAGAAATAAATTTTTATAAGAAGAGCGAGCAGACCACCAAACACTTGAACAACTGATTATTTTCTCTTTGGCGTTATCAAGAGAGAGGTATCAGGAAGAAAGCAATAGACTAGATTCAAAAAGCATCCAAAATGTCACTACCTTATTTGATGTGGCCAAGTTGTTTAGATAGCAAAGCTCATTTGTTTACTTAAATGTTCACTTATTAATTATTCTCTTTATCTCAATTTCTCTATTGCAAAATTATGATAAAAACCATACCTATCTCTTAGAGTGCTTGGGATGATTAAAAGAGTTTTTACATACCAAAGGTTAAGAAAAGTCCCAGGTACATAATAAGTATTCATAAAGGTTAGCTATAATCATTGCTATCATCATCATTTCCATCATCACTACCATCACTGTCATAGTTGAATCACTTGTTCACAGAAGAGTATAACTGAAGACCGTGAGTTCTCTAAAGATAAGTGTGGCACAGTTACCACTGTTATGTCTGCCAATTAGGATAGAACTCAGTGCAAACTAGGGGCTCAACAAATATCTATTGATTAAAACAATGAATGCATGCATAAAGCCCGGCAGAGACTTGGTGGCTAAATAAAACAGCAGAAAAGCCACAGTGGTATGGAAAGGCCTTCTGAATCAACGGAAATCAGAGTTTGAATAGACGCAGGTGGGCAGATTTTAAGGTGATCATCCTGCCTGTGACTGAAAACTCCTGCAGAAGACTGAGCCATGATGGAACCCTGAAGTATGGTTCACGCCAAGAGAAGGAGAGCTTTGAAAGCCAGGCTAAGATGGTCGGACTTTGTTGTGAATCAGAGTGCACACAGTTCTTTCCCACACCAGAAAAACAGTAAACACTTAACACATTTCAATCAATCTAAATCTGAGAAGTTGTACAGGAGTCGCAATTCACGTGAACCACAGTCACCAATTTTAGCATGCATGGGACAGGCCATTTACTTAACAAACTGTTGTTTGGGTTTAAAATTTGTTATTACTACTTATTTGAAAAATAGTATGTGAATATCTTAAAAGTTTATCAACAGGAACTTCCAGCTACTGCTTGGGATATGAGAAACTGGAAAGGTCATTTCTTCTGCAATAATAACAAGGAAAAGATGTATAATCTACAAAATCATAACGTTTCTTGAACCTATGAGAGAGTTGAGATTGCATGACAAACACTTTAAAAAGACAGGCAATTCTAAAGAGATGTTAGGATGCAATTTCTGACTTCCCTGCAGCAGAGCATATGGGAAAGACGAGGCAATCATACCTCATGGGTAAGAAAGTTTTAGTTAATATTTTTTACAAATTGATAAATGCCAAGTTTGGGCTACTGTGAAAATATAAGAACCACCATGAGCCACAGACACAAGGGAAGTTCACACCCAACCACAGAATCATCTCCGTTGGTTTCACTGAGAAACTTTGCTGGGTGCTCATGGGAAAGAATGAGGACAGGGCAAGAGACCAAAGAGAGCCTCCCTTCTGAGGAGCAGAATTCACTGTAAGTAGGCAACAACCTGCCCAAATCTCTCTCCCCTCCAGAACAAAGCCTTAGACGTCCCTCAGAGGTAAGAAAGAAAGTTTGATCGACAAAGGAAGTACAGTGTGATGGAAATGGTAAATATACATATAATTGTATTATCTGTATCAGTTTTAGAGCATTTAAAGATTAGAGAAAATGTTATAAATTTAATAAAATGTCTAAATCAAAAATAGTAGCAATGTATAAATGTATAAAATAGTAGCAATTTAATCAAGACAGTGTTATATTGGTGAATTATAGACACTTTGATCAATGCAACAGAATAAAGAATCCAGAAATAGATTCATACGTACATATGATCAATTTTTGAACAAGGTACAAAGGCAATTAAATATTAATATAGGCCCACCACAAATTCTCACCCAGGATTATTGTAATAGCACCATACCTAGGTTTAGCTTAGTAAAATTGCTAAGAACTAAAGTCAAATATCTTAAAAGTAGCAGGAGGAAAAAAAATTACCCTCAAAGGACAACTTAAAAACAGAAAATACAGAAAACAGAAGATAATGAAATAACATCTTCAAAGCTCTTATAGAAAATAACTGAAAATCTAGAATTCTATATCTATATGAAATAATTTTCAAAAATAAATACAAGACACTGCTTATTTTGGTTAGGATCTAGAAAGATGTAAAAGGTCATTGTTCTCATGGTAAAAATAAGAATAATCTAGATGAAATAAAATCATATTTTTATTTTTCTAGCCAGCTGGCAAAGAATAGTATAACTAAGGGATCTCTGACAAACTGAGTTTCAGAGTTTCAAATGATTCCTTCATAAATGAACAGAGAGCCATAGCAGCTTTTGTACCTAAAGGATGGTCACTTCTAGTGCTAGTGGATGGGAAAACCAGCCTCCCGTAAAGACTCACCATGGGTAAGGAGGAATCAGACAAGCCCTAGAATACCATGTAAGTTGGAAGGACAGATCAGAATCTGGAAAAGCCCTAACTGCAAAAATAAAATTGGTATATCTAAAAAATATGTAGCCTTATCATATTCCTGAATTTTTGCCAAGAAAGCAGTAGTGGAGAGGGTCTGGAAGCCTAATATTGCTGAGTTTTCATACTTTCACAGTAATTGTATTATTGGGCCCTGTTTAATTGAATCCAAAGGTAAACCAACTATATTTTGAATGGTGATGCAAACTCCTCTCAATTACAATTAAAAGACCAAAAATATAGTTATAAGAAAAGTTAGGGGTTGAGCTATTCACAGGTGAACTCAATATAATTAAAGCTACAATTCTATTTTATTTGAGGAGGAACGTAAATAGTCAGTGCTTCACCCTAACTGCCAAACAAAGGAAAGGGGTTTCAATCTCTAGTAAATCAGCAAAACAAACAATATTATACTTTATTCTTCTACTCATAACCTCTAGAAAAAAAATTTAAAGTAGAAAGCTTGTAAAAAAAGAAAACCTAGGAAAATGTAATAATAATTAAAACAAAACAGTCAATAAAAGCAGAACTGCAGATGACACAACTCCAGAAATTAGCAAAAAAGAACTTTAAGAACACATAAATATATTAAGAAACTCACAGAAAAAGATGAATATAATGGAGGAAGAAATGAAGTATTTCAGGAAAGCAGAAGAAAATATTTAAAAGTTCACATTTTGCAACTGAACAATGTAATTTCTGGAATGAAAAATCCACCAAATGGGTTAGTAGTAAGCTGGACACTGCAGAAAATTAAGTGAGCTTGAAGGCAAGTCAACAGAAATTACCCAAGCTAAAGAAGAGTGAGACGAGATTAGAAAAAAGAAAGAAGCGGAGCATCTGTAATCTTTAAGATAATATCAATCAATCTAACATACATAAATAAAGAGTCCCAAAGGAAGAGGAGGAAAAAAAGGGAAGAAAATATATTTAAAGAAATAATTGCCTAAATTTTCCAAAGTTTAATGAGAAAACAACTGCCAGATTCAAGAATTTCAATGAACCCTAAGTAGAATAAATAAAACAAACAAAAATACCATACCTGGGCACATCATTATGAAATTGCTGAAAATCATAGAAAGAAAAATCACAAAGCCAGTCAGAGGAAAAGAATATGCATTATATACTAGAAAACAATAAATTCATTTTTTGGAGAGCAAAGAAAATAATAATGTATGTGGATAGGTCATGATACTGACTTTTTAAGGCTATGCATATTCTCTTAAGTATTTCTCTCCTGCATGTGGTGTAAAAAAGACCAGAGGCCCTGTAAGGTCTTCTAGAGGGGATAATGATAGCGAGACCAAGTCGAAACGTGCAGTCATCATACCAAGTGGCCATCCTTGCCATCCTTGCTGGTCAGAGATTCCATGGGGGATTGTTTGCTACAGGCAACTTTAACTTGCAGTATCAGGGAATAGTATAAAGCAAAGCAATTTCTACTGTATTTAAATGAAATTTCTACACAACTTTTAACAGGTCTTGAGCAAGAGTCTTATTACCCAGGTGTTAACTTTACCTCATTAAAGGAAAAAGCCCTGTGGCTGGAATCAAAAGGCTTGAGTCCTACAGATAACTATCAATTACAGATGACCTTGCTCTGGTCATTTAACACTGGTGAGCTCATGGAAGCACAGTGTGTGGAACACAGGGACTGGGGGTGCTCATGGGGAGTGCTTTCTTGTCCAGTGGGCTGCAGGGTATCCTAGAGCAGCATATTCAGTCCTGGATGGACACCACATAAAATGAGGAATATTAACAAGACAAGACAGCTCCAGAGTAACATGACTAGAAAGTAATGAGTAAAAAACTCATGTTATTAAAAACTGATCAGAGGAATACTCCTGGGTTCTTAACCTGGAATTCATAGACCTAAAATCAGATGTATATTTTATTGCTATGTGCATATGTACTTTTTTTTGACTCTTCACCCCCCAAAGTATTCCAAACTCTACCCAAGTTGAAATAAAGATACTGGCAGGATTTCCTAATTGTTTTCTGTTTTTAGTTTTATTTTAAATTGACAAATAATAGTCATATATAAATATTTATAGGGTACAATGTGATGTTTTGATATATGCAAACATTGTGGAATACCAAATCAAGCCAATTAATATATTTATCATCTCAAATACTTATTGTTTATTTGTGGTAATAACTTTTATCAAATTTTTATTTTTATTTTAAGTCTCTGGGCACATGTGCAGGATGTGCAGGTTTGTTACATAGGTAAATGCATGCCATGGGGTTTGCTGCACCTATCAACCCATCACCTAGGTATTAAGCCCAGCATGCATTAGCTATTTTTCCTAATGCTCTCCCTTCCCCCACCTCACCCCCTTGACAGGCCCCAGTGCATGTTGTTCCCCTCATTGTGTCCCTGTGTTCTCATTGTTCAGCTCCTACTTATAAGTGAGAACATGTGGTGTTTGGTTTTCTGTTCCTGCATTAGTTTGCTGAGCATATGGCTTCCAGCTCCATCCATGTCCCTGGGAAGGACATGATCTCGTTCTTTTTTATGGCTGCATAGTATTCTGTGGTGTATATGTACCACATTTTCTTTATCCAGTCTATCATTGATAGACATTTGGGTTGATTCCATGTCTTTACTATTGGGAATAGTGCTGCAATTAACATATGCATGCATGTATCTTTGTAACAGAATGATTTATATTCCTTTGGGTATATACCCAGTAATGGGATTGTTAGGTCAAATGGTATTTCTGGTTCTAGATCTTTGAGGAATCACCACACTGTCTTCCACAATGGTTGAACTAGTTTATATTCTCACCAACAGTGTAAAAGTGTTCCCATTTCTCCACAACCTCACCAGCATCTGTTGTTTCTTGACTTTTTAAATAATCACCATTCTGATTGACATAAAATGGTATCTCATTGTGGCTTTAATTTGCATTTCTCTAATGATCAGTGATGTTGAGCATAAACTGTACAAGCCAGAAGAGATTGGGGGTCAAGATCCACTGATGGCAAGAACTTTTGCAATCC
This sequence comes from Gorilla gorilla gorilla, assembly GCF_029281585.2. Lineage (NCBI taxonomy): Eukaryota > Metazoa > Chordata > Mammalia > Primates > Hominidae > Gorilla > Gorilla gorilla. The sequence continues at coordinate 73,431,044 of NC_073236.2, read as the reverse complement.
ACTTTTTTAGCTTATTTTGAAATATACAACACATTTTTATTAACTATCATCACCATTATGTGTAATAGGTCACGAGAGCATATTCATCCTATTTAACTGAAACTCTGTACCCTTTAACTAACATCTTTCCTTTCCCCATCTGCACATGCCCCCAACCTCTGGTAACTATACTGGGGAGCAACACTGTATAAAAGGATTAGACTTCATTTGGACAATGTGTTCTGGCAGAGAAAGACAGATCTTTGTTGAAATCCTAGCTGTGCCACTGAGTAATCACATGTCCTTTTGCACTTAATTTAATCTCTCTGGTCATCTGTTTCCTTACTTTTAAAAACTTGAGGCCCGGTGTGGTGGCTCGCACCTGTAATCCCAGCACTTTGGGAGGCTGAGGTGGGTAGATAACTTGAGGTCAGGAGTTCAAGACCAGCCTGGCCAACATGGTGAAACCCCCGTCTCTACTAAAAATAGCAAAAAAGTAGCTTGATGTGGTGGCAGGCACCTGTAGTCCCAGCTCCTCGGGAGGCTGAGGCATGAGAATCCTTTGAACCCAGGAGCCGGAGGTTGCAGTGAGCCAAGATTGCACCACTGCACTCCAGCCTGGGCAACAGAGTGAGACTCTGTCTCAAAAAAACAAAAACAAACAAACAAACAAAAACAAACAACAACAACAACAAAAACCTTGAAAGGGGTCATAAGGATTGCAGGTAATGTATGCAAAACTGAGCACATAGCAGAGGCTTCATGTGTGGTAGCTAGTATTATTATTGACTTGTATAAGAATACCTGAGTCAGGACTAATGAGTAAAAGCCACAAAGGGATAGATTTGAGCTCAGAGTTTGTTTTTTTTTTTTTTTAAATCAACAAGAACTATTTTTTAAAAACAGAATGATCTGCCTTCTGGAATTCTGAGCAGCCATCTCCAACACACTTACGTACAGGCAGATCTCAGCTACTTATGTATCTGCAGCTCTCAGAGATAAGGTAAAGTAATTAGGGAGGGGCTTAACTAAACAATTTCTGAGGTCTTTTCCAAAAGTAAAAATCTTGTAATTCTATGCTTCAGCCTCTGACATGTGCCTCTTGTATCTGATAAATATTTCTTGCACTTCTTGTGCCACTTATATTTCTAGAAATATCGTCAGACCCTTCTGAAGAATGAAAAGACCACATATGTGAAACTCTTTTCTAAGCTATAAAGCATCATCTGCATATGAGATTTCTTTCTGAATTGAAACTCAGCAGTCCACATCATCTCTGACAGTAGGTTTTCCTTTCTTCTTGCAGATCTATGTCCCTTCTTTTCAGTTACAGAGAGAATTGGGAGCCTTCCAAACACAGATTATCTCAACAGGGCTTGTTTCGTATATTTAAAGAGTTCAACTCCATAAACTGAGGAGTTGATATTGTGGTTCTCTGCTATTTCTGATTCATCCAGAGGCACTTTTTTTTCTTTCTGCATCATTTAAATGAAAAATTTTTATAGTCCAATTGTATCAGGTGAGTGTCGAGTCATCCTTCAATGCCTTGAATCCTGGTCCTACTCATAAGATGCATCTGAATGTATAATTTAAATTCTACCATAAAGAGGAACAAATAACCCAGATGAGAATAAGCGGAAGAGAATTAAATTAAGAAAGTATGAGAGATCCAAGCCTGAGTGAACAGCCACTGATTCTTGTTGGATAATTTAGCAGACCACTCACCTGGGAAAATACTTCGATTCTAACTATTTGTGTAACTGATATGTAAGCCAATAGCCTGGACCACGGCTGGGTGGTGTCAATAATCTCAGTGGCCTAGACCTGGAGTTGCTCAGCTCTGACATGGCTAAACCACTGCGCAACCTTGGCTTTTCTTCTCCAAGTTCTGTGCTCTTCAAAATCTTCAGCTGAAAAATGAAGATTGGAAGCGATGAACTAAAGGTGCCTCTAATCTCTAACAAGTTTTGTCTCGGGATAATACACCTCCTTTTATTAATTCAAATTTGTGGATTTGACCTGAGCTATCCAGATTTGCTAATCTAACTCTGTTATGATACATAATCATAGAATATGAACAATTGCCTCTGATCTCAAATATTGGGGGTCCCTTATAAGGCAGTGGCTCCAGAAGAGACAACCCTTAGCAAAAAAGGACTGTCTAACTGCTGACAATTGAGGCTCTTGTACCATCACCTGGATCGTCTGTTTCTACCTTTTTTCTGGTCCCCAAGGCCAAGTGGATGGACGAGTTGTACTCTACTAAGCATATGTACCTTATCATGCATGTAATCTTTCTATGCTGCATGTTTGCTCTCAAATCTGTCTTTGGTTTATACAAATGTCTTCTGAGTGGTAAGTGTGGACATCGTTGATACCTAATATGATTTGCTCTGGACCTTTCATGCCCCAAAGATAGCTCCAAGTATTCACTCCTTAATATCAGTCAATCTTAACAAAATTCTCATTTTCTTCATATCACTTATTACTTCCGACATTAGAGTACGTATCTATTTGTTTATCTATTGTCTGTCTTTCACACTAGACTGTAAATTTCCTACATTATGGATGTTATCTCTTTTACTCACAAACATGCATCCAGAGCATAGAAATTATGCATAAAATTGTTGCAGATTATAGGGTTATGCTATCCAGAGCCCTCTGGTCTCCTTGCTTTCTTTCCTCTGTCTTCTAAGGACTCCATGAAACTCTGAAAACCGCTCACAGAGGAGAAAATAGAAAGCCAGAAATGCTGTGTTTGTCTAAGGCCACAAAACCAGGCAGTGGCAGGATGCTGCGCTCTGTGCTGATGTGCTTTCCATGCTGTCAAATCACCTAGAAGCTGTCACTGGCAGATCAATACTTTCCTCAGACACTCTTCTCATTTGCTTGTCCATCAACAGAAAATGAGTTTCTTTTTAACATTTTTGTCACTGGTGCCCAACCCAGAGTTTCAAATGTTTATTATTTTCCAGCGTCATGCTGGAAGCATGCTCCTCTGTTGCCCTCCAAGCTGGGGCTGCTCCAGAAAGTCCCAGCCCTCCCCACATTGCCACTCACTCCCTTTGGGCCACCAGGGGACAGGGGGATGACAGTGCAGAGCCTGTGGCATCCCTGCTGATGAAGAAATCTCCCAGATCACAAGCCCAGCTGTTAACATGAATGACAGTCAACAAAGAGGAATCACAGAAACAGATGCCTCAAGCTCCCAGTTAGGGTGATGCTGAAGGAGCGTTTGGCAGTACCCACAATTCACCCTTACTTTGCTGAGGAGGCCTACAGCCTGGAGATTTAATAGAGATGGACATGAGTGAAGACCCTCACATTAGGGAAGTGCCAAAGACCCCCAAAGACTCTTTAAAAAGAGATGTCCCTCAACTGAGAGGAAGAGAGGAGGGATAAAAGAAAGAAGGCTGCTGTTTCTTACCAGCCAAGATGGTTCCTATTTAAAATATAAAAGATGAGAAACATGGGCATGACAACAATGACTTGTGATGACTGTTTCAATTAGAGAAAAATCAACAATATGTTTTATGGATGAAAGATGGTTTGGCTGTGTTTACTTCCACTGTCTGTTGTTCATAAACATGCATGCACAGCCCTGTCAGTTTATCTTGTGCAGGCTATGTGTTGTGTATCAACAGGCCAACCAGGGGTGGGGAGGGTGGGGACTAACTATTGCAAGGGTGGAAGGAATCTCTAGGGTGCAGAGTTAGGCAGAAGAAGAGAAATGCCTTTCCTGCCACCCACTGGGAACTCTACTTTCGTTTCCTTCGGCTCCCACTTTAAAGAGGTAATATGAAGAGAAGAGCAACTAAGTGTGAGGGGTAGGAAATGCCAAAGGAAAAAGAAAATTTGTGACCAGAGAAAAAAGAAGAGCAGAAAAGGAACAAAAGCAACACAAACTCACAGGCATTACAGTGGGACGACCACACATAACAGTTTGTTACTGGCTTAGACATTTTGGGGCTCAAAGCAATTACACCTTGGTTAAAAGAGATAATTTGGGTGACTTATAGAAGTAGTTTGGGTTATTTATGTTGTAATTGATTTTTATTTCCATCTTTTTACTTTTTGTACTTTTATTTCCATCTTTATATCGTTATACTCCATTTTTACATCTCCATTTTCCACTTTTTCTACAGTAAGCAAATATTAGTTATAAGAGAAAAAAAAAAAAAAGAAATGGCTCTGTCACTTTTTAGCTGTGCTTCCTTGGGTAACTATCTTAATTTCTTTGGGCCTTAGTTGCCTTATCTGTAAATAAGGATTAAAATACCATCATAGGTTTTGAGTAATTATAAAGAACCAAGCACAGTGTTAAGCACAAATATTTAATAAATCACCATTTAAGCATATAGTAAATATTTAATACATGACAATTTGGCATATTAACATAAAAATGACATTTTATTTTTTAATAAGAGAGGGAGAAGAAATAAATTCACCAAAAGACAAAGCATATGATCAGAATGGCTCTTCCTATTGATTCGTCGTTTCTTGAAACCCTTGTCACATTATTAAACTTTATTTCCTATGTGGTTTTTCTGAAAAGAATCAAAAGAAGCACCAGCCACTCACGCCTCACGCAGGACCACTGAGCTTGGAAACTGGGTGCAAACCCTCTGATGTCACTGGTCCTGGGCTCACAGAGGGGCAGCCTCCCTTTCAGGACTTATGGCTTTTCCCAGGCAAACATTTGCTAAGACTGACATCAGGCACCTCCCTGTGCTGAGCTGCCTGCAGGGATGTAAGGTCTTGCGTGCCCCTCTGAATTTGTATCTTTTTTTATGTTCTCACTGGTTGAAAAGATGGTATGTTAGCCAGATAACAGCAGTGCTGGAAAGCATGAAATACTCTAGTTCCCTGGTCTCCATTTCCTCCAGTGAAACCACAGATTGGATGATGTGATGTTCCTTCCTCCTGGAATGTTTGTTCCAAAGATGGTAGAGTTTATTCTGTTTTCCCCAAAAAAGCCAGTACATTCTTCCCCCAGGGAGTGTTTTAAGCCTGATTTTTTTTTTTTTAACTATAAAAGAGGCTTAACTCTTAGTGAGTGATTTCAGTCATCATCAATTTATGGAAGATAAAGTGTTGGCCCTTATGCCTTTCTAGAAGGTTGAGTATGTGTACTCTGGTGACACAAATGATCTGATGGAAAAAATAAACAAATGAAACAAGGTTTCCTTCGGGTTTGTCCACGAAGAGTCAAGTGGAGACCAGGAACATGGAGGCGCATGTATGTTACATTTGTTATAGGACTTGGTACGAAGTATGGCCAAGAAACTTTTACTAAACTCAGCATAGAAACTGAGATGTACCCAATTTGTCTGACAATACAGAGAGCAGAAGGTAGTTCTGTAGTACAGCTTGAGATGAGCATCCTTAATCCAGAAACTGGAAATTGGAAATGTTCCTAAATCTGAAACATTTAGAGTGCTGAGGTGATGCCACTGTAGAAATTTTCACACCTGACTTCATGTGACAGGTTGCAGTCAAAAGTTTGTTTCATGCATAAAATTATTTAAAATATTGTATAAAATTACCTTCAGGCAATGTGTATAACGTGTATAAGAAACATAAATAAATTTTGTATTTAGATTTGGATTTCATCCCCAAGATATCTCATTATGTATATGCAAATATTACAAGTTCCAAAAAAATTCAAAATCTGAAACACTTCTCATCCCAGGCATTTCAGAAAAGGGCTATTCAGACTGTAGAAATATTACAACCTAGTTCTTTCTCCAAACAGACATCAGTATTTTGCAGGCTCCTAGTGACCAACACCAGTAATGTTTCTTTGAAGCTATTCAGGGAATTAACCTTAATGTGGTGTTAGAAAAACATTCAGACATGTATTTTTTGAATAAGAGAAAGTCAACTGCTCTTGAAGCCACTCTTTGCCAAATATCACTTGAGAATTATAAGAACACAAAAAGCATCTCTAATGAGGAAGTATTAGTTAATTGTAAAACTTGAAAGGGGCAAGGGAATCTATTAAATAATATGCTATAGATAGTATGTTTGGAGATATATTCAGGTTTTAGATCCAAAGACTTTGTCAGGAAAAAGAGGACTGAAAGATCTTCACCTGAGTTATTGCTCATTGTGGTAGGCACATTGAGAGAGCTTGTAGAAATTTGGAGGGCTCATACTTCCTGTTTTCAAAACTTACTGCAAAGCTAGAGTGATTTTTTTTTGTGTAGTACTCTGGCACAAGGAGAGACATTAAGGCCAGAATTGAGAGTCTATACATCTTTGGCCAATTGATTTTCAATAAGGGTGCCAAAACCATTCATGGGGAAATATTAGAATTTTCAACAGAATGCTGGGTCAGCTAAGTATCTACATGCAATAGAATAAAGCACGACCCCTACCTTGCACCAAATAAAAATTTTCACTCAAAATGGATCAAAGACCTACGTACAAGAGCTAAAATGATCAAACTCTTAGAAGAAAGCAGAGGTAAATCTTCATGATCTTGAATTTGGCAATGGCTTCTTAGCTACAATACTTCCGAAGTAGGAACAGAATAAATAAATTGGATTTAATCAGAATTAAAAATTTTTTTGCATCAAAGGACATGATTCGGAAAGTGAAGACACAAGCTGTAGCATGAAAGAAAATATTTAAAATCACATATCTGATGATCCTAGTATCCAGAATATATAAAGAACTCTTACAACTCAATGGCAAAAAGCCAAATAGCCAAACACAGAAATGGGCAAAGGATTTGAATATTCATGTCTGCAAAGATGATATACAAGTGACCAACAAGCATATAAAAAGATGCTCAACATCATTAGACACTAGGGAACTGCAAATCAAAAACTGTGAGATGAGATACCACTTCATCATCCACTAGGATGGCTATAATAATAATTTTTTAGAAACAGAAAATAACAAGTGTTGGTGAGGATATGAAGAAATTGGTAACGTTGTGCATTACTAGTGGGAATGTAAAATGGCTCAGTCACTCCAAAAAAGTTTTGCAGTTCCTTGAAAAGTGAAACACAGAATTGCCATGTGACCTAGAAATTCTATTCCTAAGTACCTCCCCCAAAAAACTGAAGACAGGTACTCAAACAAATACTTGTCCAAGGATGTTCATAGCAACATTATTCATAGTAGCCAACCCAAATATCTGTCAAGAGATAATTGGATAAACAAACTAGGGTATAAGTATACAATGGAATAGTATTCAGCCATAAAATTGCATGAAGTACTGATATATGCTACAATGTAGATGAACCTCAAAAACGTGCTAGGTGAAAGACATAAAAGGTTACAAACTGTATGATTCCATTAAAATGAAATATCAAAATAGGAAAATATGCATGAACAGAAAGAGGAATGGTGGTTTGCCATGGGCTGGGCAGGAGGAGAAAAATAGAGATTAACTGCTTAATGGGTACAAGATTTTCTTCTCTTTGGCGGGGACGGAAATGTTTTGGAACTAGATAGAGGTGGTGGTTGCACAACATTGTGAATGTCATTGAATTGTTCACTTCAAAATGGTTAATTCTCTTCTATGCAATTTTTACCTCCATAAAAATTAATTAATAAAAATCTATTTGAAAAGCAATTTGTATGACAGAGTGAGAGAGAAGAGCTGGTAGAATATGGCAGAGGTAGGTCCCCGTGTATCAGTTCACGTAAGTGATGCTGTTTCTCTCCTATCTTTCACTTGAGACACCCTCTATGCCATAGCAGTTTGCACACAGCCTCTCTCCAAGTCAGTCTTTCAGGCAGCAGCACTAAAAGCCTCCTCCACCTCCAACCCTGCCTTTTGGCTGTAAAAGCACATATGCAGTCTTGAGGGTGGGGGTGAGAGGGATCGTTTTCTCATAATAGACCAAACCACCCGGGCCAGTGTGACTGAGGGAAAAAATACTAAGGTTATAGGTTAAGGAACTGAGAGCTAGATATTTTTGTAATTGTAATGATTATGGGCCTGGCGTTTTAAAACAATTATTACTTTTTTTTTTTTTTTTAAAGAAGCAAGCCCACACACCTAACACTCATTTTCAGTTTTGTGCAGAACCTTCCCTCTCCCAGCCTGGTTGCTTCTGATTAAGTTCTATGGAAATAGCTCTGCTGGATAACATATGCATAAGTAATGTACAGGCATCCTTTACCCGGGATCTTTGAAATTCACAAAAGTTTCCATGGCCCCGTCTTATCGCTCAGCGTGTTAATAATGCCGGCTAGTCGGCTTTCCTACTGTTCAGAAAATTTCACTCCTGTGGCTTCTTGGCTGGTTTTGAGGAATCAGTATATGAGATGAGTGAACTCAGCAGTGTGTTGGTATTTAAACTGTGGTCAGACAGTTTAAAAAAAAATGGAGAGGGGTTAGTTCATAAAAGACATTCATGAATGATACTCTTTTCCTTGTCATCCCTAGTAGGGTGTAAAACAAATCTGTTAACATCCAAAATAAAAATGGAGGGCTGAGGATTATTATTTTTAAGTGTCTCACCTTAGGAAAAAATTAAAAGATGCATTAAATGAAAAGATGCTTAAGACAATGCGGTGATTTTGTTCCAGAGAAACATTTGGGCCCTTTCCCTGGGAAAGGGGGTTAAAAGGTTGTCAGTGCTTTCTCCGGGGGCTCCGTCTGACAGTGAACATGTGTTTCTTCCCTTTAATCGACTCGCCAGTAGCCAGAAAGCTGCTTGTTTTCTGCAGAGGTTGTCAAAAATGATTTCAGTCTGGAGACGATGAATGATAAAAGAGGTTTTCAAACACGGTTTTGCACTGTAGCATTCGCAGCCCCAGAGAGGAAAGATTGTATTACAATCGTGGTGTAAAGGGCCATGCTCCTTTGGCAAGAAAACAGAGCCTCCTTAAACCTGTTTGATACATCCTGGCATCTTAGGGAGCTGAAGATACAGGGAGGGACTTGACTAAGTGGATGCCCCAAAAAAAGTGAGGTGGTAGAGTTGCAGCATATGGAAGAAAAAACCCAAAAGCCTCTCCAGGTGCTCTTCTGTCCTGCTGTCCACATGCATCTGGTTCTGTTTGAGAGCAGCTTTTAGGGCCACAGGTGGGGACAGATTTCAGAGATTCAAGCGGCAGAAGGAGTGGCTGCCACAGGCACTGCAGCTTCTCAGCAATGACCCTTCTCTGCTGAGGATGCTGCCTTTTCCGCAAGCAGTGCTGGGTGCTTGGGTGCCATCCATATTTCCTCCCTTGGATTTATGGGTGTCATAAGCCGTCACCAATGGGGTTTGTGTTTAGAAAACTCAAGAGGTTAGTTATGTCTTTCTAAAACACATGACGCAACCTAAGCATGCAGAGAAAAATGAGGCTCACTATTCTCTGACATTTTCATCTTCTCAAGAGGAAGAAAAAATAAAAGCTGCAATTATTTCAGATCAGCTGTTCTCTTTTTAAGTGTTCTCCCATTCCTGTTTCATTATTCCAGGAGACCCCACTTTTGGAAAAGCCAATAAGGTATACTTGGAACATACCGAATGATAAACTCAGCGGTTATTTGCATTTCAAACATAAAATTATATCTTTCACTTTACGTAAATGTAAGGATTTGTTGCAGAGTTACTTTGGTCAAAAGAAACTCCCTGAAGCATATGTGAGATTCAGTTTACAAAAACAAAATTTGATTTATCTGTAACTTTTCAGGAACACACCAATGATATAAATCAAGGTGTTAGTTACAACTACTATTAAGAACTTCCCATTAAACTCTCAAACTGAAAAAGAAAACTCTAGACAAAAGTTTCCTAGAACCTAAGGCTGAAAACATGTTTCACGCAGAAGGTTTTTATTATTATCTTCTTAATGATATACACGGATACAATTTAAACTTTTCTTTTGCTTGCATAGCCAGATTCCATAACATCTCTGGAGCAGTAACTTGTATTCCTTTCTTTATTATTTCTGACAATATCTAAAATATTTTTAGCTCATCAGTGGCAAATATTTCCGCCACTGTAGAAAGATCAGGGTGATAGGCAACAACTGTACCCACTAACCCAGAAGACCAAATAGAGGGGACTTGGGCAAGCTGAGCACTGAGCTGGCTTTCCCATCTGATTCTAATTTCTCTTCTGGCTATACAATTTTATCACCACACAACTCATTTTCTGAATGTAATCAGGAAAGAAGTGTGGATAGGGAGGGTCAGAGGCACCATACAACAGGTGCATGTGGAGAGTTGGGTAACACAGTTCAAACAAGCATCCCAGACTCCAGCAGTAAATATATTGCTGGTTCCAGCTTTCACTGTGTAAGCCAATGACATATGCCCTGAGCTGATGAATGTGACAGTCACGAGGAAGGACAAACTTTCAACTAGTATCAACTGCTGCAAAGTCTGAGCTGATGATCTTCTCAGTGCCAACATATTTGGCCAATGTCAGAGTGATTTGGCTAAGTGGGCTCAATCAACTGTTTTCAGTCTATTATAGTTCGTAATCCCTATTCAGGATAGAGTGTGCTGCAGCCTAATGAATGTGGTAATGGAATCCTTGTGTATGTTTTTCCACAGCAGGGCGCAGATTAGCATAAGTGTCATATTCTGTAGACTTGCCCACTCTTATTTCTCAGGCATTACATATGCTACGGATTTTTCAACCGGATAATAATAGGATGAATATGGTCCCCATCTGCAGAGAGAACACACCATTTTTAGAAAGCAATCTGTAATAAATCTCACCTGGAGGTGCACTATGATAGATTAACTTTGCACTTCTGCTTAAAAATGTAATATTTTACACCAAGGATCATGTAATCTGAGAAAGGAAGAATTAGATTGAATTTCACGCAGAGTTTTAAAGCCTGTTGTCATTTTAGGCCATGGAGTTGAGGAATACCTTACATTTCTCCCAGTTTGCCATATCTGTGGCAAGTTCAAAGCTCCATTTGCATGTCACAATTACTCAGAGTTGATGTTTTGTTCTCAGAGATGCCAAACGGGAGGGAAAGATATTCTTGATAGGAACGTTTCATGGAGAGAAACATAACAGGGAGGTGGTGGAGAGACTGAAAAAGTAAGCTCACTCTCCTCTTCTGCTTTAAGAATTCTCGCTTAACAGCTAAATAGAAAGGCAAGCTACGAGAAAATTTTTCAAAAAGCATTTTCTTCCTGTAGTCCTTAGAAAGGCGTATCTTTGCTAAATACCAATCAGATCATTCAGAAGTTTTCCTAAGAGAAATTACACCTCATAGCACTCATGCTATCTTGCCTTTCTGGAAAACTGTTCTCAAACTTCTTTCTGATTCTAAACAATTTCACAATAGCTAAGATATAGAATCAATTAAAGTGTCCATCAACAATAAATGTAGCAAGGTGTGGTGGCACACACCTGTAGTTCCAGCTACTCAGGAGGCTGAGGTGAGAGGATCACTTGAGCCCAGGAGGTTGAGGCTGCAGGGAACTATGATCATGCCACTGCACTCCAGCCTGGGTGACAGACCAAGGCCCTATCCTTAAAACAACCAAACAAACAATAAAAGGGTAAAGAAAATGTGGCATATACACATAACAGAATACTAATTAGTCATTAAAAAAAAGAAGAAAACCCTGTCACTTGCAACAGTATAGATAAACCTGGAGGACATTAAGTGAAATAAACCAGGCACCAAAAGACAAATACCGCATGATCTCACATATATGTGGAATCTAAAAACATTGAACTCATAGACACAGAGAGTTGAAGAGTGGTTACCAGGGGCTGGTGGGGTGAGGGAGGTTGGGAAGATGTTAGTCAAAGGGCACAAAATTGTAGTTCAATAGGAGGAATAAGTTCAACAGATCTATTGTACAACATAGGAACTACAGTTGACAATATATTTTTGAAAATTGCTAAGGGAGTAGATTTTAAGTGTTCTCAGCACAAAAGTGACAATTATGTGAGATAATATATATGTTAATAAGCTCAACTTAGCCATTCCACAATGTCTATAAATTTCAAAACATTATGCATGATAAATATATACAATTTTGTCAATTTAAGAAAATTTTTAGTAATAATCTCAGTGACTGTGACTTCAGCAAAGCTTAAGGTAAATGTAGGAGCCCCCACTCCTCCCCTCCTTTTCTGCTATCAATGCAAAGGTGGTTTATTCAGTCTGAATCATTGGCCTCATCAATCCACATAAATGAAACTCCATAGATTTTTTTTTTCCAGTGGCTCCTGTTTTGGCCCCTCCAGCATATGTGTTAAGGAGAGAATGGTGGGCTAAGAGTGAGAGAACTCTCAATGAACCTGACTCCACATCTCCTTAGGGAAGGAGGTACTTTCTGAGAGTCCCCAAATTTATGACTTGATTAAGGAGAGTGTAGGTCTGTGACATGCTCACCACTTAAGTGGTGGTTTAGTATGACTAATCAAAGAGGTTTTCCTGGCACCCAGTAAGTATCAATATATATAGGCTGGGCTAGAAAAGCATGTCTTGTTGCTTTTAAGTATGGAGGCAGGGGATCAGCCTAGGCCTATTAATCAGTCTAAGGTAAGTGCTGCCTCTATCTCATATTTTAATCTCCTCCTTTCTGCTGTGTTAAAGAAATCATATCTGTGGCTGAAATAACAGTTAGAAATGAAATTGTTTGCCAAGTGAATGAGACAATCAAACCGGTGGTTTGGAGTTGGGGATTAAGTATGAATCTCATTTACCTTTATTATCCACACATTTCTCGCTAATCATCATAACTCAGACTATTTAAACTTTATTGAAAATGTAGCCAGAGTAATGGAGTGTTATTAATATTTGTTTGTAATGGTTCCAGCCTGGACTGAGCGAGTCCCGAGAAAGCCAGCTCATCTCCTTTTGTGTTGAAGGGCAGGGGAGGGGAACCAAGATTGAGGATCAAGGCTGCGCTGCTTCAGTGCCTTCGTGGACAACCAAATTCCAGTTGCCAGCTTTCTTCGTAGGCATCTGTTCCTCACAAAATGGCTTCAGCGGAACATAACTTTCCAAAAGAAGAGCACTCCAGCCCCTGCCTCTACGTTCACCTATCTTTCTGAGTCAGCTTTTCAGCAACAAATGCCACCAAGCTAGTTAGCTGACAGTACCAACTACAAAAGGAAATCATGTTGGAAATGTCACTGAGGCCAGGCTGCCTCCCCACCTCCACCTACAGCCTCTTTCATCTCACCACCCATTCCTTCCAGAGCGGCAGAAGGAGACTGGGTGGCAAGTGTATTTAAGATTCTGAGGAAAAGGCCTGCTAAGTCGACCTTGGTAACTTAACTGAAACAGTATATGTGTAAATCCATTGAAAATCCCTGGCCTTTTACAACTTCTGTCCCAATGGAAATCAGATCACAGGACTGTTTACAAGAGACCACGATTCATTTGGATAAAGACCCATGACAGCACGGCCCAGGATTATTTGAAATTTTAGTAACCTAAGCTTTAAAAATATTCTAAAAGCAAAATAATGAGGGGCAGGTAATTACCACAAGCTAATTACTTATGATATTTCATATATATAATCGAAGAACAATCTCTGTAAATGTCAACTCATGGCACTCTGGCAATCACTTGTAATTTTTATTGTTTAAAGAAATGTCAGCATTTCCATTTTCCCTAACTTTAGTTAACCTGGGCCCTCCATGTAGCTAAGTGGCCACCAGAAAAGCACTTTATGCTGTTGTTTCATAGCACAGCAGGTCCTCAGTTTTGCTGTAATTTTATTGCTGTAAAAAAAAAAGCATCAAGTGTGTACAAAAGAATTTAAATGTTAAAATGAAAGATGATAGATGTACTCACAACTTTCTGCAAAGTTGATTTTTCATTCATGTTGCAGTTAGTTTTTTTTATAAGCTTGGCTAAAAAATTCAGGAGATTCAGAAATATGTGTGTTTAGTTGGTTTGTTTCTTTTTCTCTTCTTCCCCAGCCACTTAGAAATAACGACTGTGAACAAATGACCTCCACTAGAAGACTCCTTAACAAGTCAGAAAGAAACAAGGAAAGCGGAAGATCATAGTGAGGGTGGACAAGACCCGAGGCAGAGGAACCTGAAGCCCGCCATTACCAGCGGAGCAGCTTCCGGTTGTTCACTTGACTTCTCTCTGTCTCTGCCTCCAGCACCGGTGATCCAGAGGCCTCCTAATGAGTCTCTAAATTTCATCGACACTTAAGTGGGAATCAGGTAGCTTCTCTGATTATTCCGAGTGTGGTTTCGCTAGCGGGAGTGGCATCTAAGTATGGAGTGTTTTCCCAGCACCAGGAAAAGGCTAAGGAAGGATGACATGGAGAGGCCGGGGCTATACTTCCCAACTCTGAACTGGTGGCTAAGCAGGGCTGTGGTCAGTGCAGGATCTGAGAACCAAGGGATGTGGGAGAGGAATCTGACAGTTCAGGGATCAAATGGAAACCAGTGAGGAGAGGGAAGCAAGGACATCTGGGAGCAGCACTGGCCACACTAGCAGACTCCCTTTGCAGGGAGAAGTCAGGCAACCGCTACCTAAGCAGAAGAGAAAAAGGAGCTTTGGGGAAATGCGCGGTGGGACTGTTCCCTGGGCAGGGCTGTCTCTAGGCAAAGCCAGGACAGAGGGAAAAAGCAACATCCTCAGAGCCTATCCACTCTGCCCAGTTTACCCTCTTTTCTTTAACCTTCCCAACTGGGGAAGCCTCGTCATTGGTACCTTTTTCTCCATTCGTGGGTATTAAAAGTCCTAAAATAAAGACAAATCTCATCCTTGGAATCAACAACATTTTGGTGTGGAGCTTCAAAGCAGATACAGGGGGAGGCAGATGGGGACAATTTGGAAAGAGGAAAGTGAAGAGAATGCAAAAAGGCTGTCAGCGGATGGGAGTGAAAAAAAGGAATTAACATTTGTGCTGGCAAATTCTTACCTGCTGGCTATACAATGGGGAAAAAAAAAATCTGAGAAAGGAAAAGGGAAGACATCAATACTTGCTTGACTAAATCTGACCAAAAATGGAAATATATTGAAGGTTAAAGGGGAGTTAAGTTGAAATGTGAAGGCTCTAATACTAGTTTATACCATATTTAGACTACTGTTTTTTACATTCTTAATTTAAAGTAACATTCTGTAAAATGTTTACACTTCTATTATCAAGCTTTGCTTCCAAATGGAATTATGTATTTCTTTGGAAAGTTAAAAATAAATTTGTTAGCATGATTTCTGTCTTGCCAAATGGGATTTTTTTTTTCCTGTTCCATGCTATGTATTGCATGTAATGAGGCACAGATTTCGGCAATTTTATTCAGGTAAGAAAGACTATAGGCACAGTGAAAAAGCAAACCCCCTCTTGTCCTGGTTTGGAACAAATGCTTTAAGATAAAAATTCCCCAGAAGGACATCATGAAATCTCCACTTATTCTTCTCCAACAGCTCTGATGATAGATGAGTCAGAGAAAGAGGAACATTTAAAATGAGTGGTAGAATCAAAGTTACTGGTAAAGAAAGTCTCAGTAATTAAGGGGCAAATGAATTCATGAAAACATTAAGCTGTGAACGGGTTTTTTCTTAAGTTCCTGTTTATTTTTGGAAAGTACAACACTTGGATCCTGGATTTGGCTAGTGCAAAGTTTTAAGAGCAAACATATTTTCCATTTTAGACAGACACATCTCAAGCTTTTTTCCCTTAGTAATACACAGAATGTCTATATTCTAATCTGGTAAAATTTTTGTCTTCTTATATCACTGTTTTCGGTCTTAAACCACTCTAATCCTTTTTGGACAACAAATGAAACCTAACTACTAATATTTACAAAATTCATGAGAAAATATATTGGTGAAATTCAAGAACTGGGAAGGATATATGTTAGAGCATTAAAAATGTTTTCAGATTCATTTGTAATTTTCTGAAAAATTTCTCCAGCTCTTCAGCTGATCAAGCATGGAACATGAATGGCAGATAAGTAAATTTACATATTGCTTTTTAAAAAAATGTTTTTCATCAAGCCATGATACATTTAGTGTTTTTTTCAATTCCTTCTAAACACAGTGAAGATATATTTATCTCTTTTCATCTCTTATCCTAGAATGTTACTCTGATTTTGTTATTTTGTTACTGTTAGTATAAGAAACCCCAGGCTGGGCGAGGTGGCTCACGCCTGTAATCCTAGCACTTTGGGAGGCAGAGGCAGGTCGGGGAGTTCAAGACCAGCCTGGGCCATAGTGAAACCCTGTCTCAACTAAAATACAAAAAAATAGCCGAGCATGGTGGCACACGCCTGTAGTCCCAGCTACTTGGGAGGCTGAGGCAGGAGAGTCACTTGAACTTGGAAGGCAGAGGTTGCAGTCAGCTGAGATCGCACCACTGCACTCCAGTCAGCCTGGGTGACAGAGCGAGGCTCCATCTCCAGAAAAAAAGAAACCCCGGATTGTGTCCTCAGATTGTTTTACGTATAGTTTCAGTCAGGATAAGGCACATGAAGCTGTGGCAAATGACTGCCAATCTCAGTGGTTTTACAGGGCATGTCTACTTTTTGCTAATGCTGCATTTCCTGTGTAGAAAAGCTTATCTCTTTGTAATCACTCAGTGACCCAGGCGATAGAGACTATCCTGACACCTGCTTTGGGGCAAATTATGCACTGGGGCTTAAAATGTTCCCCAGGAAACTTAAGTGTGTATCACCATCATGCACTTTTCATGGGCAAAAAAAGCAAGTCATGTGAATACTTAACTTCAAAAGGGCAGAAAAATAAAATCCTTCCATATACCGAAAAGGAAAACTGGATAATTTAACAGTCTAACTGTTTATCCTTTTTTCTGGTTTTTTTTTTTTTTTTTTTTTGAGACAGAGTTTCTCTCTTGTTGCCCAGGCTGGAGTGCAATGGCACGATCTCAGCTTACTGCAATGTCTGCCTCCCAGGTTCAAGCAATTCTCCTGCCTCAGCCTCCCAAGTAGCTGAAATTACAGGCATGCGCAACCACGCCTGGCTAATTTTGTATTTTTGGTAGAGATGGGGTTTCTCCATGCTGGTCAGGCTGGTCTCAAACTCCCAAACTCAGGCGATCCGCCTGCCTTGGCCTCCCAAAGTGCTGGGATTACAGGCATGAGCCACTGTGCCTGGCTATCCTCTTCTTATCTTCTCATTACATGTACCTGAAGTCCAGAAAGCAAGTCATATTTCACTATTGTGGAGCACAGTGCTTCGCACAACATTTATTATTCATTGAACTATTAATTGAAATTTGAATAATTGAAATTTGCTCATTTTGAAGACCCAGGGGCTGCAGTCTTCATGTCAATCATTATATATTTATTAAGTGCCCACTGTGTATAATAACAGCAACAACCTACCAAACCCTCAATATGAAGCAGACATTAAGCTAGTTGCTTTACATAGATTTTCTCTAACCTACAGTACTACAAAAGGGAATTATTCTTCCTCTAATTTAAGACACTGAATTATTGTGAGATTAACTAACTTGCCCAAAGACATCCTCAAATGGATCATGGAGGTAGAGTAAGAACTTCTATGGCCCTGCTTTATCCACTTCAGTGCTCCCCACACTAGCCCTCTGGCTGTGCTTCTATGTGTTTTCTGGAACAGATGAGCTACCTGAAAATCTCCCACCCACTGCCATCATGGTTTAGTTCCTGGCCACCTTCAAGTCTTTGCTTAAATACTAGACCTTGTCTGATCACTCTATTTGAATTTTCAAACCCGCCCTTCCTCCCAGACCCAGCTCTCACTATTCCCTCTCTTGTTTAGTCTGCTCCCAAGCCTTGTCATTTTCTTTCTCCCCAACTAGAATGTACTAAGAATGGGGAATTGGTCTGCTTTATTCATTGCTACTTCCGCCATGTTTAGAACAATGCCTTATGCATACTAGATACTCAATAAATATTTATCAAATGGATGAATAAATGAATGATGGAATGATATCTAGCACTACACAGGATGCTTTTAGATGAAACATGAGCATTTATCATTTATAAGTCTTTATTGTGTTCTATATTAGAAAAAGTTTAGCTAGCACATCAAAGCATGCTTTTGAAGTTATTGCTGGTACTGATATCATGCTTTCTTTTAAAAACAAATATTTAAATGCTTTCTACCTTGGTCCGAGCAGCAGTTGTAGAGTCCATACATAGACGAAATTCACTGAGCACTGCACTTAAGATTAGTTCATTTTACTCTGTGAAATTCCCCAATTTAAAAACAAAAAATGGCCAGGATCTTGCCTGTAATCCCAGCACTTTGGGAGGCCAAGGTGGGCAGATCACTTGAGCCCAGGAGTTTGAGACAAGCCTGGACAATATAGTGAGAATTTGTCTCTACAAAAAATAGCCAGGAATGGTGGTGCATGTCTGTAGTCTCAGCTATTCAGGAGGCTGGGATGGGAGGATCACTTGAGCTGAGGAGATAGAGGTTGCAGTGAGCAGAGATTGCACCACTGCATTCCAGCCTGAGCAACAGAGGGAGACCCTGTCTCAAAAAGAAAAATAAATAAATAAAATTAAAATAAAAAATATTTTTGGCTGGGCATGGTGGCTCACTCCTGTAATCCCAGCACTTTGGGAGGCCGAGGTGAGTGGATCACTTGAGGCCAAGAGTTCAAGACCAGCCTGGCCAACAAGGCAAAACCCTGTCTCTACTAAAAATACAAAAATTAGCTAGGTGTGGTGGCGTATGCCTGTAGTCCCAACTACTAAGGAGGCTGAGGCACAAGAATCACTTGAACCAGGGAGGGGGAGGCTGCAGTGAGCCAAGATCGTGTCACTGCACTCCGGCCTAGGTGACAGAGCCAGACTCCATCTCAAAAAATAAATAAATAAAAATAAAATAATTAACATTTAAATAAAACTATGGTAAAGAAAGCTAATATAAATAAAAATATTAAGCATTTGATACTTTGGACAGTGTCAGGAATGACGGAAATTTTGTAATCATGTTGCTACTACTTCAATGTCAAAGGGTTGTCAATAGAGAGACAAATAATAATATATTGCCACAGGAGATATTTGTCGTCGGTATAATTTGGACAATAAGTGGCCTGTGACTTTACAGGAGAGGAAAACCCTGGCAGAGCACAGTGGTCAGGTGTAGGGGTGGGGCAGTTTGTCCGGGAGGGATGCGCCAGGCACAGGAGAGCAGGTGTCCTGGGGCAGCACCGCATGGCCATCTCAAGTCAGGCACTGAGGTGGGTAGATGAAGTCACTGATTCAGAACCCAACTTTTACATTCAATACACTCAGTGTTGCATCCAGCACGTTACCAGGGGAAAGGAGAACACCCGCTTCTTTCTGATCCTCACTGAATATCTAAAATCTGGATGCCATGCATCCCACCTTCTCTGTTCTGACATCAGGCCACGGGCAGCACTTCTTCTCTGGGACAAAAGCCCTTTGGAGATTGAGTGTTGTGGTGCCTTCATCTTCCTGTGGACTAAACACTGCTTGTTTTAGCAAAGGGACCCAGGGTAGAACACCCTGGTTGCCAGCACCATTTCTGATCTTCAGCTACCACAGAGAAAGCCATGAGATGGTTGAGCCACGAAGGCAAAATAGTCATTGCACAAGAGCAAGGAAGACAAAGTAAAATTCCTCTCTTTCGGCACTTTCTCTTCTAATGAGCAGCATCTCCTGGTTCACTAACTGTGGGGCGGAGAGCACGGCCGCAGTAAATTGGAACAATGATTGTGAAAGATACATTCTTTGCCATGCAAAGCCATTCACCAGGAGCTGGCGACAGCATAACACTCCTTTTACACAGACTCATCAAAGGCTCCAGAGTCAGTGCCCTTTTATTTAATTTGCATGACACTGGAGAGTTATTGACAAAAAATAATAATCAAGTGTTTCCCTTGAGACTGTCTTAGGTTGTGTTCAATTAAAACTAGATATTCAGAGTTGGCACCTGGCTCAATCCGCCAAATGGCTTTTGTGCTTCTTGGCTGCACTCACACCAGGGGAAGAAACCGCTGGCAGGGGAAGTGAAGAGTACCATGAGTCACCCTCCGACAGCCGCCCTTTGAAGCCAGCTCCCTGGGCCACCTCCCCAGATGCACCTTCTGCCACACTGGTCTCCTTTCATCTTGATTCAAGTCTGAGAGAAGAGAAAGTGTAACTTTCAAATATATTTGTGAAGAAAATGCAAGCTCATTATGAAAAGAAAAAGGAGGGTGAGGGGAGGACTGGTTATACTTACAGCCACCTGATTGCTCCCAGTTTTTCAGGCTTAATTGTTTGGAGGAAGAAAAAAAGAGCAATTTAGAGGAAAAAAAAAAGAGAAAGACAAAGCATGCATTTTGCCATCTGTTTTAGCAAGAAATTCCTTTAGTCTGATGCAATCAATTACACTTGGATTGTATTTTTTTTTTTAATTACGGGTACGTTAAGCTTTCTGGCAATGATTTTCCACCTTGTCTGACATTCTATTTACACATATCCAAGGAAACCCTATCGTAACTGACCTGAAAGCCCCAACTTTGCTAGAAAATGTGTCTTCCAGGGGAGTTTTGTTACTCTAGGTACCAGAAACTGTTGGTTATCACACCTCCTCCACGAAGCCTGCTCTGGAGTCAGAAAAGTACAATGAAGAATATTTCATTCTCCCACAATTATTTCATATTTATGTTTTTTCCTTTCAACATAAAGCTCCTTGAGGACAAGGGCAGCACAGCTTTGGCCATGATGGGCTTCCCATCAACTGGTAGGAAGCCTCATGCCAGGGCTGTTTCATGGCTCTGCTGGAGCTTTTATTAAGTCCACCCGCTCAACGCTATTGTTGAACCAATTCTTGCAAAAGATTCCATGTTAACAGAAACAAATAAATGCGAAGTCCATCAGTTGATTCAGATTTTAAAACATATCTCACCAAACGGAACACAGACCTGGGGACAGTTAGATGCATCTGCAACTTGGTAGTGTAATTCCCTCTACTCACTATCTGCCATCACGCACCAAATTTATTTTACACTCTTGGTTAAGTGGTCACATGTTAATATGAGAACAGAATGGTCATATACATATACATGCATGCACACATATATATGTATTATTTTGTAATCACATAAAATAATAAACGTACTTTATTTTTAAAGGCACAGCTTCTGTTTTTAAGATGTTTTAAAGTATTTCCATGCATAATTCAAAATTCATGGAGTTTTCATGAAGGACAAATAGTCAAAGGTACAGCTAAAAGGCCAGTGGGGCACTGGGGGAATGTGTATATTTGGATTTTAAGATGTAGCGAGAATGAAATGATCAAGAGACCAAATTGAAAAACTATGTTTGACACCTTTTTTCCTTCCCCTGCTCTGAAAGCAGGGGATATCTAATTGCTTCTGTTTCCTCCAATAATAATCCCATAAATAACAAAAAGGCCTAGTGTGGCTCTGTTCCCTCAGTATCAGATAACTATCTCGACTGTTTATGCAGTCGATGCATTAATTTTAGTGCGGGTTGGCTTTTTACTTCTTTGAAAAGAGCCTCAGACAAATCCTCTTTGAGCTTTGCATTGAGCTCGGCTTTGCAGCCAAAATAAATTAGTAAAGTCTAGAACTTTGTTTTCAGAGTTTGTCAAGTTCTTTCCAGTGAAATCTTTTCTCCAGTTCCAGATGTTGCGGTTTATTGACTTCAGCTTCTATTTTCCTTCCATGTGAAAATGCCAACATCCCATTTAGAGAAGACATGGAGAGCCAGAGGAGGGTAGACATAGCCAATCTGCTCAAAGGTGACCCTGAGGAGTTAACCACTGGTACTGGTACGGCAATTTAGGTTGAATCATTATATAGATATGTTAACTTTTCAAAATTATTTCTTCTGATAACAGCATTTAACATAAACTTGGTTTATTTTATGTTCTGCCTGGACGAACTGAGATGAAGAAGTGGGGTAAATTGGAAATTACTGTATTACAATCAAAATATTCAGATTATTGGGCAAATGTTAATTTGAGGCTCCAACTATTTGGGGAATGGTCATTTTCCACTTCTCTGTGTGTAACACAAACAAAAGTATGTGCAACAACCAGTGAGACCAGAACCAACTCAGCTGACCCAGAGTGACATGTTTTAGCTGTGAGGTTGATTTGCAGTATATAATAAGAGACACAAGCTCACTGCAGCAAAATATGGCTACTCTGTTCTCATGTTAACATATGACCGCTTAACCAAGAGTATAAAATAAATTTGAATTTCTCTATGCTCCTTTAAATGTCCAGGGGCAATATTGTCTTCCACTGGGACATACACAAAATATAACTTGAAAAGAAGTAAATTATTGAAAAAGCATTGGTGAATTTATTCAAAGAGTAAAGTTCTTTGAAGTCTGACTTTTTCTAGTTTAATATTCTACAACTCTTAAGCGTGGTTTATTGTACATGTATTTTATAAATGTATATAAATATATGTGTCTATCTTTACATATATATATATATGTCTGTCTTACTTTCATAGATTTTTTTATGAACTGTTCCTACTTTGATATCTTGATTGTACTAGCCTTATTTTCATCATCAAGCTAGAATATTAGCATTCTTGTCCTCTTTGAGGATATTTTCTGAAGATCACCACCTGCAAGCTTTTTAGGAGGTGCCATCGGTACTCTTTCTGACATTTTAATAAATAGGAAAATGAATGCTGCCCACCAAATTCCCTAATGTCAACACTTACCTCATCTAAAATGAGTGAGTCAGTTTTCATAGATCTCACGGCATGTGCTGAGAACCTACATTTTTCCCCACATCAATGTGCCCAACTTCTTTTCTCTTCATGCTTTAGTCTTAGGAACTATAACTCACTTTGCTTCTCTGTGCCTCAGTTTCCTTATCTGTAATATGAGGAGGGTGGGCTTAATGACTGCTAAATTGTCATTCAGTTACAAGTTTCTATGATTCAAGAATTTCTCTAAGTTTTCCAGTTCTGGGAATTGCCCACGTCTTTATCAGAAAGCTCATGAGTAATCCACCCCTTGTTTAGCATATAATCAAGAAGTAACAATAAGTATAATCAGCTGAGCGGCATAAGTTGCTGCTCTGCCTATGGAGTAGCCATTCTTTATTCCTTCACTTTCTTAATAAACTTGCTTTTGCTTTGAAAAGAAAAAAAAAAGAATTTCTAGTTTTAGTTTCTTCATCTGTAAAAGAAGAAGGTCGAACTATGTGTGGGTTTTTTGTTTCCTTTTAATTATTATGAAAGTAATATTTGCTTGTTGAAAAAAATCAAACAGCACATGATTCTATAAAATAATATGGTAGAGTTTCCCCCTCTTTTCTCTTATTTTATTCACCTCCTCAAACTATGTCCCGGCGATAACTACTGTTCAGACTTTTTGTTATAATTCCAAACATATATAGGCTTATTCAAACAGTTTTGATTATATTATATTTTTTAAATTATACGTTTAAATTCAAATTAAATTATGTAGCACACTTCCCTGATTTATTTTTTAAAACAAAATATGATAAACACCTTCCCATGACGATGCATATTAGGCATACCTCTTTTTTTTTTTTTTTTTTTTTTTTTTTTGAGACGGAGTCTCGCTCTGTCGCCCAGGCCAGAGTGCAGTGGCGTGATCTCGGCTCTGCAAGCTCCGCCTCCCGGGTTCACACCATTCTCCTGCCTCAGCCTCCCAAGTAGCTGGGACTACAGATGCCCGCCACCCCGCCTGGCTAATTTTTTGGGCATACCTCCTTTTTAACAGCTATATAGTGTTCCATTGAATGGCTATGCTTAATTTATTTGTTACCTTCTATTGAAAACATTTAAATTGTTTATTTTTACTTGAAATAGGTAATTTCTTTTTTTTGCTGGTTTTCTTTTTTATTATTATCATACTTTAAGTTCTAGGGTGCATGTGCACAACATGCATGTTTGTTACATGTATATACATGTGCCATGTTGGTGTGCTGCACCCATTAACTCGTCATTTACATTAGGTATATCTCCTAATGCTATCCCTCCCGCCTCCCCCCACCCCACAACAGGCCCTGGTGTGTGATGTTCCCCACCCTGTGTCCAAGTGTTCTCATTGTTCAATTCCCACCTATGAGTGAGAACATGTGGTGTTTGGTTTTCTGTCCTTGCGATAATTTGCTGAGAATGATGGTTTTCAGCTTCATCTATGTCCCT
Source organism: Gorilla gorilla gorilla (assembly GCF_029281585.2). NCBI lineage: Eukaryota > Metazoa > Chordata > Mammalia > Primates > Hominidae > Gorilla > Gorilla gorilla. The sequence goes on along the minus strand of NC_073236.2, from coordinate 73,407,031 downwards.
ACAAAAGACATGAACTCATCCTTTTTATGGCTGCATATTATTCCATGGTGTATATGTGCCACATTTTCTTAATCCAGTCTATCATTGATGGACATTTGGGTTGGTTCCAAGTCTTTGCTATTGCGAATAGTGCTGCAATAAACGTACGTGTGCATGTGTCTTTATAGTAGCATGATTTATAATCCTTTGGGTATATACCCAGTAATGGGATGAAATGGTATGAAATAAGTAATATCTAAGGTTCATTAGTGTTAAGATTCTATAGTCACAAGTCTATTGATTATTTTCTTGCAAGATTTGCTTTCATTCAACAAATTTTTAAGGGTATATATTGTGTGTCAGAAACTACTTTTTTACAACTCCAAATGAATGAATTATGAAGAATCAATTTGAATAAGCTGTGTTTAATGCATTTCCCATATGCAAGCAAACCCAATTCCAGTGCATACTATAGGCAGGAAAGAAATAGACAATGGGCAACAAGGAGATATGCAGAAGTTACAGCCATCCGTGGTCTATCCTGGAAGGATAGGCATTTAGTTTTCTTTAAGAAATGTGTAGAGGTCCTTCTGTAATTCTTCTTCTAGTGTCTAAAATTACTCCACCAAAATAGCCCCAAATCTTAAATTTTGCCATTGTATCTCCTTGAAGGAAAGTAAATTCTAAAGGGTAATGCTATGTGTATTCTTAGGGCATGTCTTTTTGATTAGTTTATTTTTATAGCACCTTAGTATAAGGTGATATTGCCTTGGAAATACCATGATCATTGTTATTAATATCATATCGTTATTAAGAATGAGACTAATATTCATTACAGAGTGGTTAGTCACCATGTGGCAGTACTAAGTGCTTTGCATTCATTTTTGGGAATCCTTATAACTTGCCTGCAAGATAGATATCAATGCTTCTATTGTACAGAGTGGGAGAAAGTAGGGAAGCCAAGATACCTCCAACACCCGTTTTTCTCCTCACTGAGTCGCTCCAATGCCACTTTGAGTATATGAAACGCAAGCTGTCTATAAAAACATAACTGGAAATTAAAAAGGAAAACCAGAAGGACTTTAGGTAATGGAGAGAACTTAGAAAAGATCTATGATTGGATTAACATATAATGTACTTTGAAAACTATTAAACTATCAACCACCTCTTCCCCTTTGTAACACCCTAAGTTGAGATATTCTAGTTGCTTCAGCATGCAGTTTGCACAATCTTGGTTTTCAAGCAACTAGATTTTAGTTTTGTTTTGTTTTGCAGTCATTGAATAACTCTTTTCTGTAATAAGTGAAGATTATCCATCTTCCAACCTAATTATAAAACAGCATCCTGCACTATCCTTTGTTGTAAATACATTTCTTTATATGTCACTCAACATTCAATTATCCACATAAGGATTATTCATGTCAGAATTGTCACCTGCTAATGTTTAATTTCCAAATGAATTTCCCCTGCTGACCAGGGTGGCCTTTCCTGCCAGCCATGAGTATCGGTTCAGAAAGTCAAGATAATATTGACAATAATGTGCATAGGATCTAATTAAAAGACATACCTCTGCTGCTGCAAAAGCGAACAAACAAACACACAAACATATGATACCTCCTGAGGCCAAACAACAATGATTTTGGGATTATCTGTTGCTTTGGATTTTCTGCATTACCACGCCCTCCCACTGGCATGCAGAATTGAAAACTGGCTGCCCAACATGTTTGCAATGACTGTTTTAGGAGTGAAGCTGTTGATTAGCAAAGGACTGTTGTCATAGCACACGTCAATCTTCGTAATTATCATATTTTCTTACAACAAGTTCTACAGCTGCTAGTCTATGGCTCATTTGTCTCTAAAAACTTGAGAAATAATTGCTTTCGCTCAGGAGTTTACAAGAGCAGAACTATTAGAGTCCATATGATTAGATACTGTGCATTTTCCAGATGATAATCAAATCATGACCTGAAGGGAATTTTAGATCTTCTGAAGCCATAACCAACTACTCTCTTATGAAGGCATATGTAACTAATGGAACCAGAACCTTCAAAGCCAAATTACCCCAGCCCCTCCACAAGAGAATATTCTGGTAAATAAATTAAAATTTTCAGCATAGCACAAGCCAAATTATCCAGATTTGGCATTACTTTTTCTTTCTTTTTTTTTGAATCTCACTTTGTTGCCCAGGCTGGATTGAATCTCATTCTGTTGCCCAGGCTGGAGTGTAGTAGTGAGATCTTGGCTCACTGCAACCTCCGCCTCCTGGGTTCAAGTGATTCTCTGGCTTCAGCATCCCAGGTAGCTGGGATCACAGGTGCGTGCCACCACACCCAGCTAATTTTTTTGTATTTTTAGTAAAGATGGGTTTCATCATTTTGGCCAGGCTGGTCTCGAACTCCTGACCTCAAGTGATCCACCTGCCTCAGCCTCCCAAAGTGCTGAGATTACAGGTATGACCTACCACGCCTGGCCTGGCCTTACATTTTCTATGAGCAAAAAAAAAAAAAAAAACAAAAAACTGAACTGTTCTCACTCAAGGAGAAATACTCAGTTACCTGAGTGGTAACTATCTCAGTAGACCCATCAGGCAAAGACATGTCTGGCAACAATGCCAGACCTTTCTACCTAAAAGAGACAGGTTTTGGTCCTTGTGAATGGACCACATAGCCCAGAGCAAGCAGAAAGTGCCAAGGTTCATTTCCATCTTTTGTGCAATCTTTAGAACGCATACAAAGCTTGTATTCTACTCCATAGTGTTTATGTTAACTTAAAATTGCTTTTTCCTCTTAAAATTTTGAATTAAAATGATGCCCTGAGGTGACTCAGGGCATTTATCCTGTAGTTCCCCATACCACCTGGTGCACAACCTCATTTACCACCTACAGGTCTGAGGACCCAAAGTCATCAAACAGAGGTCTTTATAAACCCCTTTCTAATAATACAGTTTCAGATATCAATTTGGGCAGCAAAGAGAGACATCACCAGGACCCAAGATGCACACAAACACAGGTGCCAGTATTGTGATTTCCTGGTTCTCAGCTGTAGGGAAGGCAAGATTTCTGATTGTTCCTTTTACTGAAGACTGTCTGGGGATCACAGTATTGAGGATGCATTTGCACCTGGTCTAAAGGTTGTCCAGGATCCTGGGACTCTTCTTATTTGTCTGCTCTTTGTGGTAGAGTCTGGCCAGAGCCTACTCTCTCCTTCCTCCTTTGGTCTATCCACCAACCAGGTCAACGATCATGAGACTGGGGTTCAAAGCCTTCAGGCAAAAGAGGAGCAGCCAATTCCTTAGAGTAACCCCAGAATTTTCGTCCATTTCTCTGAGCCCTTACTACAGATGTTGTTTTCAGAATAAATACAATTTTTAGTCACTTTCTAAATTTTGAGTTTCTTCACATTTTAGTTGTTATATAATACCTTTGTTGTACAACCCTCTCTTCCTGCCATTTCTCTCTAGAAAACTTAACTCGACCCACGAGCACAAGTGTCACCTGCAGGCCGATGTCTCCCAGAGAGCACATCCAGCCCAAATCTCCCATTGCTCTTCTAGAATCACATTTCCAGTTACTACCTGAGTGCCTCTCTTGCACCTCAAGAACAGCACCTCTCTATCTAGCTTTTCTGCTCAAGTCAGCTCCTCCTCCTCCTGATTTTCTCTTTCTCTAAGTAATCATTCCCTCAGCTACCCAGGGCAAAGAAAACCAGGGTCTTGACATACCCAACTCTTCATCACACCAGCAGCCAGCCCCATGCCTAGCACATAGTAGGTACTCAGTAAATATTTGTTAACTGAATGAACACATATATGTACGTACACACATATGTATGGACACATATGTGTACATTGATTTTATTTTAAAAATTAATTCAATATCATTTGCAAAAATGCAAAATAAAGCAATGTTTCTATTGCCTATAATCAGATGAAATCAAATACACCAAATTGCTAATGTTCTGAATAAACTTGCAACATTTACAACAGCCAATGAGAAAAATTTAGAAGACATAGAAGGAGTTAAAGATAATTAGAAGTTTTAACTAACAGCCAATCCATTGGTTTAATTGAATACCTGCTATTCTCTATTGAGTATCTCCTGTGCATCCAGCAGATGCTCAGATCAACAGGAAATAGACGAGCTGGGTAAGATGTGATTTCTGCCCTTTAAGAATCTAATTGGGAATAGAAAACTATCCACTTGAAACAACCCTGATCAATACAAGCCATGACGTGCCAAAGGGCTAAATCTGTGGCACAGACTCTGAGCGCATAGAAGTTATAGGTTTCAGAAACCCCACATGGGAACAGAAAGCATTAGTCAGCATCAGAAGATGGCTTTCTGGGAGCTGTGAGAATATGAAGAATGGTCAGAGGGCAAGACTGAGAAAAAAGAAGGAATAAGACATTCCAAAAGAAGAGCTAAGGAGAAAAGCTGGGTTCAAAATGCAGACACAGGCCTGGGCATGGGATGGCATGTGGGGAGAAGTTCATAGGACAGAGAAACCGGCTAAACAAGTCCATTTCAGCTCTAAGTCAGCCTGTTGGTGATATTATAGGGTAAACCTACTTGGACCAGATGACCAGCCTGTTTGGAGGACATGTGGAAATCTCATGATCTCTGTAACAAGTAGATATATAATCGCTGCTTTATTTCCAAAAAAATTACACATCATATCATATTCTCTCCCTATAAAACTCTAAAATCCTCTGTAAAGAGAAAACATTGACTATAGACATCATGATTCCCTCAGTTAATACCAGGCATTATTTAGGCACTTGGGAGTGTATATCATGTCTCAGGCCAGCATTAAAATATTGCCATAATGTGTCAAGTGACTTCATGGCAATCTAAATGTTGACAAGCCAACAAAGAGTGATTTTATTCAAAAAATTAGTTGAATATCATTTGCAAAAATGTAAAATAAAACAAGGGGAGTTGATGTTGTTTCTATTGCCTATCGTCAAATGAAATAAAATATGCCAAATTGCTGATGTTCTTAATAAACCTGCCACAAGGTTGGTTTTCTGTTAGAAATGTAAAAAAAAAATGGAGTATAACTTAGAAGGATCAGCAGAAAGGGGTTATGATCCTATTGGTTCAATTGTACACTTCTCTTGTATGTATTTTCCAGCATTACATTTGACTGAAAGACAACTTTGACATCAAAAAACAATTACTCTTCCAATCTCTCAATTTGTTCTTTGGAAATGTTTTCTATCTCCCCCAGCCACTCCCTCTTTGTCTTAGTCATCATGACTTCCAGTTAATTGGTTCAATCTCTGAACAAAGCCCAGCCCTGCTGGGCAGAATTAGGACGCATGTTTGGGTGCTGAATTACACCAGTGGTTTAGACAAGAGAGAAGTCCTTCTCACTTTCATGTTCAAACACAAACAACCCAGGGTTGACTTGTAATCATTACACTGTTGAACACTCAGGCACCCTCTCTCTTGAAGCTCTGCCATCCCTAGGTGTCAATCTTGTTGACACAGTCAGCAATGCCATCATCTTCTCTTTCCTAAGGATATCGAGTGACTGGTATCATTAGCTCTAAGTGTTTCCAGAGGAGTGGAGCTCTAGTCTGGGCTAATGTGATGGGGTGGGGCAGCTGGTGAGATGGCAGTGCAGGTTTAAGCCCCATTTTCAGTACAGGCCTTGTGACATTTCACTTAGCAACACAAGATATGGCTTACAGGTAGAAAGAGGTTGGGGGAAAGAAGAGAAGACATGCCCCACTGAGAAATGATACATATCATTTCTGCTCATATCCAGTTGGAAAGGATGTAACACCTAGCTGCAAGGGAGGCTGAGATATGTAGGATTCAGCTAAGTGGCCATGGTTCCCCTAAAAATCCTACCATCATAAAAGTAGATGATCAGGAAAAATAGCTTTCATAGAAGACAGAGAGATTGTTTTCCTAAATATCTAATCACACACTTCTCTGTTCAAAATAGATTACAAATGCACATACATTATTGCAAGATAAAATAAATTGAAATGTTTTAAAAAATGAGTCAAAAGTAAAATGGGATTTTAAAATACAATCAACATATTCAAAAGAATTACCAAGCCATGACGTTTTCTCTGGGAGTAAACTTGAGGCTGACATTCAGGGAGTCCCTGAATGAGAAGAATGAGGGCTTGAAAGAGAAGGTTGTTTTCTGGGCCATACAGCTCAGGGCAAGAACAATAACTAATAGGAGGGGCTTTCTGTGAAGGAAATGTCTGTTGGATTTAGGGGTCTGATACCCAGACTATTCAGTCTGATATCCAGGTTATTCAGCAGTCTAATATCCAGGTTGTTTTCTTGTTTTGTAATTCCTTTCAGTCATCTTAAGCTTGCTATCCTCAGTACTTGAGGAGTGAAGGGTGTGGAAGGGTCAAAGTTTTGAAGCATAAAAGGAGAAATGATTCTTAGTAAGGCAGACATGGATGCAGGACAAGACTGAGCCACTGGCCCAGATGGCAGGATGGCATGCCACAGTCAGGGAAATGGAACACTCTTTAGAAAAGCCCAGAGACATTTGAGAGAGGAATTTTTCAAGTTATGCAGCATGAAGGGTTAGGATTTTGACTCGTGAGTAAAAAGTAACAGAAGATGGAGTTGGGGGGAAGTCATGCTGCCCAAAACACAGTGGAAAAAAATGTGTACATGTAACTAGAAATGGACCACGAATTTGGCATCACCTCTTGGGCAAAGCTGCCAGTGATTTTTTTCTCTCTGTCTCATCACCCTATGCCCTGATCATTTTATGCTCTGGTATGAGCTAAAGCCACTTAAGCCCCTCTTCTATGGATTGCATATAGAGTGGATGCTGCAACGTCTCACCTAAATCTCCTTCAGAAGGAGCTGAATCCATCCCCAGTATCCCCCTTCTGGGCACAATTGCCCTGGGATGAATGAGGACTGGCCCACCTGGAAAGTTGTCTTCCTCCCCATCCAGTAACCAATGCATGGCTGGCACAGAGGTACACAATTCTAGACCCTTTGCCTCAAGACAATTCGTGGGAAAATTCATCCTCTAGATCTGCCCATGGGGCCAGAATAAAGCTACCCTCCAGTTCAGACCCTCTCCTTGTTTCACTTTCTTCTTTGCTTGTCTCACACCCTTTCTCCTGAAAGCACTGTCCCACTAAAATCACCTGCCCAAGAACCCCTGTTTCAAGTTCTGCCTCTAGGCAACCCACCTTAAGATACCATAAAACACAGGACACAGCAGGAAGTGAATAGATTCCCTGGAGGGTCTGTAGGGCACAGGCAAGGAGGAGGAGGAACCATGAGGCTTATCAGTGGCACATGATTGGGGAAACTCAGGGGCCAGACAGGGTTAGGGAGCGTTGTTGAGTAAGGCTGCAAGGTAAAGACAACAGTGAGTAAAGAAGGAGGGGACGTGAAGTCAGCAGCATCAGAAGCATCCCGTCAGCAGAGCTATTTCCTCCATGACCCTGGGCCTCCTTGGGGACACACCCTGCCCAGTGTCTGGCAGGTGTTGTGCTCTTAGCTCCCAGCAGAACCAGACATTTCAAGGACCATTCTTGCTTCAACTTGTCCATTCTTTCACAGTAAGAGGAGGTCTCCAGCTGATCCGTTTGTTAATCCCCTGGATTAAGCGCACATAAAGAGTGAAAACACCACTAGGGGAGAATTCCTACAGCTTCCTGCTTGAAAACAAGATTTGCCTGCAGCTAAGGGGCATGCCCAGCTCTGACAGCTACTATAAGCCCTGAGTAGGGCTTCGGGAAAGAAAAAGGAAAAAGAAAAAGAAAAGAAGAGAAAAAGCCTGTGAGAGGCAGTAAAGAGGGGAAAGTCAGGTGAGAGGCAGCAGGAGGTGAGGGGTCTCCATCTCTCTCCTACAGCAGTCCCTGGATTGCTTTTTCTACACTGATGATGGAAGGAGAGCATGTTTTGGTCTTGATCTTTTTTTTTCTTATTATTATACTTTAAGTTCTAGGGTACATGTGCACAATGTGCAGGTTTGTTACACATGTATGCATGTGCCATGTTGGTGTGCTGCACCCATTAACTCGTCATTTACATTGGGTATATCTCCTAATGCTATCCCTCCCCCCTCCCCTCACCCCATGACAGACCCTGGTGTGTGATGTTCCCCACCCTGTGTCCAAGTGTTCTCATTGTTCAATTCCCACCTATGAGTGAGAACATGCGGTGTTTGGTTTTTTGTCCTTGTGATAGTTTGCTGAGAATGATGGTTTCCAGCTTCATCCATGTCCCTACAAAGGACATGAACTCATCATTTTTTATGGCTGCATAGTATTCCATGGTGTATATATGCCACATTTTCTTAATCCAGTCTATCATTGATGGACATTTGGGTTGGTTCCAAGTCTTTGCTATTGTGAATAGTGCCGCAATAAACATATGTGTCTTTATAACAGCATGATTTATAATCCTTTGGGTATATACCCAGTAATGGGATGGCAGGGTCAAATGGTATTTCTAGTTCTAGATCCTTGAGGAATCGCCACACTGTCTTCCACAATGGTTGAACTAGTTTACAGTCCCATCAACAGTGTAAAAGTGTTCCTATTTCTCCACATCCTGTCCAGCACCTGTTGTTTCCTGACTTTTTAATGATTGCCATTCTAACTGGTGTGAGATGGTATCTCATTGTGGTTTTGATTTGCATTTCCCTGATGGCCAGTGATGATGAGCGTTTTTTCATGTGTCTGTTGGCTGCATAAATGTCTTCTTTTGAGAAGTGTCTGTTCATGTCCTTTGCCCACTTTTTGATGGGGTTGTTTGTTTTTTTCTTGTAAATTTGTTGGAGTTCTTTGTAGATTCTGAATATTAGCCCTGTGTCAGATGAGTAGATTGCAAAAATATTCTCCCATTCTGTAGGTTGCCTTTTCACTCTGATGATAGTTTCTTTTGCTGTGCAGAAGCTCTTTAGTTTAATTAGATCCCATTTGTCAATTTTGTCTTTTGTTGCCATTGGTTTTGGTGTTTTAGACATGAAGTCTTTGCCTATGCCTATGTCCTGAATGGTATTGCCTAGGTTTTCTTCTAGGGTTTTTATGGTTTTAGGTCTAACATGTAAGTCTTTATTCCATCTTGAATTTATTTTTTTATAAGGTGTAATGAAGGGATCCAGTTTTAGTTTTCTACATATGGCTAGCCAGTTTTCCCAGCACCATTTATTAAATAGGGAATCCTTTCCCCATTGCTTGTTTTTCTCAGGTTTGTCAAAGATTAGACAGTTGTAGATGTGTGGAATTATTTCTGAGGGCTCTGTTCTGTTCCATTGGTCTATATCTCTGTTTTGGTACCAGTACCATGCTGTTTTGGTTACTGTAGCCTTGTAGTATAGTTTGAAGTCAGGTAGTGTGATGCCTCCAGCTTTGTTCTTTTGGCTTAGGATTGACTTGGTGATGCAGGCTCTTTTTTGGTTCCATATGAACTTTAAAGTAGTTTTTTTCAATTCTGTAAAGAAAGTCACTGGTAGCTTGATGGGGATGGCATTGAATCTATAAATTACCATGGGCAGTATGGCTATTTCCACGATATTGATTCTTCCTATCCATGAGCATGGAATGTTCTTCCATTTGTTTGTCTCCTCTTTTATTTCCTTGAGCAGTGTTTTGTAGTTCTCCTTGAAGAGGTCCTTCACATCCCTTGTAAGTTGGATTCCTAGGTATTTTATTCTCTTAGAAGCAGTTGTGAATGGGAGTTCACTCATGATTTGGCTGTTTGTGTGTTATTGGTGTATAAGAATGCTTGTGATTTTTGTACATTGAGTTTGTATCCTGAGACTATGCTGAAGTTGCTTATCAGCTTAAGGAGATTTTGGGCTGAGATGATGGGATTTTCTAAATATACAATCATGTCATCTGCAAAGAGGGACAATTTGACTTCCTTTTTTCCTAATTGAATACCCTTTGTTTCTTTCTCCTGCCTGATTGCCCCGGCCAGAACTTCCAACACTATATTTAATAGGAGTGGAGAGAGAGGGCATCCCTGTCTTGTGCCAGTTTTCAAAGGGAATGCTTCCAGTTTTTGCCCATTGAGTATGATATTGGCTGTGGGTTTGTCATAAATCGATATTATTTTGAGATACGTCCCATGAATACCTCATTTATTGAGAGTTTTTAGCATGAAGGGCTGTTGAATTTTGTCAAAGGCCTTTTCTGCATCTATTGAGATAAACATGCGGTTTTTGTCTTCCTTTCTGTTTATATGCTAGATTACGTTTATTGATTTGCGTATGTTGAACCAGCCTTGCATCCCAGGGATGAAGCCCACTTGTTCACAGTGGATAAGCTTTTTGATGTGCTGCTGGATTCGGTTTGCCAGTATTTTATTGAGGATTTTTGCATCGATGTTCATCAGGGATATTGGTCTAAAACTCTCTTTTTTTGTTGTGTCTCTGCCAGGCTTTGGTATCAGGATGATGCTGGCCTCATAAAATGAGTTAGGGAGGATTCCCTCTTTTTCTGTTGATTAGAATAGTTTCAGAAGGAATGGTACCAGCTCCCCTTTGTACCTCTGGTAGAATTTGGCTGTGAATCTCTCTGGTCCTGGACTTTTTTTGGTTGGTAGGCTATTAATTATTGCCTCAATTTCAGAGCCTGTTACTGGTCTATTCAGGGATTCAACTTCTTCCTGGTTTAGTCTTGGGAGGGTGTATGTGTCCAGGAATTTATCCATTCCTTGTAGATTTTCTAGTTTATTTGCATAGAGGTGTTTATAATATTCTCTGATGGTAGTTTGTATTTCTGTGGGCTTGGCGGTGATATCCCCTTTATCATTTTTTATTGCATCTATTTGATTCTTCTCTCTTTTCTTCTCTATTAGTCCTGCTAGCAGTCTATCAATTTTGTTGATCTTTTCAAAAAACCAGCTCCTGGATTCATTGATTTTTTGAAGGGTTTTTTGTGTCTCTATCTCCTCCAGTTCTGCTCTCATCTTAGTTATTTCTTGTTTTCTACTAGCTTTTGAATTTGTTTGCTCTTGCTTCTCTAGTTCTTTTAATTGTGATGTTAGTGTGTCAATTTTAGATCTTTCCTGCTTTCTCTTGTGGGCATTTAGTGCTATAAATTTCCCTCTACACACTGCTTTAAATGTGTCCCAGAGATTCTGGTATATTGTGTGTTTGTTCTCATTGGTTTCAAAGAACATCTTTATTTCTGCCTTCATTTTGTTATGTACCCAGTAGTCATTCAGGAGCAGGTTGTTCAGTTTCCATGTAGTTGGCGGGTTTTGAGTGAGTTTCTTAATCCTGAGTTCTAGTTTGATTGCACTGTGGTCTGAGAGACAGTTTGTTATAATTTCTGTTCTTTTACATTTGCTGAGGAGAGCTTTACTTCCAACTATGTGGTCAATTTTGGAATAAGTGCAATGTGGTGCTGAGAAGAATGTATATTCTGTTGATTTGGAGTGGAGAGTTCTGTAGATGTCTATTAGGTCTGCTTGGTGCAGAGCTGAGTTCAATTGCTGGATATCCTTGTTAACTTTCTGTCTCGTCAATCTGTCTAATGTTGATGTGGGGTGTTAAAGTCTCCCATTATTAATGTGTGGGAGTCTAAGTCTCTTTGTAGGTCTCTAAGGACTTGCTTTATGAATCTGGGTGCTCCTGTATTGGGTGCATATATATTTAGGATACTTAGCTCTTCTTGTTGAATTGATCCCTTTACCATTATGTAATGACCTTCTTTGTCTCTTTTGATCTTTGTTGGTTTAAAGTCTGTTTTATCAGAGACTAGGATTGCAACCCCTGCCTTTTTTTGTTTTTCATTTTCTTGGTAGATCTTCCTCCATCCCTTTATTTTGAGCCTATGTGTGTCTCTGAACATGAGATAGGTCTCCTGCACACTGATGGGTCTTGACTCTTTATCCAGTTTGCCAGTCTGTGTCTTTTAATTGGAGCATTTAGCCCATTTTCATTTAATGTTAATATTGTTATGTGTGACTTTGATCCTGTCATTATGATGTTAGCTGGTTATTTTGCTTGTTAGTTGATGCAGTTTCTTCCTAACATTGATGGTCTTTACAATTTGCCATGTTTTTGCAGTGGCTGGTACCGGTTGTTCCTTTCCATGTTTAGTGCTTCCTTCAGGAGCTCTTGTAGGGCAGGCCTGGTGGTGAAAAAATCTCTCAGCATTTGCTTGTCTGTAAAGGATTTTATTTCTCCTTCACTTATGAAGCTTAGTTCGGCTTGATATGAAATTCTGGGTTGAAAATTCTTTTCTTTAAGAATGTTGAATATTGGCCCCACTCTCTTCTGGCTTGTAGAGTTTCTGCTGAAAGATCAGCTGTTAGTCTGATGGGTTTCCCTTTGTGGGTAACCTGACCTTTCTCTCTAGCTGCCCTTAACATTTTTTCTTTCATTTCAACTTTGATGATTCTGAGAATGATGTGTCTTGGAGTTACTCTTCTTAAGGAGTATCTTTGTGGCATTCTGTGTATTTCCTGAATTTGAATGTTGGCCTGCCTTGCTAGATTGGGGAAGTTCTCCTGGATAATATCCTGCAAAGTGTTTTCCAACTTGGTTCCATTCTCCTCGTCACTTTCAGGTATACCAATCAGACGTAGATTTGGTCTTTTCACATAGTCCCATATTGCTTGGAGGCTTTGTTCATTTCTTTTTACTCTTTTTTCTCTAAACTTCTCTTCTCACTTCATTTCATTCATTTGATGTTCAATCACTGATAGTCTTTCTTCCAATTTATTGAATCAGCTACTGAAGCTTGTGCATGTGTCACGTAGTTCTCGTGCCATGGTTTTCAGCTCCATCAGGTCATTTAAGGACTTCTCTACACTGGTTATACTAGATAGCTATTCTTCTAATCTCTTTTCAAGGTTTTTAGCTTCTTTGCAATGGGTTTGAGCTTCCTGCCTTAGCTCAGGGAAGTTTGATCGTCTGAAGCCTTCTTCTGTCAACTCATCAAAGTCATTCTCCTTCCAGCTTTGTTCCATTGCTGGTGAGGAGCTGGTTCTTTGGAGGGGGAGAGGCGCTCTGATTTTTAGAATTTTCCGCTTTTCTGCTCTGTTTTTTCCCCATCTTTGTGGTTTTATCTGCCTTAGGTCTTTGATGATGGTGACCTACAGATGGAGTTTTGGTGTGGATGTCCTTTGTGTTTGTTACTTTTCCTTCTAACAGTCAGGACCCTCAGCTGCAAGTCTGTTGGAGTTTGCTGGAGGTCCACTCCAGACCCTGTTTGCCTGGGTATCAGCAGCGGAGGCTGCCGAACAGCAAATATTGCTGAACAGCAAATGTTGCTGCCTAATTGTTCCTCTGGAAGCTTCATCTCAGAGGGCTACCCGGCCATGTAAGGTTTCAGTCTGCCCCTACTGGGGGGTGCCTCCCAGTTAGGCTACTCAGGGGTCAGGGACCCACTTGAGCAGCAGTTTGTCCATTCTCAGATCTCAAACTCCATGCTGAGAGAACCACTACTCTCTTCAAAGCTGTCAGACAGGGACATTTGAGTCTGCAGAGGTTTCTGCTGCCTTTTGTTCAGCTATGCCCTGCCCTCAGAGGTGGAGTCTACAGAGGCAGGCAGGTCTCCTTGAGCTGCGGTGGACTCCACCTAGTTCGAGCTTCCTGGCTGCTTTGTTTACCTACTCAAGCCTCAGCAATGGCAGGCGCTCCTCCCTCAGCTTCACTGCCGCCTTGCAGTTCCATCTCAGACTGCTGTGCTAGCAATGAGCGAGGCTCTGTGGGTGTGGGACCTTCTGAGCCATTCACGGGATATAATCTCCTGGTGTGCTGTTTGCTAAGACCATTGGAAAAGCGCAGTATTAGGGTGGGAGTGACCTGATTTTCCAGGTGCTGTCTGTCACAGCTTCCCTTGGCTAGGAAAGGGAATTTCCTGATCGCTTGCACTTCCTGGGTGAGGCGATGCCTTGCCCTGCTTCGGCTCACGCTTGGTGGGCTGCACCCACTGTCTTGCACCCACTGTCCGACGAGCCCCAGTGAGATGAACCCAGTACCTCAGTTGGAAATGCAGAAATCACCCATCTTCTGCATCACTCACGCTGGGAACTGTAGACTGGAGCTGTTCCTATTTGGCCATCTTGGAACCACCTTCTCTCTAGTCTTGATCTTTTAGTACCACCGACAATCAGGTAATTTTAACAGAAGTGACTTGGAGAAGAGGTAGCAGTCTTGCTGCCATTTCTTTACTGTTTGGGATATAGTAAAGATATAAGATATTCTCTATGCCCTTGAGATATAAAGAAAAAATTGAGAAAAATATCACTTTTTTATAATTTGAGTTAAAATTCTAAACAAGAGTCTTCCTTGATTTTGCTCTACATTAATATCTCTTTATGAACTTTTGAAAAGGGTCTCAAACTCAAGATGGAAAGACTAACAGCGGTCCTACATTAACTTCCTCACTCTTTTGGGGAGGGGAGAGAATGGAGGGGTGTGTTAGTAAATATTGGAGGCTGCTGGGGGCAGTAGGATGCTTTTTTGCAAGCTCAGACCAAATACGTGGTTACTATTGGTTCACTCACTTAAGAATTATTTACTTAGCATCTTCTATGAACCAGGCTTCATACTGGGTGCTGCCAATGTGGAGATGTGTGGGCCTGGTTCCCATCCTCCAAGAATTCACACTGGAGAAAAGACACATAAGGAAGATATTACACCAAAGTCTGCTTGGAGTCCTGTGGCTATACTCAAATCTGTCCACACAATTTTCATGAGCTTTCAGGTACATGGCTGTAATAATCTAGGAGCACAGGAGAGGATAAACTCTCCAGGTGTTTGTGGCTGGTACATCTAGCAATATGTTCTGAGGGAAATCCAGCTCTGCTCTGTGATGACCTGATTCATCCCACTCTGAAGTTGCTGCTCCCCAGGAAAGTATTGGTACAGTAGGGATCCAACAAGAAAAGGACACAGTGGGACCAGAAAGCACAGTTCAACCATCTTTTCCTTTAAGCCCTCAAATAATAGCTTCTTTACAATCCTTTTCTGTTTATTCCAACACAAGTCACTTTGTGGTCACTTCCTATTGCTTTTTCCTCTTGATTGCGCATCATATTTTCCTTCTTGAAATGTTTAAGAATGTTAAATTATATGCTAGATATTGTGAACAATACGTTGTAGAATATCTGTCTGGCAGGACAAACTCAATATCCTTTAAGGAAAGAGGATATAATTCATATGAATTAATCAAATTACTGGTAGATTCTTTTCATCCTCTTATATTTGATTTTATTCTTAGAAGAATGATCTATTTTGTTTTTTGTTTTTGTTTTTTTACCTAGTTTCAGGGCAGGATGCTTACATTAAGGCATAGTTATTATTCCTTTACAAAGCATGACCTTCCTAGGGTTCACATGAATGCCCCAGATTTTTCTTTCTTCTATGGGCCAGAACTCCAGCATCACCGTAACCTGCAAGGCCTCTGTTATCAGTGTTCAGCTTTCATCTCCATGACGTCTATCTATGCCATGTCTCATGGAGTCTCAACCTTTACCTGCACAGCCAATCCTTTAGCCAAGGAATTATCATAAGTCAATATGCAGACTTTCAGAGACCCCCCCACTGCACAGCCCCTACTTATCCACTACCCTACCCAGGAAATTTCAGCTATTTCAGGAGCCTGGAACTCTGATCCCTGCTTCTTCAGCTCAGCAAGACCATTGTTCCATTGGGTTCCACCTCCTTGTGCTGCAGCTTTGTCCCCACACACAAAAGTGTGGCTCATCTTGTGTGTTTCCCATCTCTCAAAGATCATAGTCCCATGCCTCCTATTCAATGCTTGAAAATAACTGTCTCATATATTTGTTCGGGTTTATAGTTGTTTCCAACAGAGGGCAAGTTTGGTACCAGTTACTTGCTCATAGTCAAAAGCAGGAGTCAACATGCTTTCTTAAAAAAAATTATTGATGTTATTTTCTGCATATCTTGACTAGAACTCTACCACCCAATATTTGAGGAGTTAAGAACAAGCCAACATCCCCAGAGAAGATGGAAGAGCAGAAAGAAGAAAGGAACCTGGGTCTTTAACAAATTTACCAACCCTGGTATCTCTCATCTTCACATTTCTTGTAACATGATATGGTAAATGTTATTGTTGCTTAAGACTCTTTCAATTGGGTTTCCAGTTATTTGCAGCAACTGGCACCTGTAGTAGCTGATACAAGTCATCATGCCTAAGTCTTCTTTTCTTAAGGTGGAACAACTTCAGCTACTCTAGGTATTTCATACATGGTATCATGTGAACTCAAATTCTCTCAAATTTTTTTTATCTCAATTATGATAGTGTGCTATGAACTGAGGAGTATGATTAATTCAAACCTCTGCCCTAAGACTGTGTGTGAGTGAGAGAGAGAGAAAGAAAGACAAAGAGAAGGTGGGGGTAGGGAAGTAGATACATATTGTGGTCTCTAATTATAGCAAATTCACCCAGACAATGAAATCACACAAAGTTTTACTTGGAAAACTCCAAAACAAGAGGTCATCTAATTCAAGGTTCTTATCCTAGGGTTCATTGACATCCCAGGATGGGCTTGGGTGAAATTGGACATAACACATTTGAATGTGAATTTTGCTAAACAGAAGTTCAGTACCTTTCAAATGTTTTTGTATAGCTATATGCCCCCATCCTTAATAGTTAGAAAGCACCAATGCTGACCAAACTTTTTACTTTCTAGACAAAGAAAGATTATCCCAATAAACTATGACTTATGCAAAGCATAGGGCCAGTGTATTAGTCTGTTTTCACATTGCTGATAAAGACATAACCAATTCACAAAAGAAAGAGGTTTATTGGACTTACAGCCCTCATGGCTGGGGAGGCCTCACAATCGTGGCAGAAGGCAAGGAGGCACAAGTCACATCTTACGTGGATGGCAGAAGGCAAAGAGAGAGCTTATGCAGCGAAATTCTGGTTTTTAAAACCATCAGATCTCGTGAGACCTATTCACTATCACGAGAACAACATGGGAAAGACCTGCCCCCATGATTCAATCATCTTCCACTGGGTCCCTCCCACAACACGTGGAAATTATGGAACTACAATATGAGATTTGGGTGGGGACACAGAGACAAGCCACATCAAGCTAGTTAGAGCCAGAACTGAGACATTAATCAAGGATGCCTACTTTTTCTAAGTTACTTTCAGACCAATCTCATTTATTGGTAGTACTTTCTTCCCTGCTTGCATGAGGGTGGGAGACAAATCTTGGCTCTCCAAACAGCCAGACCCCAGACTCTGTGTTTGACCTTGTGCAATAGATTTGTTTCTTTAAGCCTGGATTGGCTGGGCACGGTGGCTCACACCTGTAATCCCAGCACTTTGGGAGGCCAAGGTGAGTGGATCACCTGAGGTCAGGAGTTCAAGACCAGCCTGCCCAACATGGCAAAACCCCATCTCTACTAAAAATACAAAAAATTAGCCTGGTGTGGTGGCGCATGCCTGTAACCCCAGCTACTCAGGAGGCTGAGGCAGGAGAATTGCTTGAACCCAGGAGGCGGAGGTTGCAGTGAGCCGAGATCGCGCCACTGCACTCCAGCCTGGGCGACAAGAGCCAAACTCTGTCCAAAAATAACAATAATAAAAAAAAAGCCTGAGTTTACAAATCTATAGAAGGAAATTTAAAATATTATCTCTGTTCCCATCAAATTTCTTTGTTTCAAGTGATATAAACTAACTATGGCTGATTAGACAGTAGGGAATTTATTGCAAGGGTATGAGAAAGCACATAGAAAAGGCTTCTTTGTGGCTCAACTCCAAAACACTGTAATTTATGTTTATGAAAACATTGGGAAGGCTGAACTACCAGACTCAGAAATGGCATAAAGAAGGGGTCCAGGCAACAGCCTGAGCCACAGCCAAAATGATGCCACAATGTGAGTGAGGTGGAGACTCTGTCACTCCACCTGACTGTTGCTGACACTGAATACTGAGGCTTATCTGTTATTGCTACTGAACTCAAACATTTAATGTCACCACCACAGCCTCTGTAAACCCTGGAAACTGATGTTGAAGCCACCTCTGCAACCATTAAAGGAGAAATAAATTCTCCGCTTTCCTGATTTTTGCATCTCTCAATGCAAATTTAAAGTCTGAGGCAGGTACCTCTGTTTGGCTGAGTATAGGTGATGTGTTCATACCTTAGCTGCAGGGTAGCCTGGGACAAGAATTTTTTTGACTTCCATACTGGGAAATTCAAGCAAAATTCATATTATTAGAAATTTCTCAAATGTAAGAAATGGGTTCAAAGGCTGAACTCAGCCTTTGAGTTCAAAGGCTGAACCCTCTCAAATAAAACTAACATGGATCTACTACTCCATCCCATTAGGTTGGTGTGAGGATTAAATAGATAATAATAGATAGAGTGTCTAGGAAATAATAAGGATTCAATGTTCATTTTCATCATCATTGTATTACTCTTGTAAGAGTCAGCCTATCTTCATGGTATGCCAGTTGTCTGTAATACCTAGAGCTGAGAAAAGTGAAATAAGGATTTGAAGTGTTTTGATTTCACATAACGGGAAAATGTAGGGAAAATTAAGGAAATGAGGAGTAATGCCAGAAGAGATGAAAGTGAAAAGACTGACAGAGAGAGTCAGATAAGGAAAATAAATGGGCATTAGATTAGTTGCAGAATTACTGACTCCTGTGAAGGAATGGATTGTCTAGGGAAAAGAAGCTAGCCAAGAAATGGAGACCTGGGAATGAGATCCATGCTACTCCAAGCTCTAATCCTAGGGCTGAATCTCCCAATCTAGGGTGCCCATACAAAAAGAACACAATAATTAAAGACAAATAAGGAATAGAAATATTCTGGGTCTTTTTGGAATTAAAACCTTATAGCTTGCATCTGTTTGGTAGTGGTGATTGTAGTGGTGGTCCTGGTGGTGTGTGTATGTGTGCAAGTTCATTTTGTTTTGTTTTAAACTTACAGAACAGAATTGAGATTTGGATTTTAAGGGAATTTTGATTTTTCATTTTGACAGCTCTCCTTCTGACACTTCATTCTTCTTCTTCTCGCACCCAAACACACACAGGCATACAAACCTCTTTGGGATTGGCTGCAGAAACAGTGCCTCCCAGAGTATTCCCATTCATCTCATTTGTGCTTAGCTGACCTCTAATACCTAGAGGAGAACTGTAGTGCAAACATCAAGAAAATAATAATGTAATTCTAGAATAATAACCCTAAGACTTATAAATATGAAGCAAATATGAGAACGCTTTTTTCAGTGGACAAGAATTGCTTGTCTATTCATCACATCCTTTTTTTGTTTGGAAAGTGTCCCTCTCTCTCTCCATGTTGACTCTAGAAGGACTATAAGCCACATATTCAACTCTGCAAAGGAAGAAGAGGGCTTCACTTCTTCTTACCTCTTCTTCCTTTACAGAATTGAACATGTGATTTACACTGACCAATCAGTTTACCTTATATGTCTTAATGCCTGTGATTAGTCCAGAGAGAAATACATGAAGTAGGGATAGCCAATCCAAACACTGCTTTGGAGTTTGATTGTTGGGATAAAGTCTCTCTTGAATTCACAAAGCTTCAAGATCATGTATGCATGTGGCAAGCACCAGGATGCTCTCACCACCTTATGGAAAAAGCTTGCCTGAAGTTGAACAAAGGCAAATGGAGCTCAACATACCTCTGAACAATCTGAGCCAACAACTTCTCCTTTCGACTTCAGCTACTTTAAGTTGAGGTTTTATTACTTGGTGTATTAGTCTGTTCTCACACTGCTATAAAGAACTACCTGGGTATGGGTAGTTTATAAAGAGGGATTTAATTGACTCACAGCTCCACAGGTTGTATAGAAGTCATGGCAGGGGAGGCCTCAGGAAACTTACAATCATGGAGGCAGGGCAAATGGGAAGCAAGCACATCTTTACATGGCAGCAGGAGAGAGAGAGCAAAGAGGGAAGTGCTACACACTCTTAAACAACCAGATCTCATGAGAACTCACTATCACAAGAACAGCAAGGGAAAAATCTACCCCCATAATCCAATCACCTCTTACCGGGTCCCTCCCCCAACACTGGGGGTTACAATTCAACATGAGATTTGGGTGGGGACACAGAGCCAAATCATATCACTTGGAAGTTGAGAATTTTATATCTTATACTTCCCCGCCCCAAGAAAAAAATAATTTCATACCCCCTTAGTGATATGAGTTGAACTTTTAGTATGACTTAAGAAAACATACTGACAAAAATGGCCAATAATCTCAGTAAAGCTTTTAAAATATTATTTACTCAGACTCTAGAGAATGCTTGCACAACAAGTAGATTAATAAGACACCTAACAATAACTTATTGGTCCCCCCATCCAAGGTTAAAAATCATTGTTTATAAGTGCTTATGCTTTCAAAACAATACTGAGAAAAATGCACTTCTGAGTGTTATCATATTTTGAAGACTATAAACCCTTCACCCACTTTTGAAAAGAGGATGATATTGAAAAAGCCATTTGATAAGCTTTTATATCCAAAGAAACAAAGAAGCAGTTTGGTTCGAAGACTCCAGGGACACAAGGCCACCACCTGTGAGGACACAGGAGCCACCTATGAGCCATGAAAGTTTGGAAACTTGCCTGGGAAGTTCATCAGGGTCACCACCAGAGGAAATCATTGATATTCATGGAGAATTGGATGCTCAGCAGTGCAGTGGCATATAGGTCACACACAAGACAAAAACTGTTTCTGAGGTTTGAATGCAATGCCATTAGTGAGCCATTACTGATATGTTTGACACTGTATCAGAAAATTTTACCAAAGCTCCCTTTTCTACTAAAAGCAACTGAGGGGAAAAGAAAATGGTAGAAAACCAAAAATAAAAGCAACTATTTCCTGGGAAGACCAATGAAGCCCTTCAAAAAGCTGACTGGATTGTATTAAACTGCTAAGGTTTGAATGTATCTCCCCAGAGTTCATGTGTTGGAAACTTAATCCCCAATGCAACAGCATCGAGAGGTGGCACTTTTGAGAGGTGATTAGGTCATGAGAGCTCTGCCCCCTGGAATGGATTAATGTCATTATGGCAGGGGTAAGTTCATGATGTCAGGAATGGGTTTGTTATAAAAGCAAGTTTGTCCCTCTCTTGCTTGCTGGCTCTCATCCATTCTCTCTTCATGTGATGTCTTCTGCCAGGTTATGACTCAGCAAGAAGACCCCCACTAGATGCAACCCCTTGATCTTGGACTTCCTGGCCTCCAGAAACATAAGACAAATAAACTTCTTTTTATTGTTATTATCATTAATTTTTTATTTTTTATTTCAATAAGTTTTGGGGAACAGATGGTATTTTGTTACATGAATATGCTCATTAGTGGGGATTTCTGAGATTTTGTTGCACCCATCACTCAAGCATTGTATACTGTACCCAATGTGTAGTCTTTTATCTCTCCCCCTCCCCCACTCTTTCCTTTGAGTCTCCAAACTCCAATGTATCATTCTTATGCCTTTGCATTCTCATAGCTTAGTTTCCATGTATGAGTGAGAACATGTATGTTTGGTTATCTATTCCTGAGTTACTTCACTTAGAATAATAGTCTCCAATTCCATCCAGGTTGCTGCAAATCCCATTATTTCATTCCTTTCTTTGGCTGAACAGTATTCCATGGTATATGTGTGTGTGTGTGTGTGTGTGTGTATGTGTGTGTGTGTGTATAAGTATATGTATATGTATATATACACACACATATATGTATGTATATAACATTTTTTATCCACTCATTGATTGATGGGCATTTGGGCAATTGTACTGCTATATACATGCATGTAACAAGTATCTTTTTTGTATAATGACTTCTTTACTTCTGAGCAGATACATAGCAGTGCGGTTGCTACGTCAAATGGTAGGTCTACTTTTAGTTCTTTAAGGAATCTCCATACTGTTTTCTATAATGGTTGTGCTAGTTTACATTCCCACCAACCCAGTAAAAGTGTTCCCTTTTCACCATATCCATGCCAACATCTATTTATTTATTATTATTTTTTGATTATGACCATTATTGCAGAAGTTAGGTGGTATCGCACTGTGGTTTTGATTTGTATTTCCCTGATAATTAGTGATGTTGAACATTTTTCCATATGCTTGTTGGCCATTGAGACAAATAAACTTCTATTGTTTATAAATTACCTAGTTTATGGTATTCTGTTATAGCAGCACAAAACGGACTAAGACAGAAACTCACTAGCTGTTCAATTTCCTTTTTGACCTGTTTTTAAAGTTATGACAAATTTCAAAGCTATTTATATAGCTGAATATCTCTATAAAAATTTCTACACATTTTCAATTTAACAAAGCACAGGCTGCTAGACCATTTTGGGGTCAAGAGGGACTGGGAGCGAGGTGAGGGAAGCACATATGCCCTACTTCAATTTAGCTGTGAGAAAACAGTTTTGCTGCACCAAAAAAACATCGATATTTCAAGCAAAAATGTTAGTGGGAAAAGTAAGGGGCAATAAAAGTAGGTCCAAGCCCTGTAGCAACTTGATCAAATGTTACCTGGGCCTTTGCCACCTGAATGGCCCCATAGAACTAAGATGATTTGAAATGGTTCCTTGCAGCTAACTGTAGCTTCAATGAAGCTGTGCCTCTTTTCCACCTCCTGGCGCCTCACCATGCCAATCTCTGACTTGAGGCACTGTTCCTGTTGTGGGATCAAATGTTAGGATTTTAAAAACTAAAGTTTGATGTGGATGAACAACTGCCTATAAAGCGCATTAAGCTCTTTCCCTGTAATGTATTTAATTTCACACTGACTGCCGGTATTGCCCCTGAATGGATTACAGCAGGGGACTGCCATTGTCCCACTAAATCACACGGGTTAAATAATACCTTGGTGTCTAGAACTGCTTCAGAACCATTTCATACTGGCTAATACATGAAATGAATACCCAGCTTTTCTGCAAGTAATTTAGTTTGGTTAAAAATAAGGACACATTGAATTGGTTTACAGTGCAAGATCATTTACAGCCCTATTTGGATTGTACTGTTGCCTACAGTAACATTTGCACCTGCATTTTGCCATTCGCAGCAGCAGGGCATAATCACACACTTACTGCTCTCAGGCATTTGGTGCTCAGGGTCTATTTACTTAACAGCCCCAGGAATAATACTGCACTCCAGGGTCAGCCACTTACATTTGGCTTTGTGTTTAGATAATGATACCGTATTCTTGTCCAAGCCAGGGGAAATGCTACAGATAAGCTCCAACATTGTCTCTGAGTTGACTTGATGCCTTTTCAAGAGCACTTTCGAACTTTAAGCACATTTCCAAAGTTATCCCCTCACGTAGTCAAGATAATCACCTCATTTCATGAAGCACTTCTCAGGCCATAGACACTGGAATCATTTGAGTATGAGCCATGTGGGGCCACAAGGAGGTTTTACAATGACACAGTTTCTCTGTCCCTTCAGTTGCACCTGCAACATAAACAGCCATGGAGAGAAAAAAATCTTGTACAGCCACTTAGCTGGGCCTCTGCTACCATAGGTTTTGCTTTAGTGTCCACATCAGTTTGTGACTTGCCCTAGCATTAGGAAGCAGAGAAGCATTCTGGCACATGTTTGAGGCCCTGGGCAAGCTCACCTTGGGGCTAATTATACAACTGTAGAGGCTTATTTTTAAAAGAGGTTTCAAGTCCAAAGGAGTGAATAGGGTTCTTTTATTTCCTCTGTATTGTTGTTGCAATAAAAAAAGTTAGAAAAGTATTAAAGCTTTGCACATCTTTTTTTTTTTTTTTTTATTCCCTTCCCTCGGCTTTTGAGTCTGAAAAGAATGCTGGAAGTCATCGGAGGCCTGGTTGGAATACAGAGTGTTAATTCTTCCATATCTAAGCCTCTTTGTCGAAATTCCCTTTGTCTCCTGCCCCAAGTCATTAAACACTAATCCCATCACTCTTCCTAATCCGATGCACTGGAGCTGGAGTTCAGCTTCCGAAACTGTCTTTGTGGCACTCCTAATAGACAGCTTCTCTGGATTGTAGTTGGTTCAGGCGCATTTAGAGCTTCCCATTTCAGCCTCTTAATGAAGTGCCCTTAATGAATCTTTTCCTCCTTCATGCAGTGAGCACGGGCTTCAATTGGTTTAGCGTTGAGTAGGGGAAGATGCAGAGTCATCTCAGGGGCCTTTGCAAAATATGACTGTCAAAGGCAAAACCTAGGAAACAGGCCATTGAGGGCTACAGCCACTGAAGTGCTCATTTAATTACTAAGGATTTGCAAAAGAAAATCTTCCCTTTGTAGCTAACAAAGGAAAGGAACTAAGAAGAGATAGTAAAAGGTTTTTCCAATAAATGATGAAAGAGGAAACATGGTTGAGTAAAGCCGTAAGGGCATGGAGAGGAACACTTTCACACTTGCTACACAGGCCTACCTTTCTAAATGTTAGGTATGCTCAGAGATACTGAAAGAGGCCTTTCTATCCTGCCAAGTGATGGAGGCTATTGAGTCTGATAAATTCTTCACTGGCAAAAATCCACCAAAATGACAATCCATTCCATTAAGTTTAAAACAAAGTATTTTTCATGACATGATGGCAATTCAGGGAGACTGGAAAAATAAACACAGGGAAGAAATAAATGATGGAAAAAAATGTTTGCAAGGTAGTTCTGTCCACCCCCCTTTTTTGTTCTATTTGAGTAAAGTTGTTTACAGTCTCAACAGTTAATGTGAGCTTGGATCTAATATCCCCTCCAACAATGCAAATTTAAATGAAAACTCTGAATGGCACTTGTTCACTTTATGTTTTAAAATATGTTGAGCCACTCCATGGATAGCTCAGTGCTGCTTCTCCTTCAGTGAGAATATTTATTATATGCTGAAATCTATATTGTATATCTATATGATATAATCTATTTATTATTTGATGAAATTATTTGTATGATAAAATTAGCCAAATTAATAGATGATCTTGGTCTTGCAAATATATATGTTATCATGCATTATTGCTTTAAGTTAAAGAATAAGAAGAAAAACAAGTTAATAGAAAAAAATGCCATCCTAGTGATCACAACTTATTTGGTATAAAGGCATAGAAAAACCACTGACAACAATTAATATAACTGTGTCTGAATTATTTGGTCACAGTGTCTATATGCCAGCAGTCACAGAATCAACTGACCCAAAAAACTCCTAAAGTTCAAGGCACTCCTAAATATTTTATATCAGATTTGCAAATTAATCTGATTTATTGGTCCAACTGATCTAGTCCTACAGAGAAATCTCAAGTTTGGTAATAAATGTTTAAATGTCACCTAGGCCTTATCATGAAATCATGTAACACATTAAACAAAATTAAGATCACACAGCACAAAAGGCTTAGTATTTCTGATGGGACAACCCAGAATGGCCTTGTAAAGATGCTGTCAGATACTGACACAAAGTCCTAGGCTGCTGAAATTCCAAGTTTACCTTTTATTGCCAAGACCCCAGTCCCTCTTCATTGTACTGGCAGGTGACATCTTGGCTTTATCTTTATTGAGCATGCCAATAACATTTTGTTTCCTCTTATTCTTACCAGACCTGATAGTTTCTTCACTGGGAAAAAAAACAAAATGAAACAAAAACAAATAAAAAGCAAAAACAAACTTTGAAGTCACTAACAAAAACAAATCAGATACATTTACTAACTGCATAAATCACAACAAAGTGACTCACCTCAGAAGAAAACCGCAATGTTCTCCACATAGATAAAAACAACCGCATTTAGCATTTGGGCTGGGATTCAAATTCCAGTGAATGTCTACCGTTGGCAATAAAACTTACACTTGGACATTGTTAAAATGTGCTCATGTGTTCAGTCTTTTCTCCTTTCCTCACAACTGACTTGCCAAGTCTTTTTCTTTGGGGAATCAAACAGCTCTCACATGCATTGAGGAAAAATTTCCTGTGCCGCAATTTTTTTTAAAAAAGCTAAATAGCATCAGTTGAGTTTATGGGAGACAGTGAGGCTATGTGAGGCCGGCAATATGACCAGCTGAGTGCCAGCTGTCCTCAAGAGCTCCAGTCCTTGAAAATCAGGATTCCCTGGAGCAGGGCTGCCCATGGTGTATTAGATTATGATGGTTACATCCTAGCAGAACTCCTTATTTAATCCTTCTCTTCCTTTCCAGACCCTAACTTTTTTTTTTTCATTCTCATTTCACATGAGCAAGCTGCATGAATCTAGTTTCAAATGAAAACAGCATTAAAAAAATAGAACCACAGTGGTGTATTGGGAAGATTTCCAGAAGGCTCTAAACTGAAGATTTTTTATATCCCTCTGAACTTCATTCCCTCAACTACAGAATGAGCGGAGGGAGGATTAGATTACAGCTCTCTCTCTCTTCTTTCTTTCTAATGAGGGTATATACTGGCAAAGTATTTTGGTACTTAAGTTGTTCTTCCTTTTTTTTTAAGAAAGGATGCCTCAGTGAGTTTTTGAGTTAATAAACATTGGAAGCAGTAAATGTTTCCTTTTGTTACCAGCAATTCATACTTCAAAGTTACCAGGGACACTGCAAATTCAGCTGAGAAAAGGAAATGTGGCAGAGGAAGTTCATCATTTATCGAAGTATGAATAGCTCACGCCTTGACGTTTACTCCTCCAGAAAGTAAGACAACAAAACACTGGCCCATCTCTTCCATCAATTCAGGAAAACCATGAGGGCAGGTATCATGTGACTTATACCCCCCTCTATATCCTGAACATATTATATATTGCCTGAACATATTTCTAAAAGGAATGAACAAATCTATCAGCTTATCGACAGCCTGTAACATTATTTAAAGAGAAGTGTAAGTTGGACAACAGAAAGAGGTGAGATACATTTTTTTCACAGTTCCTACAGGATTTCCCATATAGCTTATGGGAAAATTGAATGATCTGCTTTTTTTGTCTTTGAAACAAAGGCAATTCACAGAAGGGAAAGTTGAATGGCTAAGATCTTACTCAAGAGATGCTCACACACTGGTTGTTAATAACATATATATGAATTAAAGCAAACATGAAATTTTATTCTGTACCCATCAGGACAAGAAAAAGTTGGAAGGGAGGATACTACTGATTGGTGAATGAGACCCCTCATACACTGAGTGTAAGTTGATGAACCATTCAGAAAAGCAACCTTTAAAAAAAAAAAAAAGCATGAAAAAAAAAAAGCATATGGGACATAAAAAAGCAGTATTTATGTCCCATGACCCTGAAAACCCATGTGTCTCCCAGAGAAATTCTCACACATGCCCACTAAAGGGCACATACCATTCACCACTGTATTGCTCATTGAGGTGGTGAGCGGAAGGCAATCTAGAAGTTCAACTCTAAAAGAAAATGAGGTGAGAATTTGCCCAACAGATAGGATTAACAAATGGGACAAATATACAACATAGATAGATATCGAGAACAGTTTGTGAGTGAAAACAGGAAGAAACTGAATAAGATCTATAGCAAAATTTCATATAAGTAAATTAAAAATGCATAAACACACAAACCAATGCAATATGAGTATATAGGAATCCAAGTAAATATACTGAACAACTTAGAATATGTATCTACCAGAGAGAAAGAAGTGGGAGTATTAAGAATAGAGGAAAAATATAATTATAACAAGTGGAGATTTTTCAGAGACCAATAATGGAAGTGTGCCAGGAACTGATGAAAATTTCTGCCCCTGAAGTCCAAAAGAAGGAAATATATTTTTAAAAATAAATAAATAAAGCAGAGATAAACTAGACTGTCATTTTACTCCTACCCCAACAAAATGGCATCTCTGAGCAATTATTAAATTTATACAACATTGATTTAAATGAGCCTTAGTGCAAGGGCATCAGATTTCCCTTGACCTAAGGGAAAGAATCCGGCAGATGTGTCAATGGTAATTGACACATATAAAGCAAAAATCCTTCTATCAGGCAGGATAATGTTAGGTATTGTAACAAAATTTCAATGACTCAGCACAACATAATTTTGGTTTTTGTCATGGAATAGTCCAATGCTGGTGTAACTAACTGATAGGCGGGCTCTATGCCACAGCTAAAAGGTGCTGTGCCATCTCTCAAACAAGGTTCCTCAAGAGCTTGTCTCTATTGCATCATTTGGAAGGGAGAAGGTGATGGAGGAAAACGTATAGGTTCCTACTGGCCAGATCCACTCCTATCCTGTTGGCTAGAACTCAGTCAGAGGGCCACACCAAACTACAGGAAAGCCTGGGGAATGGAGTCCAGCTGTGTGCTCAGAAAAAGGAGAAAACACAGATTTTAATCAGCAGCTAGCAGCCTCTACTGCAATCCTGTTACAATGGCATTATCAGTTAGACATGGGAGACACCAGGGCCACTTGCACGTGTGTTTGAACCAATGAACACTACTTAGTTGTTTTTTTAAAATTCAAGAAAGATAAAGAAGAAAATGGAGGTAAAGAGGAGAAAGCTGCATCTATGAACTTAGTTTCAGCTATGAAACGGAGCATTTATAAAGGAAAAAGTCATAAAAAATAAGGTCAACTGTTAAACATTAGAACACTCAAAATCAAATCAAACTATCAAACTGGCATCTATTTTATTTTTTATTTTATTTTATTTTATTTTGAGACAGAGTCTCATTCTTTCACCCAGGCTGGAGTGAAGTGGCCAGATCTCGGCTCACTGCAACCTCCGCCTCCTGGGTTCAAGTGATTCTCTTGCCTCAGCCTCTCAAGTAGCTAGGATTACAGGCATGCACCACCACATCCAGCTAATCTATTTTTGTTTTCATCAGCAGCTTGGTAAGAAAGGGGCTACAGCTTTTCTGTAAGGCAATATGGTAATATGTATGTAAAAATCTCTGAAAGCTTCATAGCAAGTGCACATCCAGGACACATAAGCAGAGGGTCTTGGTGTCTCAGCATGTGGACTTAGGAGACTGCTAGACCAAGTTTAAGTGTATGTGCTTACCTGTCAGCCTTAAGTTTTTTCTATAAATTGAGGGTAGTAAAAATATGTATCTCCCAGGTTAGGAGGTTAAATAAGATAATGCACAAAAAGCCTTTATTGACTGTAATACTTGGCACATAAGAAAGATTCTCTAATACTACTGCGGAAATAATCATGTATGTGTGCAGTTTGCACTCCAAGAATACAGAGCAAAGATCTGTTATTAATTGTTACATATTGGGGGATATCTCCCAGTGTCCTAAAATAGGACATTGGCTAAATAAATAATAACATATCAATATGTATCCCTGAGAAGATATAGAAAATAATTTACTAACATGAAAAAATGTTTATTGTGTGTTAAGTTTTAAAAATGATTACAAAATGGCCCATTGAGTGTGATCCACGTTTATAAGTATGTGTGAATTTGTAAATAAAACACTGACTAGAAGAACATACCCTAAAAATGTTTGATAACAGATTTTCTTAAATGGGGGTGTGGACAAGTTACAGTTACTCTTTTTTTTTTTTTCCTTTTGTAGACCAGTACTTCCAAGATTTTCACCAATAAACATATATTACTTTTAAAAAATCCAATTTTTAAATTTCAATACATACTTACATGTTAGTGTGATTTTTCTTCCTTTCTTATAAAAAGCCTTCAAATATACAGAAAATTAGAGAATACAGTATTAGGACTACCCTTTTTTCATCATCTAGATTTAACAATTTTTTACATTTTACCATTTGCTTCATCTTTTTTCTTGTAGTATTTTAAAATAAATTCTAATCATGAAATTTCATACCTATAAGCTTTCAGAGAATTTCTAAAAATGAGAGTACTTCCTTACTTAAGTGTAGCTAACAATATTTTATATTATTAAGTAATAACTATTTTTAAGTATGAACTCTTCTATTCTTAGGTAAAGATAACTTTTTAAATGATTCCATATTTAGAGATATCATGAGGCAAGAGTCAGGAAACCTAGCTTTTAGACTAGGCTATGTGTAGACTTGCTACACATCTATGAAGCCTATGAGGTCCCCTCTTCTCATTTGTAAAATGAAAGGATTGAGCTAAATGACATTTCCAGTTTTAAAAATCATATTTTCTTTGGGGGCAAAGAAAGAAACAAGTACATTTTCAAAATTAAAGAAATTTTAGGGAGTTGAGGGTGGGAGGAGAGAGAGGAGCAGAAAAAATAACTATTGGGTACTAGGCTTAGTATTTGCGTGACAAAATAGTCTGTACAACAAACTCCCATGACATGAGTTTACCTATGTAACAAACCTGCATATGTATCCCTGGACCTAAAATAAAAGTAAAAAAAAATACAAATTTTTTTTAAAAAGAAATTTTAGGGTGAGAACAGCACCAAGGAACTAATAGGAGCTATAACATTAAGGAAAACTTGAAATTCGAGAATTTGAGAGAGGAGATATTGAAAGATTTTTCTAATTTGACCAATAAATAAACACACGTGTGACCTTTTGTTTAACCAAAGTAACTCTTGAACAACTGTCTATCTCCCAGGGATGCGTTTCTGTATTTTAACTTTTCCCAGTCTTTGCGTAGCCCCCTGGCTGTTCGATTCTTGTAATTATTTTGTCCTGTCACAAGGCAGTCTCCTTTTGGCAAGAACCTATCCAGGGAGCTCTCTGACACACAGTTTAATACACAGAAGTGCTTGGCCAGGGCCCCATCCCTGCATTTACATCACAAAGTTGAGTGGTCTTCTGCACCACTTTTCTTGATAGGAGACCACCTTGGAAAATGTCAGATTCAATTCCAGCTTGAGGCACCACTGTCTGGGAGCCTGGCTGTTATGCACCCACTGGTAGGGCACTGATTCCAATTCTTCAGTTATCCTACACCCAAAATAGAACTAAGTCTTTCCCTGCAGGCAGCATGACAAAAATGTATTGTTTTAGACTTGATCCATATGTTTGTTTCATTCTTTACCAAAATAAAGCTGCAACACTAGCTTGAGTACTAGCAAGAATAAGCTTGCACTAGACACATGCTGTCTCTGTCCACATGCACGCTCTCCATCAGCTAAGATGAAATCTGCTTCCAGCCTCTCTAATTATGGAATAACCTTGATAAGAAGTCTGACAACATGGATTCTCATTTCTTCTCTGCTATAAACTGCTATGTGGGCAAGTCCCTGAACTTCCCAGGGTCTCAGTTTCACAGCTTATAAAATGGAACACCTGGACCTAATTATTTCTTCTTTTTCTTTCTTTCTTTCTTTTTTTTTTTTTTTTTTTTTTGAGATGAAGTCTTGCTCTGTCACCCAGGCTGGAGTGAAATGGGGTGATCTCGGTTCACTGCAACTTCTGCCTCCTGGGTCCAAGCTATTCTCTTGCCTCAGCCTCCCGAGTAGCTGGGATTACAGGCACCTGCCACCATGCCTGGTTAATTTTTGTATTATTTAGTAGAGACGTTTCACCATGTTGGTCAGGCTGGTCTCGAACTCCTGACCTCATATGATCCACCTGCCTTGGCCTCCCAAAGTGCTGGGATTACAGGCATGAGCCACTGCACCTGGCTAATTATTTCTTTTTCTTAAAAAAATTATGTTTTATTTTAGATTCAGGGTGTACATGTGCACATTTGTTAAATAGGCGTATTGTGTGATGTTGAGATTTGGGTTGCTAATGATTCCACTGCCCAAGTAGCAAACATAGTACCCAATAGGTACTATATTTTTTCAACCTTTGTCCTCATCTCTCCCTCCCCCTTTCAGGAATCTGCGTCTATTGCTCCGATCTTTGTGTCTGTGTATTCCCAATGTTTAGCTCCCACTTATTCATAAATGAGAACATGCAGTATTTGGTTTTTTGTTTCTGCATAAATTCATTCAGGATAATGGCCTCAACCTGCATCCATGTTGCTGCAAAGGATATGATTTTTTCTTTTTTATGTCTGTGTAGTATTCCATGGTGCTTGTGTACCACTTTATCTTTATCTAATTCACCTTGTTGATTTCTTTGCTACTGTGAATAGTGCTACATTAAACATATGAGTGCAGGTGTCTTTTTGGCAGAATGATTCTTTTCTTTGGGTTTATACCCAGTAATGGGATTAGTGGGTTGAATGGTAATTCTATTTTTAGTTATTTGAGAAACCTCCAGACTGCTTTCTATAGTGGCTGAACTAATTTGCATTCCCCCAGCAGTGTATAAGCGTTCCGTCTTCTCCACAACCTTGGCAACATCTGTTTTTTTTCTTTTTCACTTTTTATTAAGTAGCCATTCTGACTGATGTGAGATGGTATCTCATTGTGGTTTTGATTTGCATCTCCCTGATGATGAGCAATGTCAAACATTTTTTCATGTTTGCTGGCCATTTTTATGTCTTCTTTGGAGAAGTGTTTGTTCATGTCATTTGCCTGCTTTTTAATGGGATAGCTTGTTTTGGATCTGATTATTTTTAAAATGCCTTTAAGATACACAGTATAGTGTTTCTAAGTGCACTTTCTTCCTTTCCTGGGAAAAATGGTATTCCATATTCATTCATAAATATTTCACTTAAATATCCATTTAATAAGAATATACGAAGAATATTCATTCATCTAATTTCCCACCCTAGAGGCAACTACTTGATTAGTTCCTTGTATTTCCAAATATAGTCCATCAAATTATAATTACATATATCCTGAAATTTAATCTCAAAATCTTTAATTTGATTTCTAAGAATTTATCCTACTGATAGACTTAAGCTTGCTTGTGAAGATACATAGTAAGGGCACTTGTTGCAGTGTGGTTAATAAAAGCAATGAATGGAGTAATCTGAACCTTCGTTAAGTATATTGTGATGTGTTCATACTAAGGCCATTAAAAAGAAAGAGGTAGCTTTATAGCTACCCAGTTTAAACCTGACCCAGTTAGGAGTCTTTCTGTTGTAAATAACAGAAAATCCACTACAAACTGATTTAAATATTGAAGGAGATGTATTGGGTCACATAAATGGGAAATTCTCAAGGACTTTGTTTCTTGTCATCTCTCTGCTCTGCTGTCAAGGATGATAGCTTCATCCCCAAACTGGTTCTCTCATGGTTATAAGAGACTAACCAACCATAATTAGGGCTACGTGTTTCTTGCTTCATTCCAATGGAGGAGAGAGTGATTCTGCCTCAGAATTCCAAGCAAAGACCCTGAAGATTACCTTGATTGTATAAACCTAGAACCCGTGCCAGGAAAATGGAAAGCATTGATTGGTTTTGGCCAGTCAGTCCAGGATGATGCGCTTCCTGGAAACCTTGCAGGGGAGCAAAGACACGGAAATGAAAACCTGAGTACGGCAGGTGTTTGAAAAACGCTGTTTCCTTATAACTTGGATGAGAAAAAAATCCATTCCTAGGCCACTATCTGTGTGGAGTTCGTATGTTCTCCCCACATCTGCGTTGGATTTCTCCCCTGGTACTCCAGATTCCTCCCACATCCCAAAGATGTGCAGCTTGAATCTGCATGTCTGCATGGTCCCAGTGTGAGTGAGTGAGGGTGTGTATGTGAGTGTGCCCTGTGAAGGAATGGCGTCCTGGCCAGGGCTGGTTTCCGCCTTGCACCCAGGCTCTGGCTGCCCGCGACCTTGAACTGAATAAGCGGTTTAGAAAATGAATGAATGTAAATGATTATAAAATAAACATTTGTAAAGTACACAATAATCATACAAATGCGCACAACAAATGATGTGGTTCCAAAGCACTCAGCAAACCTGCTGGGTTTGTGATTGTTTTTGAACTGTGTGGTAATAGAAGGTGCTCCTTAAAATTTTTGCTTTGCAAGCATTTATTCCTTAATTTAACCCACCACCACTACAATCACCATCACTCACCGATTCACCAAAATTGAGTAATTATTACTTGTTTTTATTAATCTTTCTTAAATAAATGTATAGCTCGCATTTATTTCAATGTTTAAGATTGATTAGAAGTGTTTGGGGTCTTTATTTAGAAGTTTGGTGATGTTTCTGTGACCAGAAATATGCTGTAGGAGCTTAACTCTTGTTTATATCAATTACCCTGTGGTAAAACTCGTTTTGTTATATGTCATTTTGCTTAAAGTTGCAGTTTCTAATAACCTATGAACCATGTTAAGTGAGCACGTATTGTATTTCAGGAAAGGAGAAGGAGAGAATGGACATCAGTCAGGCATCCATCAACTGTCCATCATAGCATGAGACTAAGAAATTACTTCTAAGATACTTTGTTAAATGCAAAAGGCAAGATATAGGAGTGTGAGCAAAATATGTGACCATGCATGTACAAAATCATGCTTATTGATATAATTTGGATGATCGTTCCCTCCAAATTTCATGTGCAAATATGATCTAGAATGTTGGATGTGAGGCTTGGTGGGAGGTTTGGGTCATGGGAGTGAATTCCTCGTGAATGGCTTGGTGCTTTCCCCGTGGTAATGAGTGAGTTCTGGCTCTATTAGTTCACGTGACATCTGGTTGTTTAAAAAAAAAGTCTGGTGCCTTCCTCCTCTCCGTTGTTCCCTCTCTCTTCCCCTTCTGCTATGAGTTGAAGCTTCCTGAGGCCTCACCAGAAGCAGATGCTGGCACCATGCTTCTTGTACAACCTGCAGAACCATGAGACAAATAAACCTCCTTTCTTTATAAATTACTAAGCTTCAAGAATTATTTTATAGCAGCACAAATGGACTAACACACTTATATATGTATAAAGTGTTTCTAACAATAATTTTAACCTCACACACATTCATTCATATGCATATAAATGAAAGTACCCATGGGGGGAAAAATAATATAATTTTAAAAACCCAAGTTCTGGCTGGGCACAGTGGCTCCTGCCTGTAATCCCAGCATTTTGTAAGACCAAGGCAGGAGGATCACTTGAGTCCAGGAGTTTGAGATAAGCTAGGGAAACATAGTGAGACTTATCTTTTAATAAATTTTAAAATTAGCTGAGTATGGTGGCAGTGTGCCTGTAGTTCCAGCTACTAGAAAGGCTGGAGTGGCAAGATGGCTTGAGCCTAGGAGTCTGTGAGCCCTGATCACACCATTACACTCCAGCCTGGGTGACAGAAGGAGCTCCTGTCTCAAAAAAAAAGACAAAAAAATAAAATTCTAAGATTCTATCATATGGCTGAATATTTTCAGATAGTCACTTGGAATGAAGGGTACTAAAATAGCATTGGCAATGCATCAGCAGCCCCTCCACTGATTTTGTCTTTCCACTCTGAATGATACTGTTCTTCAGAATTCTCAGGAAATGAAGAGTACTCAGTAGAAGAAAACAAACTAACTCATCATGCAAATGATATGGTAACAAATAATATATACATATTTCCTCAAATCAATATACAAACACCACACCTCCTGAGTTTTTAAACAATACCCACGAACTAATCACTGGGAACTCCACAGGTGACATAAATCCAGATATATTTCTTTTCAAACTGAGTCTCAGAAATACTCAGAACTTCTCAATCAGTTGCTCACTCAAAACTGCGAGGAATCCTGACAAGTTCTGATAGTTTCCCAAATGCTGCTACTTAGCGGGTGTTATATATCCATGAATTGGTACAAAACTGAGTTTTAGTAAACTGAAGAAGAATTGGAAAAACATCTGCTTTATAGAGTTACCCCCTTCCTGGGGAAGAATTAGAGGACTTTACATAGTCAGCCTACAGAGCTAAAGAGTAAGAAGCCAGTAATGACTTCAAAAACCCATTGCAAAATGCCAGCACTATTTTTGCAAAAAGAAAATTGAAATATAGATATATGTTTGTCTGTGTGTGTATACAGTGCTAGATGCAAAAACTAATTTTTACAATAGATTATAGGATATCAAGTGTTTTCATAGGTGGAAATAGATCAACAAAGAGAACTGGAGTTGAAAAATGTGAAGTGGTCAAAACATATGATTTTCTTTGACATATAAGAGGGAAGGCTTTGTTTGGAAATATTGTCACTAAGTATTCATTCATACATTCAACAAGCTTCTAATTTAATGTCTGTTATGTGAAAGGTACAGTGCTGAGAATTCTGATGAGGCAGATACATTAACCACATGGATACCAAAAGAAAAAAAAAACATATTTGGAAAGTGGGTTATTATTCAATGTGAGCCAGACAAGAAGGAAAAGTTATAAACATTCATGAATGCCAATCAATCACTTATAGGAGGAGAAATATTCCAGTGGGGTAACTGTTGCTTATTTAGTATTTTTCACTGGGAAAAATATGTGCATGGGGTAAAACGGTATAATGATAAAACATATGAGCTCTGGGTCAAGGGGCTAGCAATGTCTAGAGCGCTATTGACCAGCTGCATTAACTGGTCATTCCTGAACCTCTTTGCTCCTTGGTCTATCTAAAATAATGGAAGTAGAGTTCTTAGCATGGCTCCTAGCATTTAATTAGTGCTTTCCACAAGTTAGCTATTTTTATTATTATTATTAGAGTTTAGTTGAGCCTCTGTTTACTGTGTTTAGCATTATCTGTTTCTCTTCTTTATTTTATTATATATAGAACAGGATAGACTATTAACAGGCTTACCAATAATGATGTTTTAGGGAAATAGGAGGAAGAAGAAAGATTACAGAGAAATTACCTATTTACGTTAAAGATGTATTTGCATGTATTGATTCACTAGCAGCCCAGCAATTTTACCTTTTGAATATTGCTCTGGCCTCTTAATGTTGACTATGTGGCATTTTAATGAGCTGTTTATTTGGCAAAATGGTTACTTATAACTTAACTACTCATTTGGTTTGTTCCTACTTTAATTTTGATTCTAACATGTTAGATAATTTTAATCTAATGTTTCTCTGATCTTCATGCACAACCCAAACACGTGTATAAGAGCATTCATTACAAAGCATAGCAACGCTCTTTTGGTGGTCTTGTTTTGTAGGGGCAATGGGGTGGGGAGAAACAATCTATTCGGAAGCAACTAATTGTAAATGAGCAGTAAGTCAAAGTATTTCTTTTCTGGAAGACTGATTTAAAAATCTTTCTTTGCATTACCTTGTCTTTATGAAACTTGTAATTAAAATGTCCTAGAATATCCCACAACAACTCTTTGTAATGAGATACAATTCAGCTTGAAAGCTAAAGGATGCAAGATCATTTTGATGAGATGTTGTCACGTATAAGGCACTGATCTCTGAGAGAGATGATACGGAATCTCCAGAGTAAGTCATCAGTCCTAACAACTGAAGAACTGAGAAGAGAACCAGGAAAAAACTGTTACATGTAGGAAATGCAGTTATTTATGACTCATTCCTGCTGCCCTGTGAGTGATTGATGTTAAATTTCCTCAAAAAGTACCTCGAATTAGGAAGACAACTTTTCTCTGTCAGCCTGAGACTATATATTTTTAAAATGGGAGGTGACTCATGACCATTTTTAACACTGATTAACCCCCCAGTGTGATGTGCACATATAGAAGAGTATGACTTTGAGCTTCCTGAAATGTATTGTCTGAGAAAATAGTGGGAAATGCTATACAGAAAAGAAGGGCCGGGATTGAGAGGGGATGAGAAACCACCCCCGCCCTCCAACACACAAGCAAAATATTCACAATGTATTCATTCCTCCATACTGCTATTTTTTTCTGCTATCTTTGCCTCTTAGCTTGCAGGGCATATCTCCCAACACACACACACACACACACACACACACACACACACACACACACACACACACGCACACACACACACACCCAACATGAGAGAGAGAGAAAGAAACAGCTAGATCATCTGGATCCATTTAGGGGCTGAATTTCCTAAGTGCCAGTGAGATAAACAGACCCTATAATATAGTTGTCACCTGAACAAACCAATGTTTGATCAATGTTCCATTTGCCTGGTGGAGTGTGAACCTTGCCTGAGTGCTGAAATGACAAATATTAGTAAATTATTATCATCAGCCATCATCAGACAGTTGGTTCATTGTCCTGCATGGAGTGAATTATGAATTAGGAATCTATATGTAGCTATAAACGGTACCACAGCATGACCAGATCATTGAACAATTGATTCAGCTGCTCCATGCTTTCTGAACAGATCAAATCCCTCATCCGGAACCATTGAATCCACAGTGGCATCTCTCCCCCAGAAGCTCTTAGCACTAATGCCGGTACCAGTAGTCTTCAATCATTTTTAATGATTAGAATCAGTTTAAAAGTAAGCATGCACCATCAACAGTTATATAGTTGTTAATTTATAAATTAAAAATTGCACATTATAAAAGACATTGAATAGGAATTAGAAAAGAGTGAGCTAAGAGGAAATAAATATTTAAGATATTTTATTTTATTTATTAACAATGCAAAAAACCTTTTTGCTCTCACCTAAAATGTTAATGTGTATAGTTTCTTCCTGGATATTTCTTATCAACATTCAAAATCTTGGTTTTATTTGAAAATGCTTGGTTTTATTGTCTGTTAAAAACTTAAAAAGTTACTTTACAAAGATGCGTCAGTCTGAATGAAAGAGGCATATCATATCGTTGGTTACATGTACCAAAGAATTATGTTGGCCGGGTTGGCCAGGCGCGGAGGCTCACGCCTGTAAACCCAGCACTTTGAGAGCCCGAGGCGGGTGGATCACGAGGTCAGGAGATCGAGACCATCCTGGCTAACACGGTGAAACCCCGTCTCTACTAAAAATACAAAAAAAATTTAGCCAGGCGTGGTGGCAGGCGCCTGTAGTCCCAGCTACTAGGGAGGCTGAGGCAGGAGAATCGCGTGAACCCGGGAGGCAGAGACTGCAGTGAGCCGAGATCATGTCACTGCACTCCAGCTTGGGTGCCTGGGTGACAGAGCAAGACTCAGTCTAAAATAAAAAAGAAAGTTTATGTTTAATTTTCAGTCTCATTCTACTATTATCAAATAGCTTTTGTTGAAATTTGGCAGGTGAATTTTCATGTTCCCTGTTAGAAATGAATCAGAAGGTGTGATGTGTTAATATTTTTGATGCACTGATTCAAAACTCACTAAAATTCTTTATTTTGAGGAATTTTAAAAAGATGAGAAGATTTTACTTTCCAAGTTCTTAAACTGTAGAGCTACAAGGAGCTTTATAGGGAACATATATGATTTTCAGAAATAAAAATTACATAAAGTTGTAAATATTTTAAGCAGCAATTTTCAAAATGTTCTCCTTAGAGTACGAAGTTTGTTTCCAAAGGCAGTTTCTTCTTCCTTAATGTTAAAAGCGTCATTAGCTTAAGGAAAGGCTCAGAATGAATGTAAATACATATTTCAAGCAACCTTTCTGATCCCTCTGATTCCCGCCCCCGCAACCCCCGGCCAACTTTTTTTTTTTTTCTAACATCTGATCTGATCTGGCTATGTCATCATTGCTTTTTCCACTGTAAAAAGACTTTTCTCAAAATGAAGAGTTTTTCCAAGGCGCAGAAGGCCAGGTCAGCCATGTGGTTTTTGCTCACTTGTGTGTGCATTATTTATACAACATTGTCTTCAGATTCTGTTTTCTTGATGAACTCTTTTGGAGCCACTTGTCCATTTTGTGAGAATTCATTTAAATTATTACTGTCCGCATAATTGCATAGCTGTAAACTGCAATGTGTCTATATGCTAAGTGAACAACTAGGGATGCTGTGGATGATCCAGAAGGTTTTGGAATTTTCATTCTTTCTTGGGAAGCTTACTTACCACATGAAATTACGGTAATAAATGAATGAGACTACTGGTTTCAGTCCATACATTTAATACTTCAGAGCTTAACTTATTTCTTATTTTATTAGAAATACTTAAACAGGGTTTTAGACTTTCTTCCTACACCTGCCATATTGGATCCCCTTACACAGCCCACTTGGGGGACTCCTGGTCTATCTAACTTCTTTGACTTCAGGGCTTTGCATATGCTATTCTCTACCTGGACCATTCTGCTCTCCCTCCCTCCCTCCTTAGCTACCAACTGCTACTTACCTTTCAGGTTTCATCTGTAATACCACTGCCTCATGTAGACATTCCCAGATGTTCCCTGTGCTCTCAGTTTAGGCGAGGTCTCTCTGTCGTAAGCTCTTACTGAACCCTACTGCTTCCTCTCAGAGCCCTTCCTAGCACATAGTAACAGATTTACCTGTGTGGTTGAGAATGGGCTCTCTACTCTCTAGAAAATGTAAGTTCTCAGTCCATAAGAATAGAGACCATACCCATATTCCATTGCATGCTCAGCACTTAGCGCTGCGCTTCACAAAGGGCATCCAATGGATATTTGCAGAATAAACGAATGAATGATTGATAGACTATGAATCTGGGACTTACTCATTTATGCGACATCATAGATCACACAGTTATGCCCCCTTATGTAATTGATAGGAAAACTATAACATAAGAGGTCTATGTGGCACACTCCAGTCACACTGTTAGTTGATAACAGTAGTAGGAAGAAAACCTGAGGCTCTTGGTCTCCAGGCCCAGCCCTTTTTGTATGCATTTCAGAAGATGCTAAAGAAAAGCTAACTTTGAAAACCGCCTCCTTATTTAGATAATCAGATATCCTGAGACCAAAAGCCGTCTTGAAAGAGCATATAAAATAAATTTATGAAAATCAATACTTAAAATCAGTAAAACATATGTAGTCGTGATTGTGTTTAAAAAAAAAGAGTAAAACAAAGAATCTAGTAGAAAAGCTTTGTAAAAACCATGAATTGCCAATTCATGGAAGAAGAAAAAGAAATGACCAATTAATATATAAACAATATATAATGTAAGGAAAGTATAATATAAACTGAAAAGATGTTCCTTTTCCCCAGCATAGCCTAAACATTTAGAAAATTTAGAAAAATTCATCATATTCAATGTTGGCAAGAATGTGAGAAAATGAATACTCTTATAAATTCTTTGTGAGAGCCTGAATTGGTACAATCCTTTGAAGTCAATTTAGCAATACTTATTAATATTTTAAATGTGATTATCTGATGACTTAGCATTCTTAGGAACTAAATATACAGATGAACAAACAGGTGAATAATAATATATTATCAGATGTTCCAGTAGTATTGTTCATTATAGTGAAAATTGGAATACAACCTAAATATTCACCAGCAGGAAAATCATGAAATAAGTCACTGTTCAACCAAAGTATGGAAAAGTATGTAGCCACTGAAAGAATTCACTAGATCTGCATGTATTGATTTGGAAAGCTCAGTTATATCACCAATTTTTTAAATGTATAATAAGATCTCATTTGTGCTTTATTTAGTTTTAAATAAATGTTAAGATTTTCATAATGGCTACGTCTGGGAGGGAAGTAATATGCGGGCATCTAACAGTGGGGACCTTCGCTTTTTACTATATATGCTTCAGGATTGTTTCCTTTTCTTTCTTTCTTTTGTTTTTTTTTTTTTGAGACGGACTCGCTCTGTCACCAGGCTGGAGTATAGTGGTGCGATATCGGCTCACTGCAACCTCTGCCTCCCAGGTTCAAGCGATTCTCCTGCCTCAGCCTCCTCAGTAATTGGGACTACAAGCACGCACCACCATGCCCGGCTAATTTTTGTATTTTTAGTGGGGTTTCACCATGTTGGCCACGATGGTCTCTATCTCCTGACCTCGTCATCTGCCCGCCTTGGCCTCCCAAAGTGCTGGGATTATAGGCGTGAGCCACCGCATCTGGCCTCCGTTTTTTATAAACATGTATTTCTCTTGCAATTTAGTTTTCTGCCACCTTATTTGTTGATGTTGTTTAGAGTCTCCAGATGGGGAAAGAGCTTTCTCACTCCCTGCCGCTGGTATTCATTAAAGTCCTTACGGACTAAGACATCCATACCTGTGCTGAGAGGTGCTGTGGGAAACTGGCTAACTTTCTGTACCTTCCCACAAACACACCAAGATAGCCAACTAGAGAGATGGCAGAGAATGTTTCCTATACACACCAGCTCCTAAGACTTACACACCTTCTTACAACTAGGTCTGGACAGAACTGTGCATACACACTGCAAACACCAGCAGTCTCCCTGCAGTGTCATACTCAGACCAGTGCCTTTTTCCCAACAAAAGTTGTAGGAACTACATAGCTCATCCAACGCAACTTTCCAGCATCCCTTTCCATCCCGTGTGTGGGGCAAATCAAATAAAGAGGAATACATATCAGGGGTTTCTCGATAAGCAATCATTAAATGAATGTGCCAGAGTCCTTAGTGGTGTCAAATTTATACAAAAAGATAATGTTCCTTAAGATGTTGGCCCTTCTTCTCCTCTTCTCCCAGCAAACTCATCCTATGCATCAATATCCATCTGTAAATCCACTAGCTTTAAAACCTCCCTGACCAGCTCAGCTTAAAGTAAGCTCCTCCTCTAACTCAGTCATTCATGCTTACTCTGTTAAACTGACAAGAGACTGCCCGGTGACATCCCACCTCTTGCTTTCTTCAGCTATTTAAATCTTTGCTTATTGTTTAACTTTATGTTTGTCTAATTTTCCAGACAGAGTAGGAACCTTGTGTTAAACTGCTCTATATACAGCCTTGCCATAATGAAACATCTAATAAATACTTTCAAATTCAAAACACCACAGACAAGAAAGCCAGAAGGGCATGAATTCTTTTTACTTTGTTGATTGATGTATTTGTGCTTCCTTCTCTCCTTCCAGAGATTAATGTTCACTATTTGTGAGAATAAATTCAACACCTAAAATTAATAACGAATTTCAGACATATTTGATGTTAACGTATAAGCCCAAGAAGACTGAAAAACTCCATAGTAGCCAAGAAGTGCAAGTTAGCAAAGAAAGAGAAAAACTGATTTCAACTATAGAATGATATTCATGTTTCACATTGAATAAAATATCATGAAAAAATGATATGAAAACTTAAAAAGATAACTAGTCTTGTCAAATAGAAATGGGTGGGGTGTGTGTGTGTGTGTGTGTGTGTTTTAAATTTAAAAATGAAATTCAAGGCTCCTTTGCTTAATGAAGCTAGTTCTTTCATCTTTTAAAATGACAGGTAAAGTAAAAGCTGAAGTTTGGGGGGAAAGGGAGATTTAAGGGCCTCCTTTCAGACATTAATAAACACTATTCCACATTCTAAAACTATTAGACATAATTTGGCATAATTGCCAATCTTTCCTGAGCAAATGCATACAACTCAGTTGTTTTAACTACTAACTTCTTTCCACAAAGAGAATGATCACCCCAATTGGGGATCCAAGGTTTATGCTTTCAGAGAGGCATTTTGAAGAAATATATTCTTGATCCTGTATATTAAAACAGAAATTTTATTTTCTCAAACTCACCATAAGGAGTGGAACAGAGACACATATTTGTTGACACCAAAAGATATTTTCTATGATGCTTGTATAGAAGAAAATTTATGTAAGGAGAATGAAGCCATTTATTTTTATTTCCTTTCAGCCAAATTCCACTTGAAGTTTGTCGAATTCAGAAATTGTATAGACCTTAAAAATATTTTACTCTGTGAACATATGCTTTCTTATGGTGATTTCCTGTCCAGCTTGTCTCATCTGTCCAATTTAAATCTTAGCCCCTCAAGGCAGATACTGTGTATTTTACAGTGTTT
Organism: Gorilla gorilla gorilla; assembly: GCF_029281585.2. Lineage (NCBI taxonomy): Eukaryota > Metazoa > Chordata > Mammalia > Primates > Hominidae > Gorilla > Gorilla gorilla. The sequence goes on along the minus strand of NC_073236.2, from coordinate 73,363,680 downwards.
TCCTTAGAGCAGTATTATGCTGACAAGTTCAGTAAATCTTAAACAGCAATAGATCTTCCTTTGTCATTCTTCTGCTAACTTTTAGTTTGTCTGGCTCCCTAATTTCAGTGCTTGTAGATCAGTGTCATTTAACTGAACTATTGTAGTAGTAGGAATTTTCTAAATTTTGATTATTCACTTGGGATCTATTCCCTAGAATATAGCAAGAGGAAAGAAGAAAGAAAAAGATCCAGGAACCAGGGAGGGAGGGAAAGGGTCATATTGATTACAGTGAAACTAAAGATAGTCTTTCTTTCTTATTTGGGTAGGACATAGCTTTTCAAAGACCACCAATGCTTGTTAACAACGGATAGGATATTTTACTATTCCTATTATATTTTAAACCTGTTCATTTCCTACCTTCTCACCCTATTTGTCAAAAATACATATAATAATCAGTAAGTTAAGAATTCACCATTGATGTCAATTCACAGAAATGTTTGCTGGATTTTTTTTTTTCTTTTTTGAGATGAAGTCTCACTCTGTCACCCAGGCTGGAGTGGAGTGGCATGATCTCGGCTCACTGCAACCTCCGTCTCCCGGGTTCAAGTGATTCTCCTGCCTCAGCCTCCCTAGTAGCTGGGATTACAGGCACGCATCACCACACCCAGCTAATTTTTTTTTTTTTTTTGTATTTTTTTTAGTAGAAACCGGGTTTCACCGTGTTAGCCAGAGTGGTCTCGATCTTCTGACCTCGTGATCCACCCGCCTTGCCCTCCCAAAGTGCTGGGAGGAGTATTTTTAAAGTTGTTTTACCTTTGTACATACTGAAAAGCATCACAATTAATGAGAAAAATAAATGCAGAAAATCCTTCTATATTAGAAGGCTCTCCTGGGTCATGCAAACTTGTTAACAGATATTTCTTCAGGATAACTCGAGAACCTTCACAGTAGACGATGCTAGTGCTGTGCTGACTATAGTGTTTACAATGAATCATTGAATAAATTGTTACCATCCACGGAGGCTGCCTCTCTGGATAATTAGCAATTTCAATTTAAGAAAGATACTATAAAGTACACTTCAGCTTCGACATCAGTAGACCAAACACTGGGGTAAGTAGTTACATTAGACTGCTTTAAATACTACCTAGAACTTTTATTTTTAATCATATACTCTTATCTAAAACATTATATATAATCCTTTAGAGCATGTAGTAAAAATTTGGGATCTTATAACACAGCAATGAAATTACACTATAATTTTAGTGATTTGTCAAAAGACTTCAAGATAGAATTTATTTTCTGTACATAAGTAACAGAATGTAGAAACTGTGCCTACTATTTTCATAGCTTTTCTTTTTTTCCAGTTTTGTATGCACACTTATAACAATAAGAGATGTAGAACATTCCATACGGTCACTAATTTGATTATATCTCTGTCTACGAATTAAGTTGATGGGTGCATTTCACTCAGGAAATTCAGTGCTCTGAAGTTGAAATACAGGTTTTATGACCTATGTACCGATCTCTATTTTGTTACTAAAAAGACCTTTAGACATTCAACACTAGGCAAAAGATTCTCTGAGGCTTGATGCTGCTTTGTGACTAAGATTTTTAAGCAAGAAGAATTTACTCAAATGTTTTTGCAAGTTCATAGTTCAAAAAAGTTCTTATTACAATCAATAAATAAATGTAACATAAATTATCTCAATTGTTATTTCATAACTTAAAAAATAGAAAAAAGGTGCGTATATATTATTTGTCCCAGATTTTGAACCAATAGAGGGAAAAAAATCCTTTTCTCAGGCAAGATCAAAAATAGAGTTTAATAAAATTTGACCCAATGACTTCTCTTACTTCATTAGCCCTTCACACAATACCCAGGAAGATCACGAAATACAGATACAAAAGAAAAATATACGATCAGATCATTACAATGTATAGTCTCTGAGATGATTTTCATAAATACATAGCTGTTTAGAAAAGATATTATTATGAAAGACAAAGCAGAGATAACATATGTAATTAGAACCATAATACTTTAATAACATGGTATTCTCCAAAAAGCTCAAAACACATTTTTAAAAATTAGCACCTCATAATAATCATTATAGAAAGGTAGGTATCCTATATGTGACCACCAGACTTTAACAAAGAGGTAGGTTTTTATTTATTTTTTTTAACAGCTTTGTGTTACACTCTCAGAAATGTATTTTAAAATTAAGTGATCAGAAGACATTACTACTAGCAGCATTAGCAGAGAAGAGCCCTCTATAAAATCACCAGTGAGACACTGAATCATTTCTTCTGTTAGTGAAAGTCATAGGCAAAAGTTCTAAAATTCTACAATTACAAAAATAAATCAAGCCAGCGTGTCATTTCTGCTTTTCTACATTAATAAATTAACCATGTAACATTGTTCAAAATTATGTCAGCTACGCATATAATAATCTTTTAAATTAATGAAGTGATGAAGCAGTTTGATGACACCCATGATTTACAGGGCTGCTTTTAGCTAATGTTAAAAGCCTTTCGTTTAATAAATTGCCCCCTTGAGAAATTACCAAAAATGAATATTTTCAATGCTAAATGTTTCAAGGTTTACACTTTTTAAATATATTAACAAATGGCAAGGGAGACACATTTTTCAAAATATATCTTCTTTTACATATATTTAATTGAAATTAATTAGTATATTACTTTAAAAGGAAATGATTATACAGGATCATTTATGAGAATTTTTGTGATGCAATAAACCTGAATTTAAACAACGAAATTAATCCTATCTTTACAAAATTTGTAGAATGAATTGAGAATCATTTCAAGCTTTTTCATTAAAGAGAAACAATTCTACAAAATCTGCATTCTTAAAATATAGCTAGTGCTCTTCATCGATATTATTGCTTTAATTCTTTGTTTGCATTATTTATCAAGATTGAAATGGTATTACTAATAAGCTTCATAATTTTTATAATAATTTGTGTTTTGTTCACCTTTATCTAAACATTTCTTTATGAATTGTTATATGTGATATTAACTCCTGTGTATTTCTCAGTTTTAATAATGAGCAACAACAATCAGACCTTCCAGTCAAAGTACATCATTTCCATTGTCTTGTGGTTTTATGTGGCCTCTGAGACATGTCTGAATACAGGAGAAATAATATCTTACGGAGAGATGTTATGTAAGTTCATTAGGAAAGCAAAATAGATTTCAGACAATCCAGGATATGCTTGTGTGTCATAACAGCAAAAAAGAAATGGAGCTAAATATAACTAGCAAAGAAAGCCTGAAATTGATGTTCCCTGTGCGTATGGATTTGTTTTTCATAATGTGGAGCCTGATTTTTATTCCACTTCTGAATTAGTAATGTGCCTAGTACATTGGGCCAATTTCTTTCAAAGCATTTGCAGCTCCAGCCCCGAAAACAGAATAATTAATTTGTGCTTCTTGAGCCCAACAGATGTAATTTTAGGCAGGCAGATGTCAAGAAAATAATTTTTAGAATTCTTATAATTGATGGCAATGTAATGGAGAATTGCCTGTTGGCATTTCAAATGATTTTAAGGAATTTTAAACTTTCATCAATGAATTTTTAATGCATACTAATAATGGACTCTCATGGGTTTGTAGCCTATGCATAGTGAAACAGAACTTTAAGCATAATATTATTTTCCTTTAAAAATGGCTTGGAGAAAGTAATAAAGTGTTGGAAATGAAAGACTTCCCTTTTTTATAATATATAACTGCATCAAACTAGTCATGAATACAATTATTTGAGTCAGTCATATTTTTGAGAGTTAATAAAGAAAATTTGAAAGAATCAATGGTCTTTCAAATACACATATCCAGTATATGAACATTTGCAGAAGGATCCCTGTTTACTAGAGCTACATTTACATTCGCATCACTTCTCCCACCACCCCCCCGCAAAGGAGCCTGTATACTCCCTAGAGGTCTCCGTGCATTTTGAAGAAATATCACATGAGCTTTAGGATGGCAAATTGCAAAATATTACACATCTCAAAGTTTCAAATATCTGATATTGCTAGCACTGATATTGAAGTCTTTAGTGTCATTGGGACTATTTCCAAAAAGTCCTTCAAAGAGTACAAAATTATATAGGTGTAGAAATTGATAAAATTCTTGTCTGGCTGAACTAAAATCTACGAAAATCACAAGAGAGGTGGGAGGGATATCAAGAGCTCTCAGAGAACCTGTGATTATCAACAGAAAAGCAGCTGGCCCTATTTAGGGATGGATAATTTTAAAATATAGAAGTTTAATTTCTGATGGATCAAACCACATGTTCTAATCCACACTAACTATGGGAAATAAGATTTTATGTCTCTGAATCTTAGTTTTATCTGTGCTTAAAGTGGAATAGAGCTACCTATTTTTAGCGAGAATTACAGCATCTTTTTCCACCCTCCTCTGTTGAACTGTAGAAACACAATGAGATAACATACGAAAGCATTTTTAACTCTTTGAAACAATTGTATCATATAGACCTGAGATTCAAGTAACTTGATTTTTCCAATTTGTGAAGGTAGATAAGGAAGTAAGTACAGACTAAATACATATTGATAGTGTATGCACATGTTTTTACATATCTGAAATTCTTATATGGTTTTTATGGCAAATTTCCTTTTTTAAGTATGTTCAATTGGGATAATAAATTTATATTCCCTGTGCATGCTTCAACAAACTACTGAGAAGAGGAGGACAAGAAACTTTCTCCAGCAGGGGAAGAAAGCTTGATTTTTCCCCCATCATGTTCTAAATGGAAACCTCATTGGAAACTTTACGTCTTAAGTTTATAGAAACAGACACACAGTGGCTGCGAGGCTTACAGAAGTATCTGCGCTCTGTCCATTTTCAAGGCTGCACTTTGGAAGTTGGGCAAATCTTTTACTTTTTACAACACAGAGAACAGCAAAGCTGCTGCTGTTTTTCAAAATAGAGTGCAGTCCGCCTCACAGAGATCCAATAAAATGCTCTATTTATTGGCTAAGCATTAACAGCGTCTCTTATTTTCCTCCTGTGACCCTCCTTGGCAGTTAGTCACACATTTCGAGTAAGCAGACGCCACAAAAATATCCCTTATGTATAAGGAAAAAGAAAAATCCTAATTGGCCATCGACCTCTTCCTTCCAGCTTCCCTGGTGTCATAACCCAGTGGCTTCCAATTTGTCACCCCTAGGGCTGGGCAATCTGGACTAAGAAGACGACAAGGCAGGCAAGGCTAAGCACCAGATTCAGGGCCAGTTCCTTGCCCTACCCAGAATTGTCACTTTGATGAGCAAAGCCCCACTGATGGCCATCACTGTCAGCTGAATCAGCATTTGTGAAAATGTAGTGCACACCACAACACCGTGTTATTCAGAGCAGTGGTTATTACTTTGTTTTTATTTTATTTATTTTTGCTGTTACCTTCTATTCATAGCTGTAATATTGCAATTCTATTTACAATAATGACATAAAATTCCCTTTTAAAATAGATTTATTTATACTTTAAAGAAGATTTAGAGAAGTCTTCTATGCAACTAAAGTTATGCAACTAATAGCATAAGGAAGCAAAGACATGGCAATAATCATGAAAATGATTTGTGAATAGCTGAAGATGAGACCACACTGAATCAAAGAACGCTAAAGCGATTGTGGGGAGAAAGTGACCGCTCTCCCTTTCAGCTAGATTTTTATAATTATAGAATTTTATAGTAAATTTTTAATTTGATCTCTTTATGGCAATATCAAAGTAGATATGATGTATTATTATCACCACTTTATAGGTGGGGAAACTGAGGATCAGAAGGCTCAGGCAGTTCACTAAAAGTCACACAGTTACAAATTCTGAGAGAAATATTAAGCCCTCAAAATGAGGCTTTCTGCTCCAAACAGTACACAATCTTCCGTTTCCCAGGCTATTCAATGAAGAAGATCACATGAAAGCTGAAGAGTTAAGTATTGCCTTTGTATGAAAAGCAACATTTCAGTATATTTTCCAGCCATAGATACAATAGGAAAATTCCTTCTGAGTAATATGAGATATGAACCTAACTGAACTAATTAATTCATGATGATGTTAGAAGGCTAACTACCCGATGGTGATAAAACATTTTATGGATGGAAAAATGCCACATTAAATACCAAAAATTACCATTACTTGTATCACTTTTCAGTGCTTATATTCAATAAAATTATAGGTAAAGAAAAAATGTTAATATCATGCAGTTTTGACTCTTCTGATCAGTCCTTGGAGAGATGTTATTTAACCCTGTTTGTCACTATTGTGGGGATATCAGCATTTGTCACTGAGGACTGATGGATCAGGTAGTTGATAAACATTTAGAGATGTGTATATCCAGGAGATGCCACCACTTTGTTGTTTTATAGGAAAGAATGAAAAGTATTAAACTTTGGTTTAGCCGCTATGTTTGTTTAAAAAGAAAAATAAAACAGAAGTCATAATTTGTGAAAACAGAATTTGTAGTTTCAATAGCATATTTAGACATGAAGCTGTACTTTGGGACTACAATTCGTGACATCCTAAAATTAAAATGGTTCCTCAGAAATGTAAACACTTTGACGTGAAAAGGTATATGCTCAGCCCCAAGCCAAAGTTACATATAGTGCCGGCAAAGTCTTTGATACCTCTAGTCAGTCAAATACACTCAAGATCTCAGCATGGAAAGCCATGTTTTCTGATCCGAAACAAAAACAAAACAAAACAAAACAAAAAACCACATAAACAAAGATGTCTTTTATCCCTGCAATTTTCCAATTTAATAGCCAATTTGAAGACTCTAATAGGAAATTTGATTTGGCTTTTCATAAGAATACTGTTTCACAGTATAATTTATATTTTTTTCAAAAGAATAAAAACCCTGCTGGTTTTAACTGTGTACTTTTGCATTTTCCAAGAAAATATTTCCTTTAGCAATATGGACAATATCAACTTGATACAAAGTAGGCATGTAATCTGAAATAACACTCTGAAGTATAAAGAAATGTAACCTAAACTCAAAGTGAAAGGCTAGAAACCACTTACACAGGCATAATTATTTGAACCCCCGACCTTTCATACTGAAATTAGTGAGCATTTTCATTTTCCATATGCAATCACTTACTGTCCTTTTTCTTCTATTAGTGTTTCAAGAAGCAAGGACATTTAAATGAAAAAAGAAGGGGAAGAAAGCCCTCTGTTAATTTGAAGCTGAGCATCTGATCCACTAAAATTGACAAAAGTATCCTCTTGAAAACTGCCACTTTCCAATAATACAGCCTCACAGGAAGGAGATGTGCTGGAGAAAGAGCCAGTTAGCATGACTATTCTTTTCTTCCTATCAGTGGAGAGTCATGTCTTTCACTGCAAAGAGTTATTTTTCAGATTTTTTGAACAAGGGCTTTCTTATAGATAAAACTACACAGAAAACTCATTTGTAAATGTCCCTGTCTGAACACTTTTCCACTCACTTCAGTGTTATGAGTAGGAGTCCTTTAAAAACCTCAGATGATGAATTGTTTTGTGACATGCAAACAGCTCAAAACCTGTTAGCTTTGAGAAGCTCACCACTAGCAACTTGCCTGTTCCCAAGTGTCTTGATTTTGATTGGTCAAGGAGAGGGCAAAAAGATTAAAATCTGCCTAAGCCAAGTGAGTATGCTTCACATATTTAAGGTCCACTTGACTCAAGGAGGGGAAACTGACCCGGCCATCAGGCCATAGATTTTACCAGCCCCACCCTGAGTTCACATAATGAGTCATAGCCCAACTTCTTTTAACTGCAGAGGGAGGCCGCTTCTTCCCTTTCTCAAAGTAGTTGGCAAACTCCTCAAAGTGATGACCTCTCACAAAAAGTTAGACAGTCATTAGCGGCTCAGCCACCAAACCTATTGGTGTGGACTGACGGGGAATCATTCTGCTGAAGTAAAACATGACTTTGACCTGGACGTCAGAGCAAAGCAAAGGTGTGACACCACAGCATGGGGGGTGCCCAGATGGCAGAGGCCAGGAAGTCTCCGAACAAAAGGGAAAGAAGAAATCAAACAATTTTCTGCTCCATTTTATCTCGATTCCTTGACATCCAGACCAAACCTGATTACAGGGGCTTGTGTTAGGACTGGGCAGACCTGAACATGTCTGTAATTCAGGTTGAATGAGCTTTCCTGAAGTTCACATGCATACCTCAGGTTTTCCTACCACTTTCCCCCCTGCCCTGCCACTCTCAAGACCACCAGCCCTCCTCTTTCTACCCTGCTATGGATTCTCAGAATGCTTTAAAGAAAGTGATAGTTGAAATTTGGAAGAGCTTACTTAATATTGGTGAGGGAAAAAAAAAAAAAAAAACAGAACTCATTTTTGCACCAGCAGCTCCTTTTCCCAGTAGAGCCAAATAATGACAGTTTAATTCAAAACATTCATTGAGAAATTCCTATACAAAGGCCCCTAAATGAAAGAGCAGACAGCGAAAAAGCATCAAGGTGTGAGAAAAGGAGAATAAAGCTTTTGAATCAACTCTGCCAGGATACCCTTAAATAGAAGTGGGGTGGGGGAAACCAATCTTAGAATTAAGTGATTTGCGTAAGATTATTCTGGAAGGAAGGGAGGGGAACCAAACCTTACCAACATTCACCAAACTTTAAAAAAGTTGTTCTTAACCAGGAGTAAATAGCATAATCGTATACCTGGGGATTCATGCCGAAACTTCTGAATCAGACACCCTGGGGCTGGGAACTAGTCAGCCAGGGTGTCTTCTGGATCACACACCCTGGGGAATGTGGACTTTAACATTTCTTCTGAGTAATTTTGGCCTCCAGCCTGAGTAAGGATAGTTCTAGACCTATAGTTCTTAAACCTAGATGAGTAATTATAAGAATTACCTAGGGGAGGAGCCAAGATGGCCGAATAGGAACAGCTCCGGTCTACAGCTCCCAGCGTGAGCGACGCAGAAGACGGGTGATTTCTGCATTTCCATCTGAGGTACCGGGTTCATCTCACTAGGGAGTGCCAGACAGTGGGCGCAGGCCAGTGGGTGCGCGCACCGTGCGCGAGCCGAAGCAGGGCGAGGCATTGCCTCACCTGGGAAGCGCAAGGGGTCAGGGAGTTCCCTTTCCGAGTCAAAGAAAGGGGTGACGGACGCACCTGGAAAATCGGGTCACTCCCACCGGAATATCGCGCTTTTCGGACCGGCTTAAAAAACGGTGCACCACGAGATTATATCCTGCACGTAGCTCGGAGGGTCCTACGCCCGCGGACTCTCACTGATTGCTAGCACAGCAGTCTGAGATCAAACTGCAAGGCGGCAGCGAGGCTGGGGGAGGGGCGCCCGCCATTGCCCAGGCTTGCTTAGGTAAACAAAGCAGCCAGGAAGCTCGAACTGGGTGGAGCCCACCACAGCTCAAGGAGGCCTGCCTGCCTCTGTAGGCTCCACCTCTGGGGGCAGGGCACAAACAAAAAGACAGCAGTAACCTCTGCAGACTTAAATGTCCCTGTCTGACAGTTTTGAAGAGAGCAGTGGTTCTCCCAGCACGCAGCTGGAGATCTGAGAACGGGCAGACTGCCTCCTCAAGTGGGTCCCTGACCCCTGACCCCCGAGCAGCCTAACTGGGAGGCAGCCCCCAGAAGGGGCACACTGACACCTCACATGGCCGGGTACTCCAACAGACCTGCAGCTGAGGGTCCTGTCTGTTAGAAGGAAAACTAACAAACAGAAAGGACATCCACACCAAAAACCCATCTGTACATCATCATCATCAAAGACCAAAAGTAGATAAAACCACAAAGATGGGGAAAAAACAGAACAGAAAAACTGGAAACTCTAAAACGCAGAGTGCCTCTCCTTCGCCAAAGGAACGCAATTCCTCACCAGCAAAGGAACACAGCTGGAGGGAGAATGACTTTGAGGAGCTGACAGAAGAAGGCTTCAGACGATCAAATTACTCTGAGCTATGGGAGGACATTCAAACCAAAGGCAAAGAAGTTGAAAACTTTGAAAAAAATTTAGAAGAATGTATAACTAGAATAACCAATACAGAGAAGTGCTTAAAGCAGCTGATGGAGCTGAAAACTCCGAGAACTACGTGAAGAATGCAGAAGCCTCAGGAGCTGATGCCATCAACTGGAAGAAAGGGTATCAGCAATGGAAGATGAAATGAATGAAATGAAGCGAGAAGGGAAGTTTAGAGAAAAAAGAATAAAAAGAAATGAGCAAAGCCTCCAAGCAATATGGGACTATGTGAAAAGACCAAATCTATGTCTCATTGGTGTACCTGAAAGTGATGGGGAGAATGGAACCAAGTTGGAAAACACTCTGCAGGATATTATCCAGGAGAACTTCCCCAATCTAGCAAGGCAGGCCAACGTTCAGATTCAGGAAATACAGAGAACGCCACAAAGATACTCCTCGAGAAGAGCAACTCCAAGACACATAATTGTCAGATTCACCAAAGTTGAAATGAAGGAAAAAATGTTAAGGGCAGCCAGAGGGAAAGGTCGGGTTACCCTCAAAGGGAAGCCCATCAGACTAACAGCGGATCTCTCGGCAGAAACCCTACAAGCCAGAAGAGAGTGGGGGCCAATATTCAACATTCTTAAAGAAAAGAATTTTCAACCCAGAATTTCATATCCAGCCAAACTAAGCTTCATAAGTGAAGGAGAAATAAAATACTTTACAGACAAGCAAATGCTGAGAGATTTTGTGACACCAGGCCTGCCCTAAAAGAGCTCCTGAAGGAAGCGCTAAACATGGAAAGGAACAACCGGTACCAGCCACTGCAAAATCATGCCAAAATGTAAAGACCATCGAGACTAGGAAGAAACTGCATCAACTAACGAGCAAAATAACCAGCTAACATCATCATGACAGGATCAAATTCACACATAACAGTATTAACTTTAAATGTAAATGGACTAAATGCTCCAATTAAAAGACACAGACTGGCAAATTGGATAAAGAGTCAAGACCCATCAGTGTGCTGTATTCAGGAAACCCATCTCACGTGCAGAGACCCACATAGGCTCCAAATAAAAGGATGGAGGAAGATCTACCAAGCAAATGGAAAACAAAAAAAGGCAGGGGTTGCAATCCTAGTCTCTGATAAAACAGACTTTAAACCAACAAAGATCAAAAGAGACAAAGAACGCCATTACATAATGGTAAAGGGATCAATTCAACAAGAAGAGTTAACTATCCTAAATATATATGCACCCAATACAGGAGCACCCAGATTCATACAGCAAGTCCTGAGTGACCTACAAAGAGACTTAGACTCCCACACATTAATAATGGGAGACTTTAACACCCCACTGTCAACATTAGACAGATCAATGAGACAGAAAGTCAACAAGGATACCCAGGAATTGAACTCAGCTCTGCACCAAGCAGACCTAATAGACATCTACAGAACAGTCCATTCCAAATCAACAGAATATACATTTTTTTCAGCACCACACCACACCTATTACAAAATTGACCACATACTTGGAAGTAAAGCTCTCCTCAGCAAATGTAAAAGAACAGAGATTATAACAAACTATCTCTCAGACCACAGTGCAATCAAACTAGGACTCAGGATTAAGAATCTCACTCAAAGCCGCTCAACTACATGGAAACTGAACAACCTGCTCCTGAATGACTACTGGGTACATAACGAAATGAAGGCAGAAATAAACATATTCTTTGAAACCAACGAGAACAAAGACACAACATACCAGAATCTCTGGGATGCATTCAAAGCAGTGTGTAGAGGGAAATTTATAGCACTAAATGCCCACAAGAGAAAGCAGGAAAGATCCAAAATTGACACCCTAACATCACAATGAAAAGAACTAGAAAAGCAAGAGCAAACACATCCAAAAGCTAGCAGAAGGCAAGAAATAACTAAAATCAGAGCAGAACTGAAGGAAATAGAGACACAAAAAACCCTTCAAAAAATCAATGAATCCAGGAGCTGGTTTTTTGAAAGGATCAACAAAATTGATAGACCGCTAGCAAGACTAATAAAGAAAAAAAGAGAGAAGAATCAAATAGATGCAATAAAAAATGATAAAGGGTATATCACCACCGATCCCACAGAAATACAAACTACCATCAGACAATACTACAAACACCTCTACACAAATAAACTAGAAAATCTAGAAGAAATGGATAAATTCCTTGACACATACACCCTCCCAGGACTAAACCAGGGAGAAGTTGAATCTCTGAATAGACCAATAACAGGAGCTGAAATTGTGGCAATAATCAATAGCTTACCAACCAAAAAGAGTCCAGGACCAGATGGATTCACAGCCGAATTATACCAGAGGTACAAGGAGGAACTGGTACCATTCCTTCTGAAACTATTCCAATCAATCAAAAAAGAGGGAATCCTCCTTAACTCATTTTATGAGGCCAGCATCATTCTGATACCCAAGCCGGGCAGAGACACAACCAAAAAGGAGAATTTTAGACCAATATCCTTGATGAACATTGATGCAAAAATCCTCAGTAAAATACTGGCGAAACGAATCCAGCAGCACATCAAAAAGCTTATCCACCATGATCAAGTGGGCTTCATCCCTGGGATGTAAGGCTGGTTCAATATACGCAAATCAATAAATGTAATCCAGCATATAAACAGAGCCAAAGACAAAAACCACATGATTATCTCAATAGATGCAGAAAAAGCCTTTGACAAAATTCAACAACCCTTCACGCTAAAAAACTCTCAATAAATTAGGCATTGATGGGACATATTTCAAAATAATAAGAGCTATCTATGACAAACCCACAGCCAATATCATACTGAATGGGCAAAAACTGGAAGCATTCCCTTTGAAAACTGGCACAAGACAGGGATGCCCTCTCTCACCACTCCTATTCAACATAGTGTTGGAAATTTTGGCCAGGGCAATGAGGCAGGAGAAGGAAATAAAGGGTATTCAATTAGGAAAAGAGGAAGTCAAATTGTCCCTGTTTGCAGACGACATGATAGTATATCTAGAAAACCCCATTGTCTCAGCCCAAAATCTCCTTAAGCTGATAAGCAACTTCAGCAAAGTCTCAGGATACAACATCAATGTACAAAAATCACAAGCATTCTTAACCAACAACAGACAAACAGAGAGCCAAATCATGAGTGAACTCCCATTCACAATTGCTTCAAAGAGAATAAAATACCTAGGAATCCAACTTACAAGGGATGTGAAGGACCTCTTCAAGGAGAACTACAAAACACTGCTCAAGGAAATAAAAGAGGACGCAAACAAATGGAAGAACATTCCATGCTCATGGGTAGGAAGAATCAATATCGTGGAAATGGCCATACTGCCCAAGGTAATTTACAGATTCAATGCCATCCCCATCAAGCTACCAATGACTTTCTTCACAGAATTGGAAAAAACTACTTTGAAGTTCATATGGAACCAAAAAAGCCCGCATCGCCAAGGCGATCCTAAGCCAAAAGAACAAAGCTGGAGGCATCATACTACCTGACTTCAAACTATACTACAAGGCTACAGTAACCAAAACAGCATGGTACTGGTACCAAAACAGAGATATAGATCAATGGAACAGAACAGAGCCCTCAGAAATAATGCCACATATCTACAACTGTCTGATCTTTGACAAACCTGAGAAAAACAAGCAATGGGGAAAAGATTCCCTATTTAATAAATGGTGCTGGGAAAACTGGCTAGCCATATGTAGAAAGCTGAAACTGGATCCCTTCCTTACACCTTATACAAAAATCAATTCAAGATGGATTAAAGACTTAAATGTTACACCTAAAACCATAAAAACCCTAGAAGAAAACCTAGGCATTACCATTCAGGACATAGGCATGGGCAAGGACTTCATGTCTAAAACACCAAAAGCAATGGCAACAAAAGCCAAAATTGACAAATGGGATCTAATTAAACTAAAGAGCTTCTGCACAGCAAAAGAAACTACCATCAGAGTGAACAGGCAACCTACAAAATGGGAGAGAATTTTCGCAACCTACTCATCTGACAAAGGGCTAATATCCAGAATCTACAATGAACTCAAACAAATTTACAAGAAAAAAAAAACAACCCCATCAAAAAGTGGGCGAAGGACATGAACAGACACTTCTCAAAAGAAGACATTTATGCAGCCAAAAAACACATGAAAAAATGCTCATCATCACTGGCCATCAGAGAAATGCAAATCAAAACCACAATGAGATATCATCTCACACCAGTTAGAATGGCGATCATTAAAAAGTCAGGAAACAACAGGTGCTGGAGAGGATGTGGAGAAATAGGAACACTTTTACACTGTTGGTGGGACTGTAAACTAGTTCAACCATTGTGGAAGTCGGTGTGGCAATTCCTCAGGGATCTAGAACTAGAAATACCATTTGACCCAGCCATCCCATTACTGGGTATATACCCAAAGGACTATAAATCATGCTGCTATAAAGACACATGCACACGTATGTTTATTGCGGCATTATTCACAATAGCAAAGACTTGGAACCAACCCAAATGTCCAACAATGATAGACTGGATTAAGAAAATATGGCACATATACACCATGGAATACTATGCAGCCATAAAAAATGATGAGTTCATGTCCTTTGTAGGGACATGGATGAAATTGGAAATCATCATTCTCAGTAAACTATCACAAGAACAAAAAACCAAACACTGCATATTCTCACTCATAGGTGGGAACTGAACAATGAGATCACATGGACACAGGAAGGGGAATATCACACTCTGGGGACTGTTGTGGGGTGGGGGGAGGGGGGAGGGATAGCATTGGGAGATATACCTAATGCTAGATGACGAGTTAGTGGGTGCAGTGCACCAGCATGGCACATGTATACATATGTAACTAACCTGCACAATGTGCACATGTACCCTAAAACTTAAAGTATAATAAAAAAAAAAAAAAGAAAGAAAACCATGGAAAAAGAAAAAAAAAAAGAAATTTGATGTTAGTAAAAAAAAAAAAAAAAAAAAAAGAATTACCTAGCAGCTTAAATAACATGGATTTTTGGTCTCTATCCTACACTGAGTTGGGACCTTTGGAAGTGGGACCCCAGATACAATTCTGATTATCAGCCAGATTTTGGAACCACAACTTAATATCACACCCCAAATAAGTTCCAACATTGGCCATACAGCCAGTTGAATAGGTCCAGATAGGCCCCTGAAATCTGTATTTTAATAAGCATCTGCTGTGAGTATCTTGAAGGCTTTACTATGTGAACACTGAAGAGATGGATCCAGGGTTGCAAACTTGAACGTTTATTTGAAGCCTTTGTCCCTCTGGTCCAATAATTTATTTACATATTCCAAACACAAAAGTTTACCAAGCATCACCTATGTGCCAGGCACTTTTTCAGAGCTTAAGGAGTTCACAATCTAGTGATAGAGATAAATGCACAAATAATTATACACATGGAGAAAGTATAGATACAAAATTATGCAAAATAAAAAGTGAGGTGTAAACAGTAACTGACTCAGCCTGGAGGAGCTGGTGAAGGCTTTACAGAAGACAGGCTAACTTTAAAGTAAGATAGGATTCTAGGCAGAGGAAATAGTGTGTAAAATAACTGCAGTATTTCTCAAAGTGTGGCCCTCAGACTACCTCTATCGGAATACTCAGGGGCCCATGACTCAGCTCACCCCAGAATAACACACCCAGAGTTCCCTGGAGTCAGACATAGGAATATGCATTTCTATTGTGCTTCCCTGGTGATTCTGAAAAGTACTGGCTTTTAAAAACTATAGGCAGAGACTCTTGAAAAAGCCAGGTTTATCCGGGGAAAATATAAGCACGTGATGTTAAAGCAGGGTCTATTTTTTTAAGGCATTAAAAACCAAGTGAGACTCCAGCTTGTGGCTAAGACGGAGAAACAAGAACCAGATTTATCCTCCTACCTAAAACAACCAAAGCACAGCAAGAAAAAATGAAACAATAGTTTTCAAAGCACTGAATATAGAGCAGTGAAGGAGGGTGGTCCCCAGATGAGAAGAAAAAATGAGATGGGCCCTACGATTGTGTTGCAAAGAGAAGGAATGCAGGCAGAGCTCAGAAGACTCCTTGAGTTGAAGAGATGGAGCTGAGACTCTAGGAATACCAAGGCAGCCAGAGCTCATGGGATCATAGAAGAGAGTACTGGAGAGGGGAGAATAAGACAGGTGCCCACATTACAGAGAATAAGGGAAAATTCTGTACATCTTTATGCCAACAAATTCAACAACTTGATTAAACAGGCAAATTATTTGAAAGATTAAATAGGCAGTTCTTTGAATGACAAAAGTACCACAGCTTAATCAAAAAGAAATGTATCATCTGAATATCCCTATATCTGTTAAATAAACTGATATCTATCAAAAACCTTCCCACCAAAAAACAAACAAAAAACAAATAATAGCAATAGGCCTGAATGGTTTCATTTGTGAATTTAAGCAAACATTTAAGGAAGAAATAATACAAATTCTACTCAAACCATACAATACCATTGAAAGGAAAGAAATACATCCCGATTTATTCTGAGGCCTAAATTAACATGATACCAAAACCAGCCAAGACTTTATAAGAAAGGGAAACGATAGACTAATATTTTTCCTGAATACAGATGGAAAGTTTGTGAACAAAATTTTAGCAAATCGTGCAATAGCCACTGCCTCAGTATCTCTGGGAGATTGGTTCCAGGACTTCCCACAGATACCAAAATCTGTGGATGTTGACAAAAAATGGCATAGTATATGCATATAACCTATGTACATCCTCTTATATACTTTTAATCACCCCTAGATTATCTATAATACCTAATACAATGCAAATGCTACACAAATATTTGTTATTATATTGTATTGTTTGGGGAATAATGACAAGAAAAAGGTCTGTTCATGTTTAGTACAGGCAGAATATTGTTTTTGAATATTTTTGATACAAAAAAATAATATTTTTGATATAAGTTTGGCTGAATCCAAACTTGTATTGCAGAACTGGATACAAAGGGCAGACGACATGTTAAAAGGATAATACACAGTGACGTAGAGTACATGCACCTGACAGCAATAATTTGAGCATACCATTAGAATGACCCTGTATGGGGGATGCACCTGAATGTGTGTTCTGAGCTAGGGAATCTGGGAGTGGCCAACCTGGAGGTTCCTTCCTTATCTATGATAAACACTGAGCCCTCAGTTTGCCCTGCAGAACACAGCCCTACAGGAGATTGAGGCCCTGAATTTTGGGTTAAATGAAGGTTGCCAGGTGAATGTTGTTACAGGAAGGGTAAGTGAAAATGTTATATAAACTGCATGATGTTTGCAGGTGATTACAGTTTTCCTGACCAGCCTGCCACCCCTGGGCCATGCAGTTATTGCCCAGGCTGCCACCACTGTGACCATAGAAAGGCAGGTTTGTCTAGCCTGTTGCCACTGGGCCAGGTGGATATGTTGTCTAGCCTGCCACCACTGGACTGCAGTAGGCAGATACATTGCCCAGCCCACCACCACTGGACCCTCTCCCCTGTATGTAAGCCCCTGATAAAAATCCACATCTTGTTTGTTGGCTCTGCACGTCTTCTTTGGCCTCTTAAACCTGGTGCCTTCCCTATTGAGATTAATAGGGGTTGGGCACAACACATGACCAAGCAGGTTTCATCCCAAGAATGCAAGGTTGGCTTAATAGTAAAAGATCAATTGATGTAAATCACCCAAATATAAACTAATAAATAAATATATATATATATATAACCATTTCAATAAATTCGGTAAGAGTATGTGGCAAAATCCAATATCCATTCCTGATTTTTTTAAAAGTCATCAAACAAGGAATAGGAAATGCTATGAATTAAATCTTGTTCCCCCGAAATATATGTTGAGTCCTAACCTCTAGTACTTCAGAATACGACCTTATTTGAAAATAAGAACATTGCAAACATAATTAATGATGAAATCATACTGGAGTAGGATGGGCCCTTAATCAAAAATGACTGTGTCCTTATAAGAAGTGGACAAGAAAGGGGCAAGGAAGGATTCTACCCAAAATCTCTAAAGAAGCAGGGTCCCATTGACACCTTGATTTCAGACTTCTAGCCTCCAGAACTGAGAAGTAATACATTTGTATGGTTTTTAAGCTCAGTATTTAGCGCCTTGTTACAGCAGCCTTAGGTAACTAACACAGAAACTTCCTAGTCCTGATAAAGGACATCTGTGAAAAACCTACAACTCACATCATACTAACAATGAAAGACTGAATGCTTTTCTCCTAAGAACAGGAATAAGATAAGGATGTCTGCTTTTACCACTCTATTCAACATTGTACTGGAGGATGTAGCCAGTGCAATCTGACAGGAAAAAGAAATAAAACCCATCCAGATTAGAAAAGAAGTATAATTATCTTTATTTACATAAAACATGATTGTCTGTGCATAAAATTGATGTAATTTATGTAAAACTAGTAACACTAATAAGCAAGTTTGGCAAAGTTACGAGATATAGCATCAGAATACAAAATTCAGTTGCATTTCTATATGCTAGCAACAATTAGAAATTGAAATGTTTTAAAATACTATTACAACAACATCAAAAGATATTACTTACAAGACATCTGGTTTTAGCTCCAACATATAAAGAGCTTGGACTGATTTTACAGATTAAGTTGGGAAGAATTCACATCCTTACAACAAGAAAAAAAGCTAAAAAAAAAAAAAAAAAAAAACAACTGAAAATCAACAACTCTTCCAGGATCCATCAGAGAATTGAGGTCACAGAACAAAATGCCACCCAGTATCTGGAGAGACAGGCAAATGAAGAGAACCACAGCTGATATCTGCTTACCTGGAACAGAAGCAACTAGAGCCATAAACTGGTAAGACCACCTCTGTGGTAATTTTGATGAATTACTGGAGGCTGAGTGTGGATGAGTATCACAGTGAGAAACCCCAGAGGCCACAGTCTTAGGATGTCCACCACACATTTGTGGGTTTTACCTTCAGAAATCTCACCAAATTCTTATAGGGAAGAGCCAGAAAAGATTCCCTGTATCTTGGGCAGAAGGAAGAAGAAAGTAACCATTTTGAAATACACCCAGAGGATTTTACCAGAGCCTTCACCTGGGATAAAGACATTTACCCAACTCTAGCAACTTCTAGCTTTCCAGTTTCATCTAAGAAGGGGGAAAAAAGCTAAGAAACACTTCTGAAGGTTACAGCCCAGAGGCACAGGCCCACTAAAACACTGTTTGATCAATTACTGAAAGATAGCTATAGTCTCCAACTTTAATAGTGGATTTGTGTAGTTCTCTTTGCAGTTCTATCAGTTTTTGCCTTATGTATTTTAATTCTCAGTTGTCAGTTGAATACACAGAAAAAAATTGGAATAGTTTCTGGAAGAACTGACCTCTTTATCATGATGTAATGCTTTTCTTTATACCTGATAATTTTCCTTGTTCTGAAGTCTGCTTTGTCAATTAATACCAAAAAAAAATTTTTTTTGACAAAATCCAGCACCCTTTCATGATAAATACTCTCAGAAAACTAGGAGTAGAGAAAAATTTACTCAACTTCACAAAGCACATCTACAAAATCCTACAACTAACATCGTACGTAGCAGTGAGAAAATACATACTTAACTCCTAAAACTGGAAACAAGGCAAGGATGTTCCCTTTCACGATTTCTAGTCACCATAGCACTGGAAATCCTAGCTACTGCAGTAAGATTAGAAACAAAAATTTGAAATAAATGATGTACAGATTGGGAGGGAGAAAATAACACGGTCTTTCTTCATAGATAATGTGATTCCCTATGTAGAAAATCCCAAAGAAATAACAAACAAAACCTCCTAGATATAAGTCAGTATAGCAAGATCACAGGAGACAAAGTTAATATGCAAACGTCATACCAGCAATAAACAACTGAAATAAAGAATATCATTTACAATAGTACCTCAAAGATGAAATACTTAAGTATAAATCAAACAAAATACATATAAGATCTATTTGACAGGCACGGTAGCTCACCCCAAGGCAGGAAGATTGCTTGAGGCCAGGAGTTTGAGACCTGCCTGGGTAACATAGCAAAACCCAGTCTCAACAACAACAACAAAAAAATTAAGTCACCAGGCATGGTGGTACACGCCTGTAATCCTAACTCCTTGGAAGGCTGAGGTGAGAGGATCACTTGACCTCAGCTCAGGGTTACAATGAGCTGTGATCATACCTCTGCACTCCAGCCTGAGTGACAGAATGAGACTCTGTCTTAAAAAAAGATCTATATGCCAAAGATTACAAAGCTAATTAATTTGAGAAGTTCAAAATAAATGAAGAAATATTCTATGTTCATGGGTTATAAAACTCAATATTGTAAAAATGTGAATTCTTCCGAACTTAATCTGTAAAATCAACGCAACCAAAATCAAAATCCCAGAAAGTTGTTTTGTAGATATTGAAATGATTCTAAAGTTTATTTGGAAAGGGAAAAAGCCTAGTATAGCCAACACAATACTGAAGAATAAAGTTAGAAGACTCACACTACCTAATTTCAAGATTTGTCATAAAGCTATAATAACCAAAACAGTGTGGTATTGTCCAAAGAATATACAAATAGATAAAAACACAACAGAATAGAAAACCCAGAAATAGACCCACCTAAACAGATCTTTGAAAAAGAAGCAAAGGGAATTCATTAGAAAAAAGAATAGTCTTTTCAAAAAATGATGATGGAACAACTGGATGTCCATATCCAAAAAATGAATCTAGACAGACTTTATACCTTTCACAAAAATTAAGTTGAAATTGATAAGACCTAAATATCAAATGTGAAACTAGAAAACTTCCAGAAGAAAACACAGGAGAAAATCTTGGTGGATGACTATGGGTTTAGAGATCAGTTTTTAGCTACAACATAAAAAAAGCTATAAAGAAAATTTATTAAATTGGACTTTATTAAAACTAAAAATTAAAATTTAATATTTTAAAAGTTAACATTTTAATTAAAATATTTTGAGTTGGAAATATCAACATGACCTCATGTTTACCTTGACATAGATACATTAAAATTAAAATTTTCTGCCCTGTGAAAGACACTGTTACAATGAAAAGACAAGCCACAGACGGGGAAAAACCACATATCTGATAAAAGGCTTGTATCTAAAATATACAAAGAACTCCTGAAACTCAACAATAGGAAAATACACTCCAATTAAAAAGTGGGCAAAGATCTAACAGACACCTTACTAAAGAAGATATATAAGTGGCAAATAAGTATATGAAAAGATGATTTTTGCATTAGTGAATTGCAAATTAAAACAACAATGTGATACCACTACACACCTTTTAGAATGACTGAAATTGAAAAAATGGACAATTCCAAATGCTGAAGATATAGAGCAACAGGAGATCTTATTCATTACTCGTGGGACTGCAAAATGGTATGACCACTTAGATAGTTTGGCAGCTTCTTCCAAAGCTAAATATACTCTTACTTTATGATTCAGAAACTGCACTCCTAGGTATTTACCCAAGCATTTTGAAAATATATGTCCACGGAAAAACCTGTACATAAATGTTTACAGCATCTTTATTTATAATTTCCCCAAATTGGAAACAACCAAGGTATCTTTCAACAGGTGAATGGATAAATAAACTGTGCTATATTTATGCAATGTAATTTTATTTAGTGATAAAAAGAAATGATCTATCAAGCCACAAAAAGACATGGAGGAAACTTGAATGAATATTGCTAAGTAAAAGATGCCATTCTGAAAAAGTTATATACTCTATCATTCCAACTATATAATATTTAGGGGGCAAAATTATAGAGATGGCAAAAAGATCCATGGTTTCCAGGGAGAGAGGGTTTAACAGGTGAAGCATGGGTTTTGTTCAGGGTGGTGAAACTATTTTATATGATACTATAATGGTGGAGACGGATATTATGTATTTTTCAAAAAACATGGAAATTTACAACACAAAGAGTAAAAACCTTAATGTATTTCAAATTAAAAAATTTATTTGGAAGGTCCTGCATCTCAGAAAGGGATGTAGACAATGATAAAATAACTGATGTCCAGCGCTGTGGCTCACACCTGTAATCCCAGCACTTTGGGAGGCTGAGGCGGGCCAATCACGAGGTCAGGAGTTCCAGACCAGCCTGGCCAACACGGTGAAATCCTGTCTCTACTAAAAATACAAAAAAAAAAAAAAAAAGCCGGGCATGGTGGCAGGCGCCTATGATCCCAGCCACTCGGGAGGCTGAGGCAGGAGAATCGCTTGAACCCGAAAGGCAGAGGTTTCAGTGAGCTGAGACCACACCACTGGACTCCAGCCTGGGCAACAGAGTGAGGCTCTGTCTCAAAAAAAAAAAAAAATTGTGTAACAAATGTATGAAACAATCTCACTAAAGGAGATGGGTGGCAGGGGATGGACTGACCTAAATAACTTTTCAGAAGAGTGCACTCTGTAAGACTAAAGGCAAAAAAAAAACAAAAAACAAAAAACAGAAAACTGCACAGAAACAGCACATTGCAGTTGATAAAGATGTTTCCAGTAGGGGTACAGGTTGGAAATTCTGATACTGCTATATATGTATACTGGAATTAACCAAGTACATGTGTGGAAGATGGTAGGATCCAGGTTTCTTACTGTTGAAGTAAGAGTTTACAAATGAGCAAGGGAGGAGGCTGGAATCCAATCCATGTGACAGTGGATTGGAGTTGGAAATATCAGTAAGAACTCATCTTTACCTTGACATAGACACAGATGGCTTTATATATACACAGGCACACATATCCTTGCTTTGTCAACTGAGAGGACCTGGAAGCAACAGCAAAACTTCCCAGTAACAATGAGCACACTGAGCACCCAACTCTTTGTTTCTAATACTTTTAGAAACCAGGGCTCCTTGGAGAAATGACATAAACAGGACATGAGCAGGACATATACAAGATGGGCCTTGAGCATTTGTAGTGCCAGAAAGCAAGGAGGTGTGGGACACACACACACACACACACGCATTGATGGAAGTATAAAAAAGAGATACAGTGGCCAATGGCCAACTGAATGCACTCCCCAGTGGCCAAAGCCAGAACATTTTGAGCAATAAAATAAAGCATTGGATTTTAATCCAAAGTGTAAAATAAATATCCTTGAGTTCATACTTATATAAAGAAATGTTCAAGTAAATAAATAAATGGGAAAGAAAAAACAAATCTCCCTTGCAGAAGAATTCCAAATAATTTATGTCAATACTCAGCTCTCATGGAGGGGTCCCATAACTCTTCCCTCCTTAAGTGTGGATTGTGCATAGCATCTTCCTTCCAAAGAATATAGTAGAGAAAGAGAGCTTTTTTTTTTTTTTAAAGAGTAACTTTACAGTGGAGAAACCTGATAGACCCTACCTCGCCCAGCAATCAGGGTCATAAATCATGTTGACAGAGTGTATCCTTGATATGACGTGATGAAAGGGCACTTTATCTCTGTGGTTTTCCTCCCCAAAAACACATAACCCCAACCTAATCATGAGAAAAACATCCGACGAATTCCAGTAGAAGGGCATTCTACAAAATATCTGGCCAGTATGCCTCAAAACTGTCAAGATGATAGAAAACAAAAAAGTTCGAGAAACTGTCACAGTCAAGAAGAGCCTAAGGGGACAAGACAATTAGAATAATGTGGTATCCTGGATGGAACTCTGGAACAGAAAAAGAACATTAGATTTTTTTAAATTAACGTAATATCAATAAAGCATGATCTTTAGTTAATAATAATGTATCAAAATTGATTCACTAATTCTAACAAATGTAGTGTACTAGTGTAAGATGTTAAATATAGGAGAAACTGGTATGAAGCATATGGTAAGTCTGTACTATCTTCTAAATTTTTCTGTTACCCAAAAACAGTTTTAAAATACAAAGTCTATTTTTTAAAAACAAAAAAATATAAAGTATTGGGGATAAATCTAACAAAAGATGTCAGAGCTGTCACTGAAAACTATAAAACATTGCTGAGGGAAATTAAAGACCTGAAAAAAATTAAAAGATATGCTTTGTTCATGGTTCAGAAAACTCAGTATTGTCAAGATGTCAGTTCTCCCCAAGTTAATCTATAGATTCAACACAAATTCTAATCAAAATCTCTAAAGTTTTTTTTTGGTATACACTGACAAACTGATTCTAAAATTCCTGTGAGAATACAAAAGACCTAGAATAGCCAAAACAATTGTGGGGGAAAGTCGCAAGACCAACACTATCTCATTTCAAGACTTCTTATAAAACTACAGAAATTAAGACAATATGACAGTCATGTGTAGATAGACAAATAGATCAATGAAATAAAATAAAGAATTCACAAATAGACCCACACATACATGGACAAGTGATTTTTAACAAGTTACAAAGGCAACTCAATGAAGAAAGAATAATCTTTTGAACAAATTGTGCTGGAGCAATTGAATACTCATACACAAAAAAATGAACTTTAACCTACACCTCCCTCCAGATGTAAAAATTAACTCAAAACAGATCATAAGCCTAAATGTAAGAGCTAAAACTATAAAACTCTTGGAATAAACATCTTTGCAACCTTGGATTAGGCAATAGCTTCTTAACTATGACACTAAAACACAAGCACCAAAAAGAAAAAAATAGATAAATTGGATTTCACCAAAAAAGTTTGTGCTTCAAAGGACATTATCAAGATAATGAAAAAAAAACCACAGAATGGGAACAAATATTTGTAAATCATGTATCTGATAAGAAATGTATATGTAGATATATAAAGAAGAAATGGTAAAAACAACTAAAAACAAGTCAATTTAAAAATGGGCAAAAGACTAGGATAGACATTTCTTCAATAAAGATATACAATTGGTCAATAAGCACATAAGATTATGATCAGTATCTTTAGTGATTATCCAAATTAAAACCTGCAATGAGCTATTACTGCACGTCAATTAGAATAACTGACAATACCAAGTGTTGGCTAGGATGTGGGGGAGTCTGAGCTTTCATGCTTTTCTAGTGGAAATGTAAAATGGTACAAACTCTTAGGAAAACAGTTTGGCTGTTTCCAAAAAAGTTAAACATACACTAATCTTGTGATTCAATAGTTCCACTCCTTGATATTTACCCAAGAGAAATGAAGGCACATGTCCATACAAAGACATGTACATGACTGTTCATAGTTGCTTCATTCATAATAGCAAGAAACTGGAAACAACTGAAATGTCTATCAACAGGTGAATGGATAAGCAAAATGTGTATACGGATATTATAATACTAGATAATAAAAAGCAATAAACTACTGATAGATACAACAGCATGAATGAGCCTCAAAACAATTATACTGTGTGAAATAAGCCAGGCAAAAAAGGAGTACACAACATATGATTCCATTTATATAAAATCTTAGACATTGTAAACCAATAGATGGCAACAGAAAGTGGATCAGCAGTTTCCTGGGGCCAAAGAAGTATTACAAAAGAGCATAAAGAAATGTCTGAGGATAATGGATATATTTAGTACATTGATCAGCAGAATAGTTTCATGAGTTTATACATACATCAATAATTATCAAATTGTACACCTTAAATATATGCTCTTTACTATATGTCAAGTATATCTCAATAAAGTTGCTTGGTCTGTTTTTTTTGTTTTGTTTTGTTTTCTGTTTTCTGTTTTTTTTTTTTTTTTTGACAGGCTCTTGCTCTGTCACTCAAGCTGGAATGTTGGAAGACAGTGGCATGATCACAGCTCATTGTAGCCTTGACCACCTCAGCCTCCTGAGTAGCTGGAACTACAGGTGCACACCACCATGTTCAGCTAATCATTTTATTTTTTGTAGAGACAGGGTCTCACTATGCTGCCCAGGCTAGTCTCAAAGTCCTGGGCTCAAGCGATCCTCCTGCCTCAGCCTCCCAATGTGTTGGGATTACAGGCATGGACTACCACTCCCAGCCTAAAGTAGTTGTTTTAAAAAGGGTGATTTGCAAGGATAAATGCAGTTAGATGGATTGGGCATTTGAGGACGGCCATGACATCCTTCTCTAACCTTTCTTCTACACCAAACAACTGGCTATTATCAGGTAGCTTCAGGAAAGGCTCTTCTGTCACAGACCATTTTCAAGGCCTTCAGGATCAAGGTCTTTTTGTTTCCATTGGTTACTCAGTTAACTATGCCATAGGACAATAATAACTTAGCTCCATTTCTTTTTTTTTTTTTTTTTTTTGAGACAGAGTTTCACTCTTGTTGCCCAGGCTGGAGTGCAACGGTGCAATCTCGGCTCACCGCAACTTCTGCCTCCCAGGTTGGTTCAAGCGGTTCTCCTGCCTCAGCCTCCCAAGTAGCTGGCATTACAGGCATGAGCCACCATATTTGGCTAATTTTGTATTTTTAGTAGAGACAGGGTTTCTCCATGTTTGTCAGGCTGGTCTCAAACTCCTGACCTCAGGTGATCTGCCCGCCTCGGCCTCCCAAAGTGCTGGGATTACAGGCGTGAGCCACCGTGCCTGGCCAACTTAGCTCCATTTCTATAAATCACCATACACTTGCCAATGCATATGCACATATGTAATCCAATTTGCGCCTTTCTATGTGTAATGTAGACAAGGTGTACCTGGCCATTTGACAAGTGAAGGCAAATGGAGGAAAAAATGAGAAAGTTCAAGAAGTTTGCAGTTATGCAGCAACTTACTTAGGACTAAAAGTAATGTGTCTTGGTTAAGTACTTTCCAGGACACTGGCTGCTGTGTAAGTCAGGTTGTCTCCTCAATCAAATGATCAGTTATGAATCAATAAATGAACTAGAATTCAAGGAAGGAAGGCTAAGCAGAGTCTCTCTTAAGCCTTCCCATTGCTTCCGCTACTGGGAGCCCACTAATCTTCTCAGATGTCATTTCACAAGCTCAGTGCAGTTGTTTAACATTATTATCATAGACAGCATGAATCATTCTTATTGTTTGTTCTGGGCTCCTAGAATTAAACAGAATGATAATTAATGATAGTTAACATTTATTGGGTTATTTACTGAATTGTTGTTTAATGCTCTATTACATACTTACCAAAAGCCTATAAGGTGGCTACAACTATGATCCTCTCCAATTGACAGATGAGGAAACTGAGGCACAGAATTTTAGTAGCTTCAGCAAAGTCACATCGTTCTTGAGTGGAAACGTTGAGATGAGAACTCAGACTGTGTAACTTCACAGCTTCATCCTATGCCCCTAATAATTCATTTAATGTAATATATGTAAATTAAGACATCTCCAGATTAATTGTACTTTAAATAGATCAGAAAGCCATAAATTGGATTGGAAAGAGTAGAAATCCATCTGATTATATGACTAAGGGCCTGCTCCCAGCACAAGCCTCCCCATTGTTGGAGAGAGGCAGAGGGAAGTTTGATAGTTGCAAGAGAATATGCCCAAAAAGAAGAGGGTAGAGGAAGGAGGAGGCCAGCACTTCCCAAGCATCATCACCCTTCTCCTGTTTCCTTTTTGCTAAGTTATATTTCTATTTGACTGGTACCATGGCCTTCAGAGAGTTACCATTTAAATAAAAAGAGATGGATCATTTCAATGGCTCCAGAATTCTATTTCTCCATCTTCTCTAATTATTTAGCAAAAAACTTTACTTCTTTCAAACTCATTCTTATTCTTTACAAAACCGGAGAGCCAACTTTAAAAAAAACAAAACAAAAAAAAAAAAAACAGTCCTTCTGGTTTTGCAATCCAAATAAGTGGGACCTTGAGCAAGTCAACTTTTCAGAGGCCCAGTTTTCTTATCCATATATAAGAGAGTTAATCTGTGCTAGATGGCCTCTGAGATGCTATTCTAGCTTTAAAATTCTATGATCTCATGTTTCTTTCCTATCTGGTTTGTGTATAGGAATTTTAAAATCCCATGTTCTTTTTGTTATTTCTGGTGGGAAGGATTCTTCTTTCTCTCATTATGTGTCTCCTTTTGCTACTCTTCCTCTAAATTTTGTAACATATCCTATGTTCTGGAAAAAGAATTCTAATAGCTCCTGGTTGCCCTGGGTCTGAGGGAATCAAGATTGAAGGGCTGCTCACAGATAAATGAAAGGAAGCAGAGAGGGAAACTGCCAATGGTGTGGAGAAGAGCAGAGAGGAATCACTCACTTCCAGGGCACAAAAGCAAGACGTTCAAGAGAGAGAAAAAAAGTCTATGCCTTTAGTTAGAAAACTTCACATAAAGAGGAGGAATTTTTCATATTGCTTTTCCACCACCACAGAATAGTTCCAGCCCACAGATGTCTAAACTCCTCAAAAACTGCCCTATTTGATATACAATTTTAAATCTAAATAAATATATCTGAATAAGTGTCAAAAAAATTAAGATTTTTCCACATAGGTAATAATGTTGAGTTTTTTTTCTTTTCTTTTTCTTTTTCTTTTTTTTTTTTTTTGAGTCAGGGTCTTGCTTTGTTGCCCAGCTGGAGTGCAATGACATAATCACAGATCACTGTAGCCTCAACCTCCTGAGCTCAAGTGATCCTCCCACCACAGCCTCAGGAGAAGCTGGGATTGCAGGTGCACATCATCATGCCCAGTTAATTATTTTTTGTAGAGATGGAGTCTGCCTATATTGCCCAGGCTGGTCTCAAACTCCTGGGCTCAAGCAATTCTCCCGCCTTGGCCTCCCAAAGTGCTAGTATTACAGGCATGAGACACCACACCTGGCTGGGATTTCTTTTAGAATTTTAACAACAGAAATTATATTCTTAGATTTCCAGTTATATAAAAAAGTCATCAAAAGAAAAAAATAACTTTAGTGATAATAATAATTAGAGACTGAATTTGAATGTGCTTCGAGATGCCTTTAACTCCTGATTTTTCTTTCTTGCAAAACAAAGAATATCCAATAGAGCAGAGAAATATAATTTTATTAATTCAAATTTCCCTTAGAAGAGTACAAAAAACTTCATAGAAAGATATGTGATATTCACATTACCCAGGAGACCAAGATTTGAAAAAAGGGAGTGGGCTCAAATATAATCTTTTCTTCTTGTTTAAAGTAATTTTAATTCCTTTTCTGAAAACATAAGAGATTTATATTCTGTGTTACTGACATTTTTGTGTTGAAATTTCAACGTTAAAATTACATCACATAGACTTTAAATGTTTATTAAATGAATTAATAAACTTTATTATTTATGTGGAAGTTACAAAATCTTGAAACCATACTGAAGATATTAATCTCTTTTATATATAAAAAGTCGGGAATTAATCACTTCCCAAATCAAACACAAATGATTAAAAGAGCTGAATATACTACCTTTACAAAAGTAATTCTTAAAATAAGAAAACAATGTGAAGAAACAAGGAATATGCTATAAACCAGAAGATACTAAATGAGAACTAGATTGGAATGAGCTAATAGCACAATTGTAAGTCATAGCTCAAAAGTTAAATTAATAGTAAAATTAGAATAAATGCTATATTTATCAAAAATTAAATTAAAAATATGAGTATTACTTATAGTTTTAGAGTTTTTAATATATTGATACAGTCCATTTAAAATATCTTTTAATAAAGGTAATAAGTTTTTTACATTTTAAAAAAAATAATCAAAAAGCACAGAGCTGCGTGAAAGAAGCTTTCTAGATGTTTTCTACAAACAGTCGTATATAGTTTTGCTTAAATGAAATCATAGAATACTCATGCCACTTGATTTTTCTCACTTGAGAATATACAATATTTCTCCTTGCTTTTTCTACATGGAGATTTGCTTAACGTGTCTTATGGTTGATAACATTCTGTTCTATGGATATACTATTACTTATTTAAATAATTTCTACTACAAACAAGGCAATACCTTTACAGGTATCTTTGCTTACTTGTGCAAGGATGTCTGCAGGATAACCTCCTTGAAATAGAGTTCAAAGATGTGAACACTTAAAATTTTGACAGATGTTGCTGGATTGACCTCAAAATGTTTTTCCAAGTTCCTTTTTGGATTGCTATTTGATGGGGACAGATCTATACAGACTTTCTTTGGGTCTGGATATGGTGTATGTGGATTCTCAGTGGCTCTCTGTGCCCCTTCATCTGGGCCATATTTATAGACTCCATTTGGTTTAAAATCTATATGCTAGGCCGGGCATGGTGGCTCATGCCTGTAATCTCAGCACTTTGGGAGGCTCAGGCGGGTGGATCATGAGGTCAGGAGTTCAAGACCAGCCTGATCAATATGGTGAAACCCCGTCTCAACTAAAAATACAAAAATTAGCCGGGTATGGTGGCACGTGCCTGTAATCCCAGCTACTCAGGAGACTGAGACAAGATAATTGCTTGAACCCGGGAGGTGGAGTTTGCAGTGAGCTGAGATTGGGCCACTGCATTTCAGCCTGGGCAACAGGGTGAGACTCTGTCTCAAAAACAAGCAAGCAAACAAACAAACAAACAAAACAAACTATATGCTAAGTTATTCTCGACTAGACTCTGCATTCTATCATCTAAGGGAGACAGCAAGCTGGTTGGAGGCTGAATCAATCATGATTACTGGATTGGTTCTGTTTTCTTCTTCTGTAATGATGTTCTAAATCTCCCCACTTGGTTCACTCTCCCAGTTAGAAATTTACCCTCTACCTATGGGGCATAGTTATGAATTTCAGATTCTTTCTCCCAATTCAGGGATTAGCAGACACCTGCTTTCTTCAGAAAGAAGACATCACTAAATTTTTTTTCTCCAGCATCTTTGTCTTATTTCTTCTCTTTTCCTTCTGTAAAATCTCAGCTTATGGTTGGAACCTACTACCTCTGGCTTTTTCCCATCTTCTTCCCAAACAGAGAAAAACAAAACTGAGTCCTGGTGGTTCTTCCCTTTTATGATGAGTCACTCACTCTCCATGAAAACAAGGGAGGACTTATGTTCTAGAAGGAGCTCTTTGGATTTGTCTCCCCTTGACTGCCCACACATCCTCTCAATACACTTCCCTGCAAATTAAGGAGGCCAAGCGGGGGGGGGTCTTTGGGAATGCATCCATTCATGTTTCCTATAGTACGGATCCAAAAGACTGAGATAGGATCTGTAGATCAAGATTCCCAGTATCTCCTATCGTCACAAACTTTATCAAGCATTATTTAATGAGCACTGCAGAGACTTCTTTGCTGCTGTTTATTTTGAAGTTTTAGGACTAACAAAGAATTATCATCCTGCAAATACCCTGCCATTTCCTCTGGAAGTCCTAATGATGCCAGCTTAGGCCCACCCGAAGGAGGCTACCCCTCATGCCTTGGAGCCATGTAATCTTCACTTTTCAACCATGTTTTCACTACAGTTAGTTGTGATGAGGGGAAGCTTGTCCCTTCTCATTTCTGTAGAAGGGGGAGTACTTATTCCCATTGGATAAAAGTATGAGAGAATGTCTTCCAAGGTCTTTCTCTCTGTCCCACCCTTTACATTTATCTGAAAGAGGAAGCTAAGTTTTCTTGATTGTTGAAATTGGGAGAAACAAGAAAAGAAAATGAAGCACGGAGGCTCAGCCTTCGCAGAGTTGCTATTTCTGGCAGCCTATTATCAGCTCTGGATTGGGAGGCCTCTACTGGGTAGGTTGTTCAATTAAACAGAAGATTCGAGTATTAGCCAGCCTAGATCTAAGCCTTGTTTGGCAATCAGCACTTTTTTTTTTTTTGAGACAGAGTCTGGCTCTGTCACCCAGGTTGGAGTGCAGTGGCATGATCTCAGCTCACTGCAACCTCCACCTCCAGAGTTCAAGCCATTCTAGTTCCTCAACCTCCCGAGTAGCTGGGATTACTGGCGCCTGCCACCACCCCTGGCTAATTTTTTTTTTTTTTTTTTTTTTTTTTTTTTTTTTAGTGGAGACAGAATTTCATCATGTTGGCCAGACTGGTCTCGAACTCCTGACCTCCAGTGATACACCTACCTTGGTCTCCCAAAGCGCTGGGGTTACAGACGTGAGCCCCTGAGCCTGCCCTTTTTTTTTTCTTTGAATGCCGATATTTCTCCATTTGTCACACTCCACGTGTGTCACTCAACTGGTACCTAACCCAGGGGCTTGGGGGTGAGCAAGAGTATTATTCCTCAGTCCCATAAGCCCCAACATGCCCTATATTTGTAGGGTTGTATAATCTGCATATCCAAAGAAGAAAAAGTGTTCTTTTCCTTGGCATAATCCAGGAATGTGATCCTGAAGATGAAGACAAATTCTGATATTAAAAATATATAGTGGAGAACTAGCTACTAAAATATAGAGAACCAAATACCTATATTATTGAGAAATAATAAATTTATTATTTTTGTGAAATTCTTCTGACCATTTCTTATCTTGTCTACCCTGGAGATTTAAAGGAATTTCTAAATTATATGCCCCTGCAACATTTCTGGAAATCAGTCTCTACAGAGATTTTTTAAAGTTCAATATCCTAGTAAGTTGTTTTTATTACTCTCTGATATTCACCTGCGACCACAGCACAGCAGCATCAGGTAAGGTGTGGTACCTGATGAGAGTTGAGGGGTCAGGACAATCAGACTTCAGCTGCTATTCTAACTAACCAAGAGATCAATCCAAAAGCATTTCTACTTGCTTCCCCCTCCCACCCATACAAACACAATAGATCTCTTGATTTAAATGAGGAAATATAAAAATTAAAAGATTCACTGTATGCAAAAAAAGCATGTTTTAAATTAAGAGCAAACTTTTAAAAATGAACATTTAGGTATATATTTGTATTCCCTTCTTGCCCATGATAACTTATCACTGTGAAAACTCAGGCAGAAGATGACACAGAAAACCCACTACGCAAAACCTCAGCATGGCCTGGAAACTGACACCAGCAACACCTGAGAGGTATTTTGTCAATGGATCAGCCAAAGGAAAAGCCTCTTTGAATATCCTTCCACCTACTTAGAGGAAAGGATCTGGTCTCCTCTCTTCCGAATTACCATTTTAGGAATTTTTGGTTTCACAAAGGAAAGAATCCTCCAGAGGGTGCTTTTCCACTTGCTCTTACCTTTCAAACTTGCATATTTCCACCAGTTTCAATAAAATCTGGGACTTGAAAATGTCCAGGTAAAAAAGAAGTTACATTATGAGAAAAGAAAAGCATTTCTCAAAATAAGTGCTTTTCTGATTTAAAAAAGTAAACATTAAAAAAAATTATTCATCATCTTATAATCACAATTAATAGATTTACGTTTTTCCATTGATTTTTACCCCCAGGTATACTCAAACGTACACATAATTATGACAAATATGTTTTAGGTTTTATCTTCTTATTTATACAATCATTTTAAGTTTCTTATTATTTCTTCAAAAACATGATGTATATTAGCATCATATATTCCTTTATATAACAAAGAGGATTCTACATTTTCAAAGCCATGATGTTCCTAACAAATTTACAAAAAAGATAAACAGTTAACTCAAAAAAAGGGGCAAGAATTATTAAACAGTGATATGTTAAAATATGCATGTAATAAAAATGCAATTTTTAAGATTAGGGTTAATTTTTTACCTACAAATTTGAGAAAGGCAGTATTTAAATCATTGTATACAATGCTGACAGGTAACTCAGTGGAATATCCTTAAAGCCATAAACATTTTAACATCTACTAAGGATATTAAAAGGAATTCTAACTTCCAGATATTTATCTAATAATATAGGTAATATAAGGAGATCCATATAATCTGCACACACACACACACACACACACACAATATGCCCTATAGCTTAATTTGCAATTGTAAAAAAATAAAACTTGAGACAAACTATTCAAAAATAGAGTGTACATGACTACATTATGCCATAACTAAGCTTGGTAATGTTAGGCAGACATTAAAAATGATATAAACTTTATGTAATAATTTAAAAAGATTTATGTAATAATTTAAAAAGAGACATGATACATGGGAAAACAAAACATGCTATTGTGTGAAAACTTACATCTGAAGACAGATATCGCCACTAGCTGCATTTAGGTGTGAGATTCTAGATTTTTTTCCTTCTATATTTCTCTTTTCCTGTCCCGTTTTGATAATTTATTATTTAACTTTCTGGTGTACTTATCCAACCTTTTCTTTTTTTTTTTTTTTTTCTTTTTTTGTCTTTAGAGATGAGGTCTTGCTCTGTCACCCAGGCTGGACAGCAGTGGCGCAATCATAGCTCACCGCAGCTTTGAACTCCTGGCCTCAAGTGATCCTCCTGCCTCAGTCTCCCAACTAGCTGGGATTACAGGTGCAAGCTACTGTGCCTAGCTACTTATCCAATCTTTAACAGTGACTACAACTGTGACAAGAGCAGAAGGAGTGGAGGAAAGGAAAGGAGACAATTATTACTAAATAAGCAGTTGCATACACTAAAAATGATTAAATTCTCTCATTTTACTTACCATACAAACATCAAAAATTTATGGCCAAAATTATGAGCCTTTTTTATTTTCAATATTAATTATCACAAATGCGTCTTTTATCCTTGAATGTAGTAAACATTCATGAAATGCCTGATGAATTGACCCCAGCTGTGGACTGAGATGAGGGTAGGGAGTTATTTTCATTCGTCATAATATAGCTCTCTAGAGCAACTTCCAACATAAAACCACAGCTGGCTGAGCATGGTGGCTCATGCCTGTAATCCCAACATTTTGGGAGGCCAAGGTAAGAGGGTTGCTTGAGGTCAGGAGTTCAATACCAGCCTGGGCAGCATGGAGAGATTCCCATCTCCACTGAGACAAACAAAAAAAAAATTAGCCCAGCATGGTGGCTCACACCTATAGTCCCAGCTACTTGAGAGGCTGAGACAGGATGATCACCTGAGTCCAGGAGTTCAAGGCTGCAGTGAGCTATGATCAAGCCACTATACACTGTATCAAGCCCAGTCTGGGAAACAGAGTGAGACCTTGTCTCACAAAAAGAATCAACAGCTAAAATAATATTTTATGAACATAAAATGATATTTCATGCACATGAACTGGCTATGAAGACAATCACCTCTGATCACACACTTCCACAGGATCACCATCCTCCCATGTCTTTCTAGGTATTCCCTAAGTCATCAGATCTCTTTACATAGGTAATTAATAAATGTATACATGCATTAATTAATTAAAAACAATGTCTGGACTGGTTCATTTAAAAGATGACTGGCAATTTCTAGTGCTTGCTAGTATACACTGAATATCAATTTCATGTTTTGATATTTGTTTTGAAGGGTCGGCTACATTTAAAACAGCAAACACCACTGATGGACTATGAGACTCCATTGTCTAGAAACTGGGACAAATCTCATAGACCGACTTGATCCATACCTTCAAACTCAAAGTTTCCTACGATCTCATTCAAAGTAATGGCATGCTGTGTCCAGTTATTAATTATACAGCTGCTACTAGAATGGCTAATGGCATTGCATAAAGATGCATCCTCAGAGAGATTTAGGTCCTTCTGTCCTTCCCTTAACAAGAGCACATTCTTCCTCGTTGCAATCTCCCATCAAAGTCAATGTTGCAAATATTCTATTCCTTGTGATGGGACTTCAGCTCATGGTTAGGAAACATGAGGAAAGCTAAGTACAAAGTAATTTACAAAGTAATAACAATGTTTCCTACCCAGGCGATAGCTCAGAGGGGATTTAATTGGATAAAATTACCCCTTTCCAAGAATAATACTTTATACTTTATGTCATAATTATCACTGGAGGATCTTGAAGAGATTTATGAACATTGATTAAACATCAGCACACCATTTTGAGGGAGGCAATAGTAATACTATTCTACTGAGCCCAGAGAAGGATGGTTTCCTATTCCAAAGCACACAGCTAACAGTCAAAAAATAGCCCAATCTGCACTGACTTGATGTTAGGACTGTTGTTAAGTAAGATTATGGAGCTTTGGGAGCATCTCACTTCCATAACATATTATAACTAAAGAGGCACAAAAAAAAAAAAAGTTTTATGTTTCCCAGTGTATCTTATAATAGCCGCAAATAAATGCATTTCTGATCATCAGAGTTGGAAAATACGTGAATCACTTTTCTTGATCTCCTAAGATTTTAGCTGGAAAAGTTCTTTTTATAATTAGTTTGCACACGTTCAGCTGTAAACATTTGGTATCAGAATCAAATATGAAATTCACAAATCACTGGAACTAGGAGGAATATCAAAAATAGAGTCGGCCAGGCGCGGTGGCTCATGCCTGTAATCCCAGCACTTTGGGAGGCCGAGACGGGCAGATCACCTAAGGCCAGGAATTCGAGACCAGCCTGGCCAACATGGTGAAACCTCGTCTCTACTAAAAATACACAAAAAATTAGTCGGGCGTGGTTTGAGGGTTCCTGCAATCCCAGCTACACAGGAGGCTGAGGCAAGAGAATCGCACGAACCGGAGGGGGGCGTGGGGGCGGAGGCCGCAGTGAGCCGAGATCGCTCCATTGCACTACAGCCTGGGCAACAAGGGCGAAACTACGTCTCAGAAAAGAAAAAAAAAAAAAATACGGTCAAGTCTTTTTGATTTCCAGATGAGGAATCTAGTGCCCAAGTGGGAGTGAAGGATAAAAAGGGGTCTCAGTGTAAATAATAAAGAGGCTCTACCATTGTTGAAATGCCTCTGGTTACAAAGAATGCCCCCACATGGCTTTTAAGGCCCTGACTACTTAGTTTGCTGGGCAATTGAATAGGTGTAAATAATTCTTGAGTTGAATAGGTGTAAATAATTCTGTGGCCTAGCATAAAAGTGAAACTAATGGCAGGAGGGCACGTTTTCAGCTCAGTGCAATCCAACATAAAAAAAAGATATCAAATTCTAAAGTTCTAATTTCATTGTTATAGCAACCTCAATAGACTTGGATGCTACCAAAATGAAATAATGTGTATAAAAACTTCTATTCCAGTGCCTGGCATAGAAGAAGCTCTCAATCAGCATCTCCTCTTTTGCTTCATCTAGCCCTCCCCACCTCCTCTAGCCTTCCCAGAGCCTGAGATCTAAAATTGCTTGATCCACATATCTATATATGCCTTAAATACTGCAGAGCAGATTTTGTTTGTATTTGCAGAAGCTTCAACTACTCTATCAGATGTTTCTTTAAAAGCTTATAAATTATTCTCTAAGCTTTCTTTAAAAACAAATAAACATTAAAATGAATGTGCTTGCATTAAAGTTCATAATCAATAAAGTATGATCAGGAGTGGAGTTACAGAAAGTTGTATATCTACGAATTAGTCAGACTAGTAGCTGTCACGTGAGTCTGTGTTTGGGACAAAAGCCTCAAAACCTCTCAAAGAAGTTGTAGACCCTCAATTCTATAAGTGCTCCTCCTGGCCAAACCTCCTGCTTTGGGAAGGTGAGCAAGACTCGCTATCTTTACACAGAAAGTGAATTCCAATTTCTCTTTGCTCAACAAGCCCAGAGGAAATCAAAACATAGACATTTAACATTTGTTGTTGTTGTTGTTAAGCTTCCTTCTACGCAATTCAGTTGACAAATTAGCCACACAAAGATAGGTTCTGATGACCCAGTGACCTTTCCTTTATTCCACTATGTTTAAAATACCTTTTCCATAATTTCAGGAATTCTTTAAAGTAATAAAAATGTGATGACAATGATGATAACGATGAAGAACGGGTAATGTGGCTATATCTGCTAAATTGCCTTTTAAAAATAGAAACTATGACAAGGCTAATCATTTTTGCTATTCTCTTTTAGAAGACACAAAATATCTAATATTTAAATCTTGATCCTTTCACCTTCCCTCCTCCCCCGCCCCCGCCCACCACATGACGGGTTATTCAACCCACAATCAAATGATTTCACTATATTGCAGGAGAAAATATTTTGGAAGTAAAACTATGTCTTTAATATTTCCAAGGAAAATAATTCATATCTGATAAAAGCAATACTTTTAGATATGTCACATGCAAAAAGGGTACCATATAATTAGAAGTGAATTTAGACAGAAAGACAGAAACATGAAATATAAAAGCACATAATTAGTGCACTGTTACAATTAGCAAATAGTTCTCAATCCCATGGTAACTGCACTTTGAAAAGGACTCCTGCCGGTTAACTAATATTTCCTGAAAGCGGTTTTCTTCTCTCTTTTTAAATACAAAGTTTGAATCACTGTCTTCTTGAAAACCATGTTATAAAATGTCATAAATTGATTTGTGTCTATATTATAGTTTTTAAAATGCAAAAAGACATATCAATGATAAGGACAAAACAAATATGTTTGTAGAATAAAAGAACTATAATTAATCTATACAATGGCTTTGTGTCATATGTATAATTTTGAGTGTGCTCTTTCAAAAATGAACATTATTTGCACCACAAAAATGCCCTTGAAATACAGAGAAGCAAACATTTCAAATTGAAAATGGATAATCAGTTCAAAGTACCTGGACAGTGACAACAGTGAAACTTTCTCGGGATATAAGTGGAAGTTTCTGGAGAAGTTTAAATATTTTTAATCTTATAGTAGATCTTAAGGAAAGAAAGAGAAAAGAACTAAAAAAATTAAGCAAAAATAAGTATTTTCTCATTTTTTTTCTCATAACCCTCCAAATGTTTACATAATACAATGATACAGTTACAGACGGATTTTTTCCAAATTGAAAACAGGACTCAGGAGGCTGAGTTCCGGTACACAGTCTTTGATTCTAAACAATTGTGTGGCCCTCATCTGTGAAACAGGGCTGATGGTATGTTCTTACAGGGTTTGGAGGAGTAAACTAAGATAGTAGACCTGAAGAGGGGAAGGGGGATGTTTTGCAAACTGTGATTTTTTTTTAAAGACAAAAATTGAATTCTCAATCATATCCCTGAGTATCAAAGACTTGTTTAGAACAGAAAATTAACTTTGCCTGAATAATAATATTCTGAGTGAAACAGTGTAAAACCAAAAAGTTGGCAAAGTTACCAATTATAGGAAACAGGACCCAAAAGTTAGTCAAACCCTTTCAGTCAAATCGAGATTGGCTGGGGCAACAGTGACATGTGGTGACATTAGTGAGAAGGGCAACCTGACAGCAGAACAGAGAGAAAAGACCGATTTATGAAATTTGTAACAGACTGGCCTTTTTAATCACGATCCAAAAAATGTCAGTGACAATGAAAGAGGCATGTAAACTCTGAAACAGTCTTTAAAGCTCACGTCTTCTTGAAAGTTTCCAAGAAGACAGAAGTAGGATGGTGGGAATGGCTTTGGTGTCTAGGTTAACTGGAGAATACAAAGTACGTAATGACCCTGAGCAGCTTCCTTCAGTCTATGACAATGGTTAAGAATTTTTTTGAGGAAGTGTTCTTCAAGAGGGAATCTGTCGCACAACTGAATGGTCCCCTAAGCACAAAGAGAAGAACAAACTTGGCTCATAGATTTGTGATTATTGTTCACATCAGCTCCTGGCTCATATATGGCTTTATAGATGTCTTTAAGACCACTTGCTGTTCCCTGGAATGATTCTAATATAGTAGGTACATTAGAGAGAGTGCCGTAAGAATAGCCTATATTAAAAAGAACTAGGTATGTAGCTTTTAAAGTGTGCCCATTTAGAATTATTGGAGTGGAAAGATTTTGAGAAACTGAAATTTAAAAAGTGATAGGCCAAAAAAAATGCTGACTAATACCAGCAATAGGAATATACATTTTTAGAAAGTGTTTTTAATCAACTCCCCAGTATGGGGTTAATCAACTGTGTCAGCAGAACTAAATTACAGACTCATAGGAAAGGAAAGAGAAAATAAAAAGAAGACAATTTTGGAGCAATTCAAACTAATTCCTTCCTGGAGTAAAAAGCTAAGAGCACTGAGGAAGGCTTATTGGTTGAACTCCTGAACAAATAAGCCCTAAGAACCTAACGGGTTAAGAATATCCAAAAATATATAGTACTTTTTGGTCTAAATTAGGCTAGAATTTTTAAAGGATGCTAGCCAACTGTCAAAGAAATGCAAAAGTGCAAAATTAAAGAGCATTAAATACTCAAGGAGAAAAAAGGTAGCTACCAGATACAGAATCATAAGTCAGGAAAGCGGCTGTGGGCACTTGGTTCTTACCAGGTCAGGAGAGCAGTTGGTCTCATTGAGCCAACAATTGCCAGTAGTGTGATATTGCTGAAATTTTAAATATGACTGAGTTTGACCTTCAAAGCAGTAGCTTCCAGAGCATTTGAAGTTCATCCACACTCTACATTGTGCTTGGATATTGACTGAGAATCAGGATAAAGTGACAGTTCTTAAAAGAGCCATAACTCTCTATTTTCAACTTTGTGAATTTCAAGTTCTCAAGCATCCTGGTCATGCTAAGCAATGCCTTAGCATGCTTAGGCAGTAGGAAAAGTGCCTCCAAAAGTTGTCTGGCCAGTGGAGAAGGGACTAAGTGTTTTAACTTCTAAAACACCAACAAATATCCAGACAAAATTTAATGGTACCAAAAAAAATCCTGTGCTTTTGACATCTTTCTGTTTACTTTAGTTCTTTCAGGTGTATCTTTCAACGAAAATCTAAGTTGTCATTTTCAGACTTAAAGATCCATATGTGGAGTTTACAGTGCCTGAAGGTATTAAGGAATTCTTCTGAAAATTTCCTTGTTGGGAGGATCTCAAAGAAGCGGGGAGTTGAGAGTGAATGAATTTTTTTTTTAAGTCCAAAGTAGAAGTTTTTATGTTTTTATTCCCTGGAATATAAAACACAGATTTCAGTGTTTTGAAGGTTTTTATGAGAAAATATTGCCATTTTTTATTGAATCTGGTATATTTTTCAAAAATTGCCTGTTATAATAAATTCAGGCCTTAGAAATATCTAAAACTGTAGCAATTACATTTCAAAATGCTGTCATGTAAAATAGAGACTTCATAGAATTTACTGATAGCAACAAGTATGGCAGTTACAGAAGTTTTACGAGACACAATTCCACTTTAAATGACAATGCTGAATTGCAAAACTAATTTCTTCCTAAAATTAGGGTTCATTGTTTCCTGTTCATTAGTGTTCATTTCTTGATATCCTGAATAGTTCTGCTCTCCGTGGTCTTTGCATGATATTTGTTGAAATGACTTAGTCATGCTGATATATAAAGTTAAAACTGTTCAGAACACAGCATATGCTTCCCAAAGTGGGATAAAGACGACTTAAGAGCATATATACAAGCAAACCATTTGAAATATTTTAGTGTATTTATTGTAGTCTGCATTAGGAAAATATACAAAAGAAATCGTAACTACAATAAAATGTCTCATTTGAAAACACATTACTATGTTTTATTTTAGATGAGACTGTTTTTTAGAAAACAGTAATTTAGGGGGCATTAGAACAGGACAAAAACAAGTAAACAGAAAGATGTCAAAAGCACAAGATTATTTTTTGTTACCATTATATTTTGTCTGGACAACTTAATCCTTTTCCTACTGGCCACTGTGTGTAATTGGTTGTAGTTGAGTCAGGGAAACATTGCTTTCGGATAACTCTCCAACCAAATTCCAAAACATCAACCTCCTTCAAATTTACTCTAAAATAAGTATGATGTTTTAACAGTAAAATTTTTTGCTTGTTATGAAGCTATGCA
Source organism: Gorilla gorilla gorilla (assembly GCF_029281585.2). NCBI lineage: Eukaryota > Metazoa > Chordata > Mammalia > Primates > Hominidae > Gorilla > Gorilla gorilla. The sequence continues at coordinate 73,322,205 of NC_073236.2, read as the reverse complement.
TTTTCTGCCCAATTTTGTAATACAAAATCATTAAATATCAGAATCAAAAGTGTATTTACAGATCAAAATACTGTAAGCAATTCATTTTGCAGGTGATTAAGTTCTTCTCACTCAATCAGCCCATCAGTGACTAAGCTAAAATTTGAACCCAAGTATCCTAATTCTCTCTGCCTGTCTTCCTCACTGCCACTATTGGGAAATTTTGACTGGGAACATTTGGATGTGCAAACAGTGTTTTCTAATAGAACCAATTTCCAAACTCATTCTTCAGTTTTAGCCTGTAATGGCCAAATACATGCAAATTAAATAGCTTTCAAAAGTCTGGGTTCCTCAAAAGATTTTTTACTGAAAGACATGTGAATCAATAAGCACCTTTAAAATGCAACAGGCTTATCATAAAAGCTAGGCTAGGACATAGACTATAACCAAAGTTTAAGCCTCGAAGAGTATTATTAGGTTATTTTTTGTTAATATTCCATGAGTTTTAAAACAACAGTAAACTTCACAGAGTTTTTTAAAAACAAAATAAACTGCAGATTACCAGTCTGCAAACAAGTATTCTATACCAAACTCTCAAATCAAGACAAAATTCAAGGTAACAAAAAAATTAGAATAAAGCTAAAAATAATTAGGGCATGGTGAGAAGAGGATAAGTAACTAATTTGTTTTATAGGGAAAAATTATTTGAAGCTAAAAATAAAAATATTTCAGGAAGTACCAACTCAATTCATTTTGCCCGGAAAAGATACCGGATATTCTTGCAACGAGTATGGTAGCCTGGGTTGCAATGGGGTTTGGGGAAGCAGGAGTAAAATGCTGTTTTTGTGAACCTGATACCTAAACATCCCAGTGGGGTATTGTGTCTGTTTAGACTCCAAGAAGCTGCTTTTCACATCCTTAAAAGACAGGCTGCCCAAGAGAGACAGGGTTAGAGGGGATGTTGTTTTTAATCCTGGAGTAAATAAGGCCTTCAATGTCCTACCCCTGCCCTAAGTGACCTGAGCCAGTTCTCTGCTTAGGGTCACTTAGTCACAGGAAGTTGATGCAAAAGGCCTGAGGTGGTTGTTGTTTGCCTTGTTTTGTTTTGTTTTGCTTTATTTTGGAGAAGTAGCTGGTTGGAGATGAGCAAGGCCTAGAAGATTCCAGCACTTTCACCACCAAATACAGGTTCTCCCTGCTGTTTCATTTCTTCAAGGTCTCTGCCTGGAGGGGTCTTCTGCATAGCGGTACAACCTCCTGCCTTGTGCTTCCCTAAAGAGGCTCGGTGATGGAGTCAGGGATGGAGCAGGGAAGGAGGAAGGATGGAGCCAACGCCCAGCCCCCCACACTTGCACACTCACACACTGCCATCACACACCCATCTGCTTCTGACAGAAGACAAGCTCTGACTTTTGGTCTTCTTAGGAAATAAGAAGAGTAAAAAATGTTTCTTCCGTAGTTGTGATGTTTTTCGTAGTTCAGGGTGTGTGTGTGTGTGTGTGTGTGTGTGTGTGTATAAAACCATCTCGAGGCATACAGAAAAGAAAAGGAGAAAAGAAATTGGATACTTCACTTAACCTATCTTGGTCTCAGCTTGCTTATCTGTGCAATGGAAAAGTAGAACTAAATGCCTTGATTTAACACCCTTATCTACGGTGGGGAAGGAGCTGTGAAAAGTGGTCCCTAGGCAGAGTAATCACAGCCCCCTACCCAGTGGATGATGACTCCCACTGCCTAGAGCAGGACAGTCATTTATGGGATCACCTAAGGGATATTTTGAAAGAGGATGTGTTTGCCTCTGGCCTCAATTGTCACCGGAACGCGCGCGCGCGCACACACACACACACACATATTTTCCCCACAGGGATTGTTTGCCTATGTGAACAAGTGGAAGCAGAAATCGCTCTTCCGAATTATTTAGGAAAGCCAACACGCAATTATGCAAAAGTCTAGATAAGGCTCTCCGAAGCAGAAAGCAGCAGCGCGGGACGCGGTTTTCCCCTTCTCTGGCGAGTACCAGTGCGGGGAGGCTGTTTATCTGTGTCCTGGTGCTGGGACAGGACGCAATCCAATTCCAGCTCTCGGTCGGTTCTGCGGCTCTGTCCCCGGTTCTGCAGCGCACTCTCTTACTCCCTCTCTCAGTAGTGTCCCCGGCTGTCTCCTTTCCTCCGTCTCCCCGTCCTCTCCCAGCGTCACCCCTCACTACCTATACCCCCGCGCCCTACCCCCACCTGGGGCGCTGGGTTCCACGCCTCCTCAAGAGGTGTGAGCGCCCGCGCTGGGCGCCCGTAGCGCGGCCCTCCTGTGTCCCCACTTCCACCCGGCGGCCGCTGGAAGCCGGGAGAAGGAACGGCACCAATCCCCTCACGCTTCTCCCAGGACGTCTGATCCCATTAGCGCACCTGAAATCACAACCTCGGCCACAAATGCGCGCTTGTTGCGACCCCTCCGAGTGGGCCGCCGTGCCGCAGGAGCCACTCTGGGGCCGGGGTCCCCAACCTCTCCCCACTGCAAGTCCTAAAGGGAATCGTAGAGCAATTGATCTCGGAGGAGATGAACGCACCCCGGGGCTCATTGCTGCCCCTGAGGAAGAGCCGTCCAGGAACGGAGGCGAGAAGCTTCCAGAATTAGGCCAAGAGGCAGGTGGCGGGGTGATCCGGCGTCCCCGAGTCCAGCTGGGGAGAAAGGCGCCCTCGGATGCTCAGCCCCAAAGCAGCAGAAGACAGAAGCCGGTGCGCCATCGTCGCTGCGCCCCAGTCCGCGGGTCCTAGCGCTCCTGCTCCGGCTCCCGGGCTGCCACCCACCGCTGCCCAAGCCTGACCAACTCCCAACTCCCTCCGGCACAGGCTGAGGCGACCCCCAAAGAGAAAAATAGGATCGCAGTCAAAACTGGCGGGGATGGGGCACACTGGTGGGAGAGGGGACCTTTTCACCTTTTGCTCTTGCCAGGGGACACAGTCCCCCAAACCTACGTCCCTGCGCCAAACCAGGTGCAAGCAAACTCCGCGGACCCCGCAGCTGGAAGTGCATCCTGCCGGGACCCCCACCCGACCCAGGGAGTCAGCGCTCCCCAGGGTGCAGGCAGGCCCAGTGCTCTGGGTGGCTCAGGGCACGGGGACCGGATCGCGCTGCAGAACACCGCCGGGACCCGGCACCCGGACGCGCAAGGGCGACAGGGCAGCCCTGCTGTAAGGACTGTGCGACGAGAGGTTCTCATTCGGTAAACAGTGGCCCTCCCAGAAGTGGCCGCCGACCTGCCAGTCAATGAAGTTATCCTCCGGGAGCTGGGAAGAAGGGGCGCCTCGCGGGGCTGTGGGCTCGGTTGCGAACCGATGTGTTTGTGGCTTATAAGTTTATTTCTCCCACTGGTTACTAGTGTTCAAATTGGCCCTTTCTCGCATAAATCGCCTGGAAAAAAAAATGATGTTCAGCTAGCATAGCCATATTCTGACGTTAATTTTTTTAAAAAGACAAAGAAAGATGATATTTGTTTTTCATTTTTAAATAAGGACACAGAAAAGCACGTTTTCAGATACTCAGCAGGCGTCCTTCAGCTTCCTCTTGTTCTTTGCTCCTTTATGTTTTTGACGCTACTAGAATTCTTTCTGCGCCGCAGGAAGCCTTCGATGTTTTCCTTATTCATTAGATAGCTCAATGAAATGTTAAAATATTTATTTTTGAATAATCAGTAAGATTTTTGCCTGAAGGTTTTCACAAAATATGCCCCTTTATCCAGTCGAACATGGATGCTAAGCATGGCCAGTGTTACTCATCCTGTTGCTTCAAAGGTAAATGTTTGCTATTAGTGACTAGAGCACGTTCGCCAGACCTCTTCCAGCACTCAGTACTTCAACTATTAGTTTAGAATATATCAAACGTGTATGCACTTGTGATTAGTTCCTGGAAGAATTTTCTACATTTTCAAGCTATTGTTAGAAGGATTTTTTTTTCTTTTTGGTTGGTTTTCTGATCTAGACCAAACAGCATCTCAAAAAATGACTCCAAACAGCATCTCATAAAATAATAACCTTTCACAGTTCAGTGGTTTATACTAAAGTTTAAAAGACACCCACCACCAACACCTCCATTTATATAGAACAACTGAGGCTCTAATACAGCAGTGCAAGCAATCTCGCTGCTTTAAGTAGCCAATGTCAGTTCAGGTTCTCTTGATGTATCTATATTTAATCCAATATTTTAAAGTTATTCTGACATAGTGCCACATCGAAATGTATATTGAAGTAGATCATTGAAATATATTTATGCACAATAAAATGTCCTAAAGCTGTCTCCTTTTCACTATTAGGTTTTTATTAAAAGACGCCCTAATACCTAGTCAAGTGCTGGCAGGTTTTAGTAAAATGCGATAAGGAGTTTTAACTTCAGAAAAGCACATGAACAATTTTAAAAGTGCTTGCACCAAAGTCTATGTCTCTTGGACCAAAATCAGCTTGACTTCTCCATGTATGTGTATGTGTGTGTGTGTGCGTATGTGTCTACACACACATAGATACATATACAGATATATATTTGGGGGGCATTGGGCTTATTTGTTTCTTAAATCACAAAATCACTTCTCTATGGTAACAGTGATTACTTCAGAAACTGTCACTGTCGAACAGAGGTCAAAGTTAGCTTCATGCTTTTTTTTTTTTTTTTTTTTTTACAAAGCTTCCACAATGCTAGAGATCTATAAATGTTTTCTTTTTTAAATCACAACCAAAATGTGCACAATGTTTCTTAATGTTTAAGAGAACATCAAATGGTCTCTGCTATATGAAGGTGTCTGACTGTGAATTTCACCCACACTTTCTACCACTTGTGCTCTCCAAGTGAAAACACCGAAGTTTCACATTTTCATCCCAAATTGCCAAAAGGGAACTGCACTAAAACTTTTATAATTACCAGTGTCATTTCCCCTCTCCTAAAGGGTTTTTTTTTCTTGATTACCAATGTCACTTTCCAAATTCCAAGAACTGATTTGTACATGCTAGATTATCGAGGCAGTAGATAGATTTAACTTGACTGTCAAGCAAATTCATCCTCAGTGTCAAGCAACCACTACTGTTTTGTGTTTTTTGGTTTTGTTTTTGTTTTCAGAGTTGTTGAATCTGTCCTATCTTCCTTTCTTTTCCCAGGCTGTCTTCCCAAGTTTAGGCATATGGGTACACACACATGCACAGCTGTATTCAATGTAGGTTTTAGCCTTGTGCCTTAATCAAGTGTTTGAGCTATACACCTATGATTGATATCATATCCTATCTTTGGATTCGAAAAACATGGTTAGACCCCAAGACCTGTCCTATGAGTCTAAGTTGGGTACTGTGGTTTTCTCTTGTTAGTTACCAGCACCAAATCATACCCCCAACCACCACCTCCCACCCCCGTAAAACAAGATTAAAGTTTGTCATCAAGGCTGCAGTTTTTCTATTGTCCAGTAGACGGCACAAAAGATCAAGCCTTCAAATGCTAAACAATTCACCAAGGCTGCTGTGGTTTGAAGTGTACGTGTGTGATGTTCTTTAAAATAGCTAACCAGCCAGCATTGTATCTGTGAAGCAGTGAAGTACCTGAAAACTTAAGATAACTCACTAAAGTTTTGAAACGTAATGATATAAAAAGGTTTTGCATATGTCAACAAAATGTTGCTTCAGAAAATACACTTTTAAATAACTTCAGAGAAAAATGTTATTTAGAAATTTATCATTTAAAAGTTAGCTTTATAGAAATTAAAGTGAGAGAAATTACAGGGCATTTTATTTTTAATTAAAAATAAAGAAAGTATTTGCACCGTGAGACTTGAAGATTCTATAGCGGAACTTTGCATGATGCATCTATGTTTTTTACTACATTTAACATACAACTCAGTCCACAAAATTGAAGGTTGTATTTCAAATGCACTTACACATAAATGCATATATAATAGGTACTTGGGAAGGGGAATAAATTCTCTCTATGAAGATTTGTGGGATAGCTTTTGGGGGATATTGGAGAATGAGGCCAGTAGAAATAACAGTTGAGACTTTGCCTCTTTCAGAGCAATGCATGACTTTGGCTAATATTTATATTTTACTAAAAGGCTTCTATTTCCTTTTCATTCTGCAGACACTCCTTATGTAGCAGTTTGGGGGGGGAGGGTAAAGTGTGGGCTAATAACTCATTTCCCAGTTAATTTTATTAAGAATTTATAGCACTGTTTAGAAAGTTTTAAGACAACCATAAATTTTATTAGGAATACTTTATTAAGCCCTCCATTTAATTAATAAAAGACCTCTATAACTTCTGAAAATGTCAGAGCTAGTAATTATGTTAACCAGTGTAGTTTTTTCCCCCCTAGAGACCAAAGCATTTTAATGACTTGAAATAGAATAGTAAGGAAAGCACCTCCCTCTCACCCCCCATTTTTTCCCCTAATTTTTGCATCATCCAGTCAGAATATAGTAACTTAGGTATTTTCCCTGCAACCCTTGGAGAGCCTAAGCTGACCTCTAATTGACTTCTGAACTGGACCCAGACATTCTTTGTTTTCTGAAGCAAAATGCAGTAAACAAATCTTTCAGTCCTTATAGCCTGTAATGCTTTAGAGCACTTGATTAACATCCTCCCTAATCCTCTCAGTTAACCCCCTTTGATATCACCTAACCAGGTTTCCCCCTTTAATAGATCTCTCAATAGTTTATTTCACTTTTCTCACGGCCATTCATTAGCTTTGACTTCTTGGTGCCTTTCTCATATCACCTCCAGGCTCTTATCTCCAGCATTCCTCTATTATCTGTACTAGATTTCGAATCTATTTTCTTTAAACTATCTTTCCCTCCCTCCTCTTATTTCTGTTTTTTTGAAATGTGAATGCTAGTGAGGGGGAGAGATGCAGAGGATGAATGTTTTTGAAATACAAACGCCAAGCCTCCACACCACAGGACAACCTAAAAACCAATCACAGCATTTTAAGGGACATCTTAAAGTTTGGTGGCAAATGATAAACCCTTATCATTTTGTGAACACAGCTGCCAAACTCGATTGATTAACAGGCTTTTGTTTATTCTGGGCTGGCAAATACACACACGTTTTACCTTAAGAGGTGCCTCTTTAGTTTCTAAGGGTTTTGGAGCTGACTCATCGGTGTGACCTTTTGGGACAAAAGCCTAATTTAGGATATAGATCTTTCCAGAAGCACAATTCCTTATAGAACATAAAGTCAGGGGAGTTCTCCGAGACGACTTTACCAGCAGCTCAGAGGAGCATTGAGGGCTTGAAATGCCTCCATACAGGAGGGTGTAAACAATAGAGACCAAGGACCCAGTCTGCCTCCTTTTGTCACTGTTCTTTATCTCTGGAAAGATGCTCTGAGATAAGAAGGATGAGAAGAGAACGGAAGGCCTGAATCGCAAGAGCTAGGGCCAAGTGCCAGAATTTTTCACCAGGCCAAGTTTTTGCAAAATAAAAGTGCTATTGCCTTAAAAAAGCAAGTATCTGAAATAAGTTAGGAATAGGGGCTGTCAAAAAATGGGCATAAATATTGACAGTAGTTTACTAAGATACCTAGACCTGTCCCTTCGTTTTTTTCCTTTTAATAGATGATTAATTGCTGCCCTGCTAAAGGAGTTTTTTTTTTTTATGGCTACTATCTTGCAACTCTAGACATCCTCTGTGCAATTTCTCTCAGCAAGCCCCAACTGTAATAACTGTTTGCTAATTGTAAAATCCTTATCCAGAATGAGGTTTGGGCAAACAATTTGTACTACTGTAATTACATTGTAAAAGTGTTTAGTCCCTTGATTGTTCAGAATTAATTGTATAAAGGCCTAGAAGTTATATTAGGTTCACAGTTTAAAATGGAAAGACTGTGGGGGGGGGGGAGGGGCACTTTTCAAAACTACTGAGTTGATTTTAAGTCCGCAAACTCAAACTATCTCATTCTTTAAGGAAAATTTGTGTGTAGGTAATTTAAAGTACATTTTTATGGTAATCTGGCACATCATGGTTAAAGCATGCAGTCGTCTAGTCTACCTCCTGCTTTGAAGATTTTGGTTATGTTTGCAAAGGGTGACTTACCTGAACCTTCTTTTCTCATCTGTGCTAGAAAACAAAAGAAAAAGATTACCGGAAAGCAACAATAAAAAATAAATCCTGTTGTCAAATATATATATATATACTGACCTTTTCCAAATTTGAAAACGTGGCCGCAGAGTTGTGGTAAATCCAAGCCCCGTTACCTCTTTGCCGAAGAACCCCTGAGGCTGTTAAAGACCACAGTCCTCTAAGCGTATTTCGCAATAAATTTCTCTCAGTTAAATTATACTTACACAATTTCCCTCGCAGTTCATTTAAGGATCATAAACGTAGGTGTGCCCTGTCGCTGTTTGGTTTGACCCCCACCTCCCACCCACGCGTCTCCCTCCTACCCCCGAGTCGCGCAGATGCCTGGCGGGCCTGATGCGGGGACGATGATCACACCCCCGCGAGCAGCCGTCGGAAGGCGCTCAGGTATACCCCGAAGTCGGCTGGGGTTCCGGGAAGGGGTCGCAGACTGCCGGCCCAGCTTAGTCCTCTCCCTAATCGGAAAAGGAGCGTGCTGCCTGGCCCAGCCAGCGCAGCCTCCCAAGGATTAAACAGAAATCGCCTTCCTGAGACGGGGAGGTTCCATCTTGGCCTGAAATTCTGCTTCCAAGTTCATGTTGTGGGGCCGGGGAGCGACGGTGAGGCGTGGGGTGGGGGGGTGGGGGGATGGGGGGAGGCCGGGAAGTGTAGGCAGAGGCATAAAGGCGCTGGTAATGCACCTGGCTGCCCACCCACTCCGTCCCCAGCTTTTACTCGCGGGCCTGTCTTAACCTCCCAAGTGATGTTTCAGGGCGTTTGTGCCAGAAAACCTACACATGTATGTGATGGAAAAAAACTAAAAGATCCTGAAACTTAAGCGTCAGAAAAAAGACAGGGAGAAACAGAGAGAAAAAAGAGAGAGGAAGCAAATGATAAGGGATCCTGGAGATGGTTTAAACACACACACACACACACACACACACACACACACACACACACACACACACAGAGGGAGAGCTCTTTCAAGGCAAAGCGCTTCTGAAGGTTTTGGGAGAACGTGTGTCAGCCCTTCAGGCACACAGGGTGCCAGTACGGAGTTGGGGGCGGGGAAGTGTGCAGTGCAGGCGGCTGGGAAGGCTCGTCTGCTCGGCTTTATGGAAACGCTCCACTGTTGGGGGCAACCAACCCCGCGCTGACTCCTGCGAAGTGCTAAAGGAAGCGATAGATGTCGCCTAAGGAGACTACGGACGCTCGGTGGAACCTCATTCCAGACCTATGTTCTGATGCTCGCCCTGTGTCTCCTGCTCCTCGGAAGCCCACTCTATAGAATCTTCAGTCCTACCTCGCAGACGGACGCAAATTATCTTTTACTTTGCGCTTAAGAGTTGGCTTCAATACATTTTAGAACTCCTAACCTTTCCCAAACAATCTTCGGATGAAGGGATACCCCCAATCTTTCTCAAAACTCTTTCCCTACCTACACCCCCTTGAGGGTGAGGGTTCAGTCCGCAGCTGGCGAGTGGGACGTGGGTGGGGGCGATGGAGGCGCGGGCGGGCTGCTTGGAGGGAGTCAGCCTTTTGGCCACCTTCAGGGCGGGAATAGGGACTGGCAGTTCGCATTCCCCGCAGATCGAAGCTCCCTGCTGATCGATTATTTGATAATTGATTTTCCCCGCAGCCAATGCGCTGCGGCCTGGGCGGGGGCGCCTCCTGATTGGCCGAGCACTCCTCCAAGGCTGCCTACCGAGATTTGGGTGAGCTCATTTTCCAGTCGACCGCAGGGGGAGTTTTCTGCGAGGTTTCAGCTGGAGGGAGGGGGAAAAATCCTCTCGGAGCCGAGCGAGCTGCGAGCCCTGCTTGTGGATGTGAGGTTTCCAGCCGCTGGTAGAGCTGCTGCGGCTGAGCCATCTCGGCAGATCAGAGACCAGCGGACAGAAATATAAATACGAAAATAACGCCACTAAATATAATCACAAGGGGGAAGCTTAGAGCGGGAGAATAAAGAGAAGGGGTGAAGGGGAATTAAAGCCCAGGCAATAGGTGTTAAAATTAAACACAAAACAAAACAAAACAAAAAACGGTTGTTAGTTGGAGCCTCCGAGTTGTAGGTACAGGCAGCTTTTGTCTGAAATCTCAGCTTCCGAAGCGGATTTCTTTTTCTCTGGCACTGGGAGGTTTCGCCGAGCCGGGTTGGGGACGGGAAAGAGGAGCGCGGGGAAGGATGTCTGGGGTGGTGAGGGCAGGGCTTCGCTGGAGAAAGAGCTAGTGGGGCGCGAGGTTCTTACAGGCCCGGGAGAGGTCGAGGCTGGAGCCCCTCGGCGCCTCTAAGACAAAGGCAGCGGTGGCTGCAGCCCGAGCCTAGCACTCCGGCAGCGTCGCGCCGCGCCGCGCCCTGGGCGCACAGCCGCCTCACCCCGAGCGGGTCGGAGAAAGAGCCTCCCTCCCAGCGGCTCCCCGGCCCCGGCTCCGCCCGCGAGGTCTGGGCTGCTGCGAGCCCGCGCCGGGTTTCGCTTTCCGGCGATCATAAATAGCTTGGTGTTTGTAAACAGGCGCTGGGGGCACATTCCCTGCGCTAAGCTCATTGTTCCCTCCCTTCCTCTCTACTTCGCGCAGGGCGCCTGGGCTGGGGCTGGGAGCCGCCGGGGCTAGGAGGTGGGGGAGTCCAGACCCGAAGTGACAAAATGCTAGCATTTTCTTTCCCCCGGCCAGGCGTCCACCTCTAACAGCAAAGAAACCTCTAAGCTGGGTCTGCAGAAAGCCCGAGCCACCTCAACCCCATGTTCTCAGGACTCCTTAGCAGAGGCTTTCCCAACCCGGCTTCTCCCTCCTCCTTTTCCTCCACGATCCCGCTTTGACTTTTCTCCTTGCAGTGTTTAGTTCTGAGAATTCAGTACTTTGCGCATCACCCCCTGCCCCGAAAAACACTGGCAGACCCCAATAATTTCGAGGAAAGTCATGAAGTCTATGCGCGGAGCCCTGTGCAAAATAACTCCCGCTGCTGCCTGCCCGGCGTTGATTCCCAATTTATTTCAAGAGAGTCGGCTTTGGGGAGAGAGTCTGCAGGGGGAGGGAGAGAAAAGAATACTGAAAATAAAGCCGGCGGCCGCGGGCTACTGCCTGCGTTTGTGTGCGTGTGCCCTGGGTGTGTGGTGTTTGTGCCTGGGCGTGCGATTTAATGGAGCGCCTCTCTGCCTCTCCAGTGCGGCCAGAGCTCGCTTCGCGCACCCACCCCTGCCGAGGAGCCTACTTGCTGCAGCCCAATGCATTGTGTAAGACGCGACCTGTTATGGCCACCACTACTTCCGGGTTCTAGCATTCTGGTCGGAATCCACCTCTCCGCCTGTGCAACACACACTTTACACACGCACGGGGACTGCAAGCGGGCAGCATCGATCGTGGCTCCTTTAAGACAAACTCAGACAGACATTTTTTTTAACCCTCCTTCTCTAATCTCCCTCCAGTGCAGCACTTGCAAAGAGGGAGAGAGAGAGAGAGAGAAAGAAAGAGAGAGAGAGAAGAGAGAAACTGATTAGGAATTAGGACTGATTCAAGGGAAGCGAGCGCTAGGGCTTTGTGCATTTGAATATTAACATTTGAGGTGTTCTGACCAGAAGAAGACAGAGCGGATGATCATTCATTCACCACGTTGACAACCTCGCCTGTGATTGACAGCTGGAGTGGCAGAAAGCCATGAGATTTGGTAGTTGGGTCTGAGGGGCGCTCTTTTTTTTCCTTTTCTTTCTTTCTTTCTTTTTTTTTTTAAACTGATTTTTTGGGGGAGAGAAGATCTGCTTTTTTTTTTTGCCCCCGCTGCTGTCTTGGAAACGGAGCGCTTTTATGCTCAGTGACTCGGGCGCTTTGCTTCAGGTCCCGTAGACCGAAGATCTGGGACCAGTAGCTCACGTTGCTGGAGACGTTAAGGGATTTTTCGTCGTGCTTTTTTTTTTTTCCAGGGGAGTTTGAATATTTGTTTCTTTTCACACTGGCCTTAAAGAGGATATATTAGAAGTTGAAGTAGGAAGGGAGCCAGAGAGGCCGATGGCGCAAAGGGTACGTATTAAAAAACAATTGTGGAACTCAAATGTGAGATTAAATTGAAACGTGGCCGAAAGACACTGCTAAAAAGTTTCCTTTTTTTCTCTCTCTCTTTTAAAAAATGAGGCTCCTAAAGCCGTGGCCTAAGCGAGAGGATTTATTCAATGCATTTGTAGACTTATGTATGTTACTTGGAGTTGTTAATTAAAGGAATCTATTTATCTATAGATTCCTAACCAGCAGCTATATAAATAAAAATGCAAGCTCAAACAATCATCTGGGTTTTTTTTTTTTAAAAAGCTAGATACCTAAAGCTGTAATTTGAACATTCAGAGATCAGAAGTTTAAAGTTATGTTTAAACTAAAATATGAAGCTGGAAACTTCTGATATGTTATTGATTATGCTCATCTTTAATATCACTAGAAGTATTCAGCTTTTTAAAGGAAATAACTTTGTCATAGTATAGCCAATTTTTTGGTCAGAAAACATTCATCTTTTTATAGTAATTTCAATTTGTATAGACTTGTATACAAGGCAATATTTTGCAAGTTTCTCTTAGATAAGCCCTCTACTAATTGAATACTAAGCACACAGTTACTCACTTTAAAAATGCAATACTAATTTCCCCATATTCCTTTTTCAATGGAAATGCAGTGAGAGTAAAGTGAGACAATGACAACCCAACTGAGGTAGTTTCTTAAAAGAAAGGGGGTCTACAAAAAGCCTTCCTTGCATAATTTGTGTCCTGGCCCTCAAAGCCCTGTTTGCAAAAGAAAGTTACTAGGCTGACACATTTTTCTTTACTCCTTTGGTTCAGGCAAATGTCAGCGTTCTTCCAAACTCTTTTCACACCTCTGGCTTTAAGGAGATGAAAGTGGCAATTCTCCTTTCTTTGAAAATCATTTCACTCTCAGCGCCTCCAAATCTTGGGAAAATAACTGCCTGGAATGAACCAATTAGAAAAACCTAAATAGCTAAATTTCACACACACAAAATAATGACAATCAATATGAAAGTAGTTTTTTTTTTTTTTTCCTGGAAGAGGAAGATGGAAAGTTGTGCATTTGCTTTTGAATTTGCTTTAAACCTGGTGAGTAACATTTGCCTCCTTGACTTCTAGTCTGGAAAGAAAGTTCATAAGAGTAAATAAGAAAATAGAATATTAGCTGCTTCAACTACAGATTTTCTTTAACTTTGGGGGTGGGGAATTGCCCAATTCTAAATTCAGCTCTGATGTTCAGGAAAAGCTACCCTTCTTTGAGTTTCACTTATAAGGGGTCAGTTAGTTTTGTATAATTTAGCAGAGTTTGTCTTGGAAAGCAAAAGAAATGCAGTGTCTTGTAGGACTGCCTAACCTCACGCTGGCAGGGAAATAAAATGAGAAGCCTGTCTAAATTCACGTGCTTTGCGTAGCTGTTCCCATCGTAACTTTTTTTTTTTTTAATTCCCCCTGATGTGAAGGGGCTGTGAAACTAGGCGGGTTTGCTGCAGTGTCCTGGCACGTTTTATTATTGTGATTTTGAATTTCTTCCTCCAGAGACATGCCCGTTTCACCTTCTACCCTCAGGAGAATGCTTCTCTTTCTCTCTTTCTTTCTTCTTTCCTTCTTGCCAAAGGAGCCTGAATTTCTAAACTAGTTGATAGGGACACAAGTTAGGGCAAGATCATTCATCCCAGACGAGTCTCGCTGAGAATTCTGTATTTTTTACTTAAAGCTTTAATTTTAAAATAAGAAAAACTCAGCTTTATAGATGCAAGGCCACCGAATTCCGGGTGGAAGGACCCAGCTGTACTGACCTTATATAAGCTCGGTGCCTTGCCGTTCTCCCATTTGCCCGCCTGGCCTCCTGAACCTTCTTTCTCTCCTGTTTGTCATGCAGTACGACGATCTACCCCATTACGGGGGCATGGATGGAGTAGGCATCCCCTCCACGATGTATGGGGACCCGCATGCAGCCAGGTCCATGCAGCCGGTCCACCACCTGAACCACGGGCCTCCTCTGCACTCGCATCAGTACCCGCACACAGCTCATACCAACGCCATGGCCCCCAGCATGGGCTCCTCTGTCAATGACGCTTTAAAGAGAGATAAAGATGCCATTTATGGGTAGGTACAATGGGCAGCAGGTTAAGTAGTTGAGACTCAATGCTTCCCTCTTTCTCTGTGCCCTTGGTAAGAGGAAAGTCAGAGTTCTCTGGATTGGAGGTACATCTTTGGTGACTTTTCATTCACATTTCATGGATAATTTGGGGAGGTGGCCTGCCATCCCTGAAGCCCTACATCCCCATACACACTCTGTGCACATCCAGTGCCCTGCTCCACCATGGCAGTGCCCGCAAGGGGGTCCCAGATGAGAAGAAGCTGGCTAAAGGGCCCTTGTCCCCTCTCAGACTCCTTCAGCGGGCTGGAGTCCTCCCTCGCTCGATTTCGCCCGAGAGCATTAGGGGTTTCTAAATGCAGGCGCCTTTGTGTTGTAACGAAACTTTTAGTTTAAGGGAAAATCTCTTTTAAGCCACTGATTGTTCTGACTTGCTGAGTTTACTCAGCAGCCTTATGCTGGCTCTGCCACTGCACAATAAAACCAAAGCAGGACAGTTGCAGGTCAAGCAAGGGGGAACATGTTTTGCATTTAGGGAGTTTGACCACTGAAGTCAAGGAGAGGAGCTTGCTCTGAATTGTTACACACGTTAAGAAACTTCTAGATGCTTTAGCACTTTGTGCTCAAAGGTGAAACCTGCAGGATTTAGAAATAAGTAAATTCGGGGTACTCTTCCTCGGAGGTTGTTTTCTGGCTGCGGTTTACACTGCTTTCTCCTCCGCCATTCGATTAGACCCTGGGCTAGTAGAATCCTTTGAAACTCACTTGTGCCTACTGTGTGCCGATGAATTTGGGAACCTCTTTTTACTTTGCAGAAACTTTTATTTCTATTTGTTTATTTTTAAAAAATCAGGACACACTGACCCTCCCTCGCTGGAAAAAAATATATATATAATCTTTTTACTTTATTTTCTGATCCCTTGTGCGATGGGCTTGTTTAAATCCCACCGTTCTGTCCGCAGAGTTAACTACAAGTGGTTTAGGCTCTGGGACAGAACATTTGGGGAAGCTTTGTAAAGGACCCCAAACTGTTAAATTCCCAGCTGAGCTGTGAGAGCTAATAAAAGACTTGAGATACCTCCTTGGGCATTAGAAGAAGCTTTTCTTTCTTTCTTCTTCTTTTTTTTTTTTTTTCTTTTTTATGGGCTGAGACCAGCGACATCTAGGCCCCTCGCAATACTAGCTGCTTTGCCACCTCGCAGAGACAAAATGAAAGGCTCTACTGCAGGAACATTTGAAGGAACTTTCTTTGGGGGGCGGTGGGGGCCATCTGCGAAGGGAGGGGAATGTGCGTGGAGCTGAGGAGGAGCCTCCCGGCTCTCCGAGGGCCTTGGGGTTGGGATCCCTAGGTGCAGCCCGTTGACAGTCGGCCCCACGGCCATGGACGTCCTTTCCCCAAGTTAGCTGAGCGCCTGCCACCGAGATCCCCCGAGCCTGGGCTTCGCGCGGCCGCCTAGGAGGAACCCGCAGGAACCAGCCCTCCCCAACTCTCCGCCCGGCGCCTTTCTCCTCCACCGGATCCTGGATGTGCAGTGGAGGGGACGAGGGCTTGTCGGGTGGGAAACTTAATTCAAAATGGCTGCTGGAAACGCTTGGGTTTTATTCGTAGCAAATGTTGCCAATTTCTCCGGCCAGATACGCTAAACCGATCCTCAGATACCGTCCATGGCTCAGGGCCTCCGACTTCAGGGCTCCAGGAGGAAGGGGAGGTGAGCGGTCACCTGGGTCTGGGGGAGGGGGAGGAAAAGGAAAAAAGTAGATGACACAATCGGAGAGGGGGTCTGTTCCTCTTGCTCCTCCAGCTGTTTTTCTTGGGCACATTTTTCCATTGACTGGGGACTAACCATTATGTTGTTTGTGACTGTTGTATTTTCTTGCAGACACCCCCTCTTCCCTCTCTTAGCACTGATTTTTGAGAAATGTGAATTAGCTACTTGTACCCCCCGCGAGCCGGGGGTGGCGGGCGGGGACGTCTGCTCGTCAGAATCATTCAATGAAGATATAGCCGTGTTCGCCAAACAGGTCAGCAAAATAGATGTTAAAAAGTAAAAGAAACAAAAAGAGAGTCCCCCCTTCGCCAACACACACACGCGCGCGCGCGCGCGCGAACACACCCACCCACCCACACACACACACACACACACACACACGGCACACTTTCAAAAGTAGCCAGCACGTAGTCGGCCTTAAGCCATGCATGTTACCTCCAACCTCAGATTTTCTTTCTGTCTGAGTGTCTGTTTGCAGATAACTTAAAATCACCCATCTGCATCCCCACTCACCCTCCAGAAAGCAAACGTGGAGAGCTCACTCTGCAGAATAAAATCAAGAACACCACGGTTGTAGCTGCTGTGGACTCGGCGGTCTGAGCAGCCTCCCCGAGAGCCGTAGTTGCTAGTAGAAGTAAGATTGAGCTCTGGGCTTGTTTTCAGCTTATTTAATTCACACTGAAATGTTTCTGCGCGGGACGAACTCGGTGTCACCGGGTCCCTCCCGGAGGGTTACATCCTGCCCCCGACAGTGTAATGAGGCAAGAAACTAGGAAGGCGACCAGATTTCAAATTTTTCTTTCTTTTTTCTCTCCCCTCCCTCTCCCCTCTCCTTCTCACTTGTATTTAGATTCGCGCAGAAAAACCTCTATTTTCTTCTAATCCAGAACTGGATAACTTGGTAAGAGCGGACCCCTATTTCCCTCCCCCGCCCCCGACCCCCTACCTCCCACCTCCAACGCCCTCAGCTTTGCTTTGAGAGCCCTGAGATTTCTAGACCGGTCTTCCCGTGCCTGCAGGTTGGCTGCAAATGTTTCTGTACACGGACAACTGGTCCGGGACAAGATCCCGGGGAAATAAATTCATCTCGAGAGGGGCCGGGCGAGCCGGCGCGGGGAAACGCGAGCTTTTGTTTTTTATGACAGCCGGGCTGCGCAGCTCTAATCAGCGCGGGGATTTATCTCCCGGCCTGTCAGCATGTGTGCTTAAACTTTGCCGACTTCCTAGCCCTCTAAGTCCCATCACGAGGGCAGCCACCGGACAAGAGCCCCCAAACAACCAGTTTGCCTGAAAGGTGTAAGGAAGGCAGCAGAAACTTTGCAATGGGAAAAGCCACAGTTTGAGGGCCATTTGGAATATTTTTCTGTCCACTTCTTCCAAGGACACATGTAGTCCAGTGTTGTGGCCCTTTTGGGGTGGGGTGGGGCCAGTGGGACTGAGAAAGGGGAGAGCCATGGGGGAGGAGAGTGTTTATGATCCTCACTTAGATGCTGTGTTGTTGTTTTAGCTAGTTTTTTTTCTTAAGAAATATAAACCTCTAGATGGTACCCAGTTGCTGCTATTAAGTTTTAGTGTTATTGCCATAAATCAAAATAACTCTATTTACTGGTGGGAGGGGGTGGGCTGGAGATGGTAGAGCTGTGACAGCCAGTTTTCTGCAAGCCAGGAATGGGGTGCTTATTGTTTTTGTATCTTTGCAGATGATTCAAGCCATACAAGTATTAAGGTTTCATCTATTGGAATTAGAGAAGGTAATTTCTCTAGCCTCTTTTCCTTTTACTTACCCCTTACCCCCAAACACACAGGGGGAAGGGTTCAGAATGGCTGAAGTTCAGCCTTCTGATACATTTGCATAAATGTCTTTCTTTCTGGTAATTAGTGTCAAGGCCAATCTTAGCGTCCATTTCTCTTCGCAGTTTAATTACAATTTCAGCCACTAAAACCGGGATCACAAACGCCCTAGCCTTGTGTTCATTCTTAATAACTTGCTGGCTTTGTGTAAATAGTTGCAATTCTGTGCATCCCAGCTGATGTTTAGAATGCTGCTCTGAGGTTGTTTCACAAGTTAATACCTCTGTTGTCTCTTCTCATCCTCTTCCTTCTCTTCTTTGCTACCTCTGAGGGAGAAAAAAGTTTTATTCAGTTGTAGTGAGTTTCTGGAAGACAGTCTTGAGAGCAAGGGCAGATCAGACAGAGGGGAGAGGCAGAAGGGGAGAAGGAGGAGGAGCGGGAAGGAGTCTGGAGGAGGTGGTGGGGAGGCACATTAAACGTTTTGCAGAGACAAAGCAGAGTTGATAGTTGTGTCAATTTCTTGAATCTGTGAATCCTGCACACACTCCACCTTCACACTCAAGAAAGGGTGTGGGATAACATGATTTTGCTAGCTGTTCTATAAATCTCAGCAATAAAAACTTAATGCATTGTAATTCAAACTAACATTAAATTGCAAGCGCACTGGGGTTTCTTGTGAATTTTTGCATGTCAGTGATGCCTGGGACCTGTAGGAAACCTCTGCACTTAAATATTTTGAGGCATTCCTTCTCCTTTTTGTAAAAAAAAAAAAAAATCAATTTGATATGTTTTTGTGTGGCTGTATGTTTTCCCATATCAGGAGTACTGGCAACTTGATTTCCTTCCATTTTTTTTTAAAGAAAGTTTTCTAAAATATGCCCCTTAGAGATAAAAACCTTCATTAGAAATATAATAAGGACTTGGGTTGTCAGGCATATATCCTATGCCACCACAGTACAGGTTCTTTGGAGAATATATATGTGCATATATACACACGTATACATTTTTTTCTTAGACACATTAGAAAGGGATTTATGATAAAGTCACTGGATGAAATTAAATAGTTTACCTTAAATGTCACCTACGCAGGTCACCTCTCTAATGACCACAGCCCCAGGAGCAGATGAATTTAACACGGGTGTTGAATATGTTGTAGCCTGTGAATCATCTTGTCACTGTCAATTTTCTGGGATATCTCTATTTTGCAGGAAAAGAAAGTTATTCCTAATTCTGGATGCGTCTGGGGGTCTCTGGAGAACAATTGCCCTGTGTTTCCCCTATTTGGAAGTTTGGATCTCACAAGGGGGGTGGATTGCACTTGTCAATGTCATTTATGCACTCCTGATTATATTCCCATTTTTTTATTTCTGTCATAATGTAGGTACACGAATTATGTGACAATTTCTGCCACCGGTATATTAGCTGTTTGAAAGGGAAAATGCCTATCGATTTGGTGATAGACGATAGAGAAGGAGGATCAAAATCAGACAGTGAAGATATAACAAGATCAGCAAATCTAACCGACCAGGTATGCGCTTTTCAATTTCAACATCCCTGGGAAAAAAAAAAAAATCTGTATGCATATTGCTTGCTGGGTCACTACCACCTCCTTTTATTATTTGCATATGATTAAGTCCCTTTTAGATACATTTCCATCGAAATGAAAATTTTTGAATAATGTGGCTATTATTGCTTCATTAAGGCTGGCTCTGGGATTCGACCTGAAGAGATGAGCTTGTAAAAGCTTTGCTAGCAAACTTGACCTGTTTCTTGTCGCTTTTAATTTTTGTCTTTATTTTATTTACCCTCTATAATAATGGGAGTGTTAACTGCCAGTGACCGCCTCTGATTGTAGGGGCTTTGTTCCGGAGCATTTTTCCCCCTTCTATCTTCAAGAAAAGAAAAGTGTAGGGTCTGCTTATTTCTTATTTTATTAGGAATAAATCCAAGATAGGTGGTCTAAGAAAGACAGCGAGAGTTTGAAATCTAGCAAATGCTGGCTATTTTCTCCCTGTCTGTACGGTTCATTAGCCTGTCTTGTCAGTTTTCCTCGGCCGAACGCTTCTAGACCTCACTGAACATTGCTTTGTGTGGTGTTCACTGCAAGCTCGCCCATTTTATTGTACTTAATAGAAAAAATAAGACCAGGCCGAGGTTATAAAAACAGATAAATATGGACTTTTCTCCTCCTTCTTTCCACTCATCCTCCAGCTGGTATGTGCTCTGGGCCCTCTGGGTTGGCAGCTTGTGGACATATCAGCATCAGGGGCACCCCGGCGGCTCCCTGGGTAAGGAGGGTGGGGGACCTCACACCGCCTTTGCTCTCAACTGAGGGCCTTGGCTTGCTGCACCCCCTCCTCTCCTGTCTTCCCTCCAGGCCCTTCTTCCCATGCGTTACTAAGTGGGGACGACTTTTATTTGGAGTTGCTGTGGGGATTTCTCTCTCTCTGTCACCCCAACACCACCGTTTGCTCCCAGGGTGCCTCTCTCTCTCCTGTGGCTGTATCTCTGGATTGGTCCAAAGGAGTTGCAAAAATGCAATGAAAGTGAAAACGTGTAGAGTGAGTGAGATGAAACAGGGCTCAGAACAGTTCCGTTGCGAATTGTTGCAAGGCGTCTAGAGATTTGGGTAGCTGGCCTGCTCTGCACCCTCCCACCCTTCCCCCCTATATAAGTGAAGGCCCAGCGTTGTTTCTCTTTCTGACTCGGCACGTGAGTCCAGATTTGGGGGAAGAGATCAGCCTGCCTTTGTTAAGCCAAAGGCCAGCTACTCTGCAAGCTCTGCCATGATCTCTGTTGGCCAGTGGCTGTCTTGTACAGTCCTTGTCGAGCGCCTGACGCCTGGTTCTTAGTGTCATCTTATGGTTTTCTTCTCTCAACATCATCCTCTTAAAATACATTCTCAGCTTGATTTTCTCTGGGCAATCCCCGCGACATGGGCTGAATTCCTCTTTTGCCCATGGGGAGCGAGAAACAGGCAGAGGAGAGATTTAAAAGTGCCAATGCGCCGGGTCCGCACTGTGATCTGGAGAGTTGGAAACTTTTGGCAGTGTAGACGAGTGCACAGAACACGCAGCGTGCGCAATCCCAGTGCGGCCCCACAGAGGTGGAAAAACTGCAGGCGGCTCCGAGCCTTGGCCCCCGCGGGCTGCCCGGGCCTCACGTCTGGTTCAGCCCGCCAGCCCTCGCCCGGGAGCTGTTGAGTGCAGATTCTGCTAAGGAACCCTCGAGTAGCTGCTGTGGAATAAAAATTGCAATCCAACAAGCCTAACTGGAAAATGGGATTCTAAAAGCTCCGGAGTGCTGGGTACATAAAGCTATTTGAGCAAATTACAAGAATCGCTTAGGGGCATGAATGAAATCAACACTTTAATTGCCTCCAAAATGAAGATTTATACCCCATTTTCTCAAGGAATCATTATTTTATTAAAGTCAAAGATAAAAGACCAAAGTTATGGGAATTTTTTGGAGGGGGGAGAGAGAATACAAAAATTAATATAATATCATGGAGCTCCCCCTTCTCCTTCCCTAAACTTTTGTTACCCAATTCCCTTCAGATATGCAAATATTGGTATGCAATTGTATCGGATAAAACTTCTCATTTTATTGTCTTCTACATCTAAAATGAGAATCTGACTTCTGGTCCCGGCTGGTTAAGAGTGGGCTTCGAAGCTTTGGCTGAGCTCGTGGCGCTGTTGGCCTATGCGCCTGGGCTCGCTTGTGTGACCCCCTGGGGCTCACCCAGGTTTCAGCTGGTCGGAGGACAGCAAACCCAAGGTCCGGTTTGGAGAGGGGAGTGCAAAGCGCTGGGCGCATGCGGTACAGTGCCACGGCCGCCGGTGGGCTCCACTGCCCTGGGGAGCTGAGGCGCGACGAATGAAGCACCAGGGCGCCTGGTGGGCGCCAGTTCTCCGGTCTGGAGCCTGCTGGCCTGTCCCTCCGGGGCGCTGAACCCCTAGTGCGGCGTCCTGGGGGCCGGGCAGGAAGGATGGCCTCTCCACCTGTCTGCGAATGCAGCCCAGCCAGTTTGAGCCTCCGCAGAGGGTGCGCTCCGGGACTGGGCGCTTCTCGTGCTGTGAGAACGCTGGGCCTTGTTAGCTCATTAACCCCTCTGTCTCTAGGGCCCGTTGGCGGCACGGTTTATTTTATTTTACCTGTTTTCCTCGGAGGGCGCGAAGACTGCCACCCGCGCGGGGACCTGGGATCGACGACTTTGATACTAGGCGGTATCCCGGAGGGCTAAGTCGGCGGAAATCCACTTGACCTTGTAGCCTTGTAGCGTTAGTCCTTTCCTTTCCTTTCCTTTCCTTTTTTTTCTTCTCTCTTTCCTATTTATTTATTTATTTTAAAAATAGGATTAAGACACCAGTAGAAGCTGTAATCCCGTTCCTTCCCCCACTCCCAGTCTTCCGGGCCGCCTGGAGGTCCCTGCCGGAGAGAGCCACTTTGGCGGGCGCAAGCCTCCTGGGCGCCCTCTCCTGACCGCCGCGCTCTCGGCTCGGCTTGGATGTTCCGGGCTCCCAGAGGCTGGGGGAAGCGAGGGGCGCCAGGGGCGCCAGGGGCTTCCCGGCCTCAGCGTGGGGCGAGGTCCCGGCTGCGACCCCGGAGCGGAGGGAGAGGGGGGCCATGATGCTAGGCGTCGAGGCGAGGGTTGAGCCTGTTTGGCTTCAGAGAACGATGCGGGTTCGACCGGAGGCGGGGCGCGTGTTCTAGGGGCCCTTGGGTGGATTAGGGGGCGCCAAGAGGGGTTAGGCGAGGAGAGGCCTGGCCACCCAGTTGCTAGACTTTAGGCCGCACTCCAGGAAGGAGCAGTCGGCTTCCTTCCTAGGCCGCTTCTCTTGCGCGCCACTCCTTGAGTCTAAGCATTTTCCACTCCAAGAACGCGTTGGGAGAGAGGGGAGAGCGGAGCAGAGTCTCTAGGCCCCCAGGGCCTTCTCCCGGGGTGGCCACGCCTGCAGGTAGCGAGCCGAGATTAGCTAGGTCTGTGCTCGGGCCTCAGCGGTGGCCCTGGCTCTTCCCATAAGCAGCGGGAGGCAGAGAAATGGTCCCTTTGGATTACAGTTTTTATTCAACAGCAGCTCTCCGGGGGGTCCTCGTCTGAATCTGCATTTAGCAGCTCCTGGGCGAAGGCTGTCGGGCTGCACAGGACGCCCTGTTGCATGTTAATCCAGATTTGTCTCTGACGTCTGGGGAGAAGTAATATGGCTTGCAGTTATGGAACCAGAGAGCCACGCTCGCCAGGCAGGTTAAATGCCAAGTGCTGCCGAGCTCCCGGGGGACGGCCGCCGGGGCTGTGCAGCCCAGACTGGAGAGCGCAGGGCCGCCAGGCCTCTGGGATCTGGGGCAGGCCGGGCCCAGTGCGCTTTGGTTCCCAAGTGGTCCTGGGAACTCTGATGGCGATTGTTTTATTTCAAAAGTTCACAATGTTGTTTCTGAAGCAGAGTTTGGCTTAAAATCCTTTAAACTGAGGTAGAACTTGACAGAAAATGCCCTCCTCCGAAGAAGCGGGGGAAATTCTTGCAAGGGAGATTTAAGCTTTCTCTTTAAGGGAGGTGTCACAGTCAGGGATGAGGCAGGGAGGGCAAGAAACAACCTAATGTCCTGCATGGATTGGATCTGCTGCTTTAGAAGCAAATAGATAGGGCCAGCGAATATTTACGAATACTAGAAATGTCCGCAATTCCTTGTCATCCAATAAGAAAAGTGGACACAAACAGCGGGAGGCAGAAAAATGGTCCCTTTGTCAGGTAGTTTGTTTTTAAATGCTTCCATTTGTATACATCTTATTTAAATTATAAATGCTTTGTAGGTTCCCACTTCATGCCTTAATCCTGAAACCTCAGTCCACAGGACTTGCAAGTGATAAAGTCTTAGCATCACCTAACTTTACATTTGATTGTGTTGTGGGTCATGTGATATAGTCTTAATTCCTTTTAAAATATATGTCAAATGGAAATTATGGCAAGATTCTCTTTAATGATTAAATAATAAGGTGTTGACTGCTTGTCACTACACTGGCTAATTGGGATGTTCATTCTAGGCCCTTTATTACATAGCACCGTTTGAATTAAAAGTTAGTTGTTTACTGGGTATATTTTTATTGTTACTTTCTGATTGGCTTTTAGTGTGTATTTATGTGTGAGTTTCAGAGTAGGGATGTATTGATTCTTAATAGGGACACTTTTAAAACATTCTAGAAAAAACAAGGGGAAAAAAGTACAGCATACATGCAGATAGGTTGAGATCACTTACATTGGTAAATGTCTCTAAGTCTAAACGCTAATACTACAAAAAATCCTTTGCATAGCTTCCCTCTCTCTCTGTCTCTCTCTTTCTCTTTCAATCTCTCTCTCAGTGGAAGTCCCCAGTGCAAGTTGCATGAATAATGGAAAGCAATGATACTAATGCTACTTTGTACAAAGTAAAGCCTCATAACAGTAACTATTGTTCAGTGATTTAACTAGCTCCATGGCAGTAGGTCATTCAAATAGCAATTCTTCTCCCACCAGAATGACTCCATTGCTCACCATTCTGAAATATATAGAGTAGTTGTTTTATATAGCTATTGCTCCTAACTTAGAGACTTGTATTAGAAAACATGGAGAATCTTAAATAATAGAGGAAGAAGAGAAGAGAAGGGAGAAAAATGTATTAAAATGTGGGCCGAGCTTTAAAAAGTAAGTGAAATATCATGCTAGAATTGTCCAACTTTGAAAATATATAAATTTTAAATCATTATGTTTTCAAGCACTCATATGTTTAAATTTTTAAATGTTTGTCATAGTCCCAAAAGATTTAAAACACAGCTGTGGCTGGGTGACAAGAAAAAAAAAATCCAGTAAAATTCTATACTCTTAAAAAACAAAGACTATTTGTGCTCCCATAGTAGAAACTTATGTTTATTAAGGCCAAGTAGATAGACTAAAGTATTACCATGAGGCCTACTGTCCTAAAACTAGCTTACCTTCCCTAGCGTACCTCAAGGTGGAGTTGGAGAAACTGTGAATAATGCATAACAAATTATATTAAGACACTTGCCATAAATGAAAATACTGTCAACATGAATTTAAATGAAATATTCTTATATTGGTAATGTTATGTTTTCCATTGCAACAACAATATTTTCTTATGAAACATAAATATGTCAAACAAATGTGAAATGCTAAAGTTTTAATAAATGATCATTTAATCATCAAACACAACCCAAGTATGTATACAAAAACTTTTAAAGGAAAGTCGGCATACAGCCAAATTGCTATAGGGACTAGCAGGGAAATGATCAAAAAATGAACATGAAATAAGACTTCCTGTAAGAAGGTCTATAATTCAAAATTATTTGACTCCACTGTCAGGGAAATAGTTGAAGGATAGTAAACTGATACAGTTCTCAGTCATTTTTGTTACACAGTCTTAAATGTTTGCAACTGTAGCATTTTACATGGCCTTTTGTGGATTATGATATCTGTCATATTTGAATCAAAGTACTACTTTAATTTATGACATAATCGAAACAAAATTTTTTGCCATTTCTCCTGAGTGCAAAAAAATTTAATATTTAAGAATTAAATAAAAATTATGGGAAAGTATTCTTTTACAAATAAAGAAATAAAAATAGAATGCATGTGACACAGTTTATCTGACAGTTGTGCAGATGTTATTATAGATTTAAAGATTTTCCAAATCCCAAGTAAAACAACACTGCTCTAAATCCCGTTGGGCTTGCTCTTCTGACTAAGCAGGAAATATCAGAATGTAATACCTGTATAAAAAGTTCTGGGCTAAAACATATAAAATACAGTCTCCCAATTTAAGTTTTAATAATAATTACAAAATTTGATTTTTGGCATCCTGTAGAATTTTGAATATTTTGCTATCCTTAACGTATACGAATAAACCATGGGTGTCTAAAATCAATTTTGAAAAGTTCAAGCAAATGAGTGTGTCCATGTAGTGTAAAAGATAAAAGAACATCTTCACTGTATCTTTAACATGCCGTGATTTCAAGATTATAGGAATTTAGAGAAGCTTTTTGGAGTCTTAGACTCTCCAGGAAGTATACCTACATTGGCCAATTGCTGGAATCCCTACACTTGTAAATTGGACATTTGAATAAATGGTATAAAGGATACTATGTGAAATAAGTGAGAATATATTCACTTAAATATTTGTCACTAGAATCCAATTATGATCAATGTAATGCATTCAAGTGCACAGAATTAAAGCAATTGGCAACATTTTACTAGACTTTCTTCAAACACTCTTTTGCTAAATAGCATTTCTTAATCTAGAAAATATGTTCTTGTTAAAGGAAAATACAAGAGTGCAAATATTTTCCAATTATTTTATATTCTTGACTTCTTGGTTCAGAGTTTCTAAAACTGACTAAAACATGCTATCAAGGCTTGATTCTCTGATGGAAAAAATGCTTATTTTTACACATATTGAATTATACTCCTGTTGTTTATTGGTGTCATGAGTATATATAATCAAATACAAATTACAGCTGGAGTTGTATAGCTGTATATCGATACAATTGAAGTTTATAATGAAATTGACACAAATTATAGCTATATCTGTTTTAAGATATAAAGTAACCATATTATGGTTTTTCCATGACATATGGACCAATTTATATGGCATACGCTAATGGAGGACAAATAAGTTGAGCAAAGAAGTTTTACCTTATTTGTAATTCTCAAAAAAAAAATACATTTCTACAATGGATTCTTCCCTTGTACTTCATAATTCCATTTACAATTAATAGAATTTATACTCACGAAGTAAACAACCTTGAGTGTGTAATGTTATGGTTCTTTAAAAAACTCAAATAAAATCCTGGCATGCACCTATAGTCTCAGCTAATCCAGAGGCTGAGGCAGGAGGATCACTTGAGCTGAGGAGCTGCCAGCTTGGGCAATATAACAAGACCCTGTCTCAAAAACAAGACCAAAAAATCCTTAAATGAAATCATATTATTCAAAAAAATAAAATGCTTATTATTATTAATAAGTTTACGAAGTGAAACTTTAAAAATGGCCACAACCTTATGAGTTTAACAAATATTAGCAACTGTTATAGTTGTGCTGCTGCTTTTACATTTTAACCAAATACAAAGTCTTACATTTTACAATGGACTTAAATATACATTATTTTAACTCACTTAGAAGATATCAGTAAATAACATTTTTGAGTGATATTAGAATTACTCTAATATCAATATATGACAACATTCTAGTATCAATACCTGGCCACATAAGCTAGCTTAGAATGAATTGTTGCTTGTGAATTTCTATTTCTATAGAATTTTCCTTACACTTTACCATATGGTAGCATGTTTATTACCCATTAACTTTAAATTTCTGGGTTGTTGGTTATTATTTAGCAAGATAGAACTATATCTCTTTCTTTTTCTGATCACTTTTTTTCTGCCCTTTGGAAACCTTCTATGCCTGAGATTTGAGCTTGAGCTAGTTTGCTAGGTCTCATTTTCCTATTGTAGTGCCTTGTGGGTTATTACCCATATGTGGGTTTGTTTTCGTGAGAAAATGAAGAATGTTACTCACTTCAAAACAGGAATGAATAGAGGCCAAAGTCATCAAATATTCCCACCCTGTGCTTTACAATTAGGTGAAAAACTGAAAACTGTGATTCTTATTTGTCTTCCCTAGAGCTGTGAACACTTGGTATAAAGATTAATATTAGCCCCTTTGTGTTCTTCCTCTAAAAGCCTAAATGTTTATTTTCAGCAACTGTATTCTTAACTGATTGTCCATACTTGGTCCCAGACCTCCATAATTTACATTTTATTCTGAATTTGCATTCATATCACATCCCATAGAAACTCTTTAAAGTGAAGTGTGTTTATGACTATTATGAAACTCTGGAAAATGAAGTTTATAATGAAATTGACACAGCCGTCAAAAGGACAATGAAGAGAGCAATTTGACTGTACATCCAGAGTTTCCTTATCCCATCTCAACTTGTAAAAGGCTTATTTCTCTTCTTTTAAAAATATTAGAAGCTGAATGAATAAGAATTTCTTTGACAATAAACCTCCTCTTAATGTCTCCAAAACTATTTGGATGTGTTTTCGAATATTAACTTAATTTGATAGACAAGCTATAATTAACTGTGACCTATAGTGTTTTCTGGTATTCAGAGATTATTCCTTAGCAATTTGAAAACTTAATTTCAAACTACATGATGTATAATTTCTGAAATTCTAAAGGCATACTTACACTATTTATGTGAAGTGGAGTGTTTGTCTACAGATCTTCAAAATGGAGATACTTTAGAGAGGTGGAGGAACAATTTTTACATACAAAGTCTTGGCAAACTAGCTAGTGCAGGTGGGCTCTTTTTGGATACTTTTCAATATATAGCCTTCCTATATATTTACTGCAATATTAAAATTTTTCTTCCTGAAGGAAAAAAAAAGCTCTGTGTTTCATACAGAAACTCATATATGACATTTTAAACCTTCACATTTCATTGATCATAAAATCCAGCCAATATATATATAGAAAATTTGAAATAGCAGCAAATAGGTAAGATGCTATTTGCTATTATGCTACAATCAGAACAGAAACTTTAGCAGTACAACTAATTAGGCATTTTGGGTTTAGTTGCAACATTTACTTGAAAGTTCCCACCAGATCTGGAGTTGTTTTATAATCCACGCTTCAGAATATTTTAGTGTAAAAAATTTGTGACAAATCACCATTAAACATTACTTTTATTTCAAATTGCTCCTTCCTAAGAGATGTAGTGTCAGGAGTAACCACCCTGCCCTTCACTCTTGAACATATAAATGTATTATTTATTTACATTCTATCATATACATTATTTATGGGAATTATACTATAACTCTACAGAGCATATGGAATTCATCTTCATGAGATAAGGTTGGCATCTCTGCCAATGTGGTATAGCCCTAAGTAGATAATAAGGATTACCCTCAGACTGCAGATAAATATTATCTCTTATAGAGTCATTACATGTTTATATTTCATAGCTCCAGATGCAAATGTAGTTTGCCATTTTCATTTTAATTGTCATAGTTTTCTTGGCTCTAGCTTCTAACAAAGAGAAACAGGAATTTTACATTTGGAATTGATCTTGATGTTAAATTAATATGTTCAAGAAAAAGAAAGATATTCAGTTGCAGAATTATTTAACCCCCTTCCTTTCTTTCAGCCTGCTTTCCCTGTCCTTAATGTGTTCCAAAATTTTCTGAAGAATGTTGTTCATAAAGTTTGTAGCACTGTTTGTGTATTTGGTGGCTTGGCCTATTGTTTCATTATATTTTGGGTTTTTAAAAGCTGTGTTTAATAACAAAATAAGCAAGAAAAACATCTGAGTTATTATGTCCCGTACTTCTTTGCACAAAATAACAGAGAGATATAGAATATGCTTGTTCTGTGTATATGAAGTGTATTGTTAGTGTTCAATTTTTTTATTCTAATAATTATTCAAAGGCAGTAACAATCTGCATTTAAGTGAGTATAAACATTTTTATTCTGGAATTTGGAATTTGCAGCAACTCAATTTTATTTTCCAAATTACCCTGCCATTTCAATTAGGTGCATTGTTCTTCACTCTACTGTTGCGACATTCTAAAGGTTTGCTTGCCATCCTAATAGTGAATTGTTTGAGTGTTTAATATTTATTGAGGGCATGTAAAGAACATGCCAATAGAAAAATAGGAGAACAAAACATTGACAAATCAATTATGGGGCTTTTCTTTGCTCGTGGTATACTTTCAATATTCCAAATACTCTGTAACTGTTAAATAGTATGAATAATCTCTAGAATAATAGCCTTGGGTGTGGCTGAAGAATGACATTCTGATTAACTGGAATTCCTTAAAAAGTGCACAGTGCAACTCAGCATCTTACTTCTGGAATTCACAGTTGCTTTGGCTGATCTCTTAGTTAAGTATCTTGAAATATAGAAAACTTGACCGTTGTAGGAACCAGAAACTCAAATTAAATCTCAGGATGCTTTGAGAAAGGCCTCACTGATGATTTTACCCAAGATAAATAATGAAGGAAGGGAATAATCTTTTCCCAACTCCAAATTTAACGTTGTCAGTGGGCTTAAAGATGCAGACATTCTTGAGGAATGAGAGACACTTAAAACACAAAATGTTGTAAAAAATATAAAAAATCAGAAGTGCTTCTAAAGAAACCATAGGGAAATTAGAAAATACCCTATTAATAATTATTAGTGGAAATCAGTGGTAAATATAAATTTCTATGATTCTTTTATTCAAAGTATAATGCTATGAGGTAGTAGAACAAAACAAGACTATATCTTGGCTGAATTTTTTTTTCTTCTTATGTCTCAATTGTGTGTTCTCTGGCTCGAGAGTTTAGAAGTAGAAAAGAGAAAACTTCAGAAACACTTGAGACTAAACAGTTAAGTGTATTGCTTGTCATTTTTAGTTACACATCCTTTCAGGAAGGTGGTGTTCTAATGAACAATATACAATTTAGAGCCAGAGCACTTATATTTGAATCTAGACTTTGCTCTGAGAGGGCAAGTCACTGCACCTTGACGGGCCTTAGTTTAATAATCTGTAAAATGGGGATAGTAACAGTACCCACTTTATCGAGTTACTGTAAGAACTAAATAAAAATGCATCTAAAACATTTAGAGTAGTAAATCCCCAATAAGCACTTCATTACATTATATTTTATCTTCTTGCTTTTATTCTGCCTAACCTTCAATAACAGGAATTGGGTTTATGGAGGAAGGATTGGGTGCTGGTTGATGGGGATGTTGTTTTATAGAGTATTTTATAATCGTAGAGTTTAAGAAAAATATCTTAATTCTTATTATGAGGGGTCAATTTTATTCTGATTTCAGCATAGCGTAAAAGGAGACTGAACTCAGATATTTTACTGAGATAGTATAGTGAATCACTGCAGACTCACTCCTAGGGTAAAATTCAAATAACAGTTACGTAAGGACCCTGTGCTAAGTACTTTTTCCCCGCATTTCTGAATACAAATACTTCATGCTGAGGTCTTGTTGCTTTCAGGATATTATTATCTACTTTTACTCATTATACAATGTTTTCTGCATTATTGGATTTTTCATTTTTTAAATTTTTTTTGCTAGGAGCCTTGCCTAGAAAGTTTGTGGTTGAAGTTGTTTTATATAAAACACTTTTAAGTTTATTTTATCTTAATTTGTTTGCAGAACAAGGAGCACTGATACTAAGTTACGGATGTAAAATAAAACACTGGGAAGCAAACAATCTTATAAAGAGGATTTTATAACATCAGGTATACTGGCATGTAATTTACTGATTCTTCTCCCACTGCTAAGTAGAAATAATAGAAAATGATCAGAGTTCAGCAGAAAACTCTCAAAAGATAAATGAATAAAACGGATTGAAGTATTTAGGTATACTTATTTGGAAATATAGTGGTATCAGTGGATTAGGGTTTTTTTTCAGTCAGACATTTAACTCTATGAACTACAATTTATAGGTATGATTTCAAGAAGCACCTAGAGTCATTAAAGTCAGTAAATATAAGAATTTATTTTTATTAATAGCATGCCGGTTATAATACAATGGCATAGAAAAAGAAAAGGTTATCAAAACATAGATACTTTTACTAAGAATTTTAGCGTATTGAGGCTTTATCTTCTCTCTTCTTAAGATTTTTCTCTACAAGAAACTGGTAAGTAGAATTTGAACATTCAGGGCACTTGAATAATTTCTATTACTTACCAGTTTTGAGAAATTGGCATTTATGGTCAATTGCCCTTTGGTTGTAATTATTCCTTTTCTTTGTAATTTGGCTGAATGTACCACATGTAGAAATCTATATTATCTTCTTTGACCACAGTAGGGTCACCATGGGATGATGTTAGCATTGATTGTCAAAGTTAAAGAATTGGGCAAAAAGTATCAGTGCTGTCTTGATTTCATCAGGAAAGCCTTTGCAATATTCTGAGTGTTGTTTTACATCTGTAGACCTCTGCTTAGCATAGTTGATTCACTTGTAATTTATTGGGTAAATTAATTCAACTGTGCAGGTTAATAAATTCCTGAAAATGTTAGAGTGGAGACCTAAAAGACAGCAGGCTGTTGAAAACTAGAGTTTTAAGCAGCATTGGGAAAGTGTTCTGTGGTATTCAGTCCTGGCTTCCTAAGGTCCCCACACTCACTGCCTGCCACAGCAGCCCAGCGCCTGAGTATTGAGAGGAGAATGAAGCATGCTGATTGCAGGACAGTGGGCAAAATCTTTAAGGGATAGCAGATTTTAAAAATATATCTTACAGCCAGGCTGCTTTAAATTCCATTACAATGTAATTAAAAAACCATTAGATTCATTTTTTAACATTCTTTTGCCTTATGCCTTATGTATGTGATAGGTGTGTGTTGCGGTGTGTGCATGTGAACCCATGTGCACACTCATGTCTGAAACCAGGCTTTAGTGATTTCTGAAGCTTGAAGAATCACCTGGTAGAAAACTTTTCATTTAAAGATGAAATTACTCCTTGGAGAATTTTCACTAAAGGCAAGAAAGCACAAAAATTCTTTTCCTCCTCTCTACATGCCTCATTACACAGAGATAGAGGATTCAATGTTTGAAAAATTATCATTTTTGTAGGTTTTATTTGTGGTACGTGACAACTGGGAAATATGGAACTCTATTTAACAGATGCTATGTCTACCTATACAAACTACCCACAGTGACTATCATATGATTTTTATACACACACACACACACACACACACACGTTTATTTGCAAGCAATTCACCAGAGTTGCTTAGCTGTTAAGGTCTTAGAAATCTGCCTCATTTGATGCTGAAGTGTACACACTTATGCTGCATATAAAAATACTGGCTGGCACCAATGTAGTGAGTGCAAGACGTAAGAGATAATTACATAACCAAGATGCATTTATAGATTAAAAGTTCACAACGGCAAATATGACAGGGCTGGAACTGTGAGAAGAGGCAGTGTGGTGTGTTGGTGAAAGCCACAGATTCTGAAGAGGGATGCTGGATTTCCATTGTCTTACCGCTAATTTACCATCTGCCCTGAGTCACCAGAATTGCCCTTCAGGCCTCTATTAAGTGGAATCATAAGCACATTTTATCACAGCATTAAAAAAGGGTTCAACAAGAACCCTGGCAGGGCTTACAGACTTGGCAAAGGTAAGCGAGTGAGGGAGGGGGCAGAGAAGGAAATGAGCAAAAGGAGAGTTGGTGGAGAAAGTGGATAAAGTGTGTGAGGGAGGTAGCCTTTTAAAAAGTTGGCCTCTCTGCCAAAGATGAGTGTGGGCCTCCATCAGGGAGTGCCTCAGGCACCTACCACTCTTTTCCCAGAACCAGCAATTGCCTCTCTGCATTTTATCCACTTTTCAGCAGGGCATAGTGTGGACTTAGAAAAGGTTTCTCTAAAGCATGCTATTTCACATCCATATCATTCCTCACAACACTTTAATGTGGCCCCTGAATCCACAGCACGTGTGCACAGTGAAATATTCATTTGTGAATGTTTATGGCATTTCAAAACATCTAAATGCTCAAAAGGTAAGAGCGGTTTTTCTGTGTTAAGAAAAAAAAAAAAAGGCAAAACAAAACATACTGCCTAAACTTGCTGTGGTTAAATGAATTTTGCTTAGTGATTTCTAGGGATTTTTTTTTTTTTAGAAATCCACATAACTTTTTTTCCAGAATTACCTGAATTTGAAGTTGAGTAGATGTAGCCCCAAGGGAGTATGTTTTGAGAGGAGCAGGCTGTATCTACTGCTCTAGCAAATTATAGGTGCTCAATACATGGTAGTTGAGTGGGTTGAATGATTATATGGTATGTTTTGGTTATCAAGCAGATACAAATGTGAGCCACCAAGCATTTCAGTACGAGTTTCAGTATGACAAGACTTTAAATACTCAGACATAAAAAGCCTTCTCAGCATCCCCATTCCCCAGCTTCAGGTACACACAGGTAAATGTGTATTGTTTCTCACAGCAACTCCTGTGCCCCTTTTCTTCTCCTCATTTCTCTGCATGTGGATCTCTCTCTGATCCCTTTTCTCAGATGGTATCATTGATTGAGGAGTGTATAAGAAATGATATTTGCTGAAGTCATGCACCTTTAAGGATCCCGAAAAACACTGTTTAGACAGAGGGGAAAAGTCAAGGGGAGCCGGGCTAATTAGATGCACTCCCCAGACAGTGTGGGATGCTGACATACAGCAATCCCATTCACTGTGCTTCATGGAAGAGCACAGGTGTGCACATGGGCACATACATACGGACATGGGCAAGCCTGCCAGTGTGAGTGTGCATGTGTATGCCTGAGTACCATGCACACTGGTGCCTTCTTCATGCGGACCTGGAGACTGTCCTCACCTGGAGATAATAAATTGTTCACTTTTGGAGACAAGCCAGCTCTTTCAGGCCACTAGAGATTACTTACTAAAGAGACCCTGGTGATTTGAGAGAGTAAATGTACCTCCCCAAAGAGAAAGCCGCCTATTGATAGGTGCAGACTGACTTCGAATTTTGTACACTGATTATTTCATCAGTTTCTACATAGCTGCTAACTGACACCTTCACAGTAAAGATCATCAGACTCTCAATTATCCACCTTTTTGAATGGGACCAGTAGTGTAGAAGTTTTGAAGAAAAAAAAAACAACTCTATTTTTGGTTCGAAAAAAATGATTCTGGCATCATACTGATGTGGTGAATGACTGACTGGGAAGATGTGTCAAGATGCTTTGTATACTGTAAAGTGATTTATAAATATTAGGTATCGAATTAAACTTGACGAGGTGGGGAGGAGCAAACCACCTGTAAAAATCCTGTTATTCCAAGGTGAAAATAAGATCAGTTTGCATTCCCTGAGCACACAGCAGCTGGGAGATAGCACAAAGCATACCAAGCTGTGCACGAAGCCAGCTCAGGTTAAACATTCTTTCCAGAAGGTCTATACACTGAATATACCTGTATGTAGATAT